>NC_037687.1:15175211-15201432 GCF_003255815.1 Theropithecus gelada | reverse complement strand
TTTTTTTTTTGAGACAGAGTCTCGCGCTGTGTCACCCAGGCTGGAGTGCAGTGGCGCGATCTCGGCTCACTGCAAGCTCCGCCTCTCAGGTTCACGCCATTCTCCTGCCTCAGCCTCCGAGTAGCTGGGACTACAGGCACCTGCCACCACGCCCGGCTAGTTTTTTGTATTTTTAGTAGAGACGGGGTTTCACCATGTTAGCCAGGATGGTCTCGATCTCCTGACCTCGTGATCCACCCGCCTCGGCCTCCCAAAGTGCTGGGATTACAGGCTTGAGCCAGACAATGGTTCTAGGGCAGGTAGTTTATTTGGGGGATGGTCCCCAAAAACATGGGTAGTGAGATAGGGAAAGAAGACCACCAGTAAACAATGAGTTGTCAAGGAAATTACCACCAAGGGCAACCAGGGCTCAGTCCCACTGGGAAGCTTTGGAGCACAGAGTAGCACATTGCATCTCAGAGTCATCCCATCTGAGGGCGAGGGAGCTGGGGTATTTATGTACCAATGCCCATCAGTCATTGGCTGAGGGTCACTCCTGGGGGCGTTAATTCCCAAGCTCACAGAACAAACAGTGGCAGAACAGGCACTGGGACTCTAGGCATGCACCACCAAGCCCAGCTAATTTTAAAATTTTTTGTAAAAACTGGGTCTTGCTATGTTGCCCAAGCTGGTCTCAAACTCCCAGGCTCAAGCAATTCTCTTGCCTTGGCCTCCCGATGTGCTAGGATTGCAGGTGTGAGCCACTGTGCCCAGCCTTTATTTCACCTGCAGAATGGGCTCCAGCCACCAGAGACAGCCCCTAGAATGCAGGAACTGGCAGCTGGACGTCAGGCCACTGCATCCAAAAATGGGTTGAGAGGAATATGGGCAAGCTTTGGCATCATCTGCAAAGCTAGTATCTGAACCCAGGCCGCCTAGCTACAAAACTGCACTTCCTCACCTATTGTATGAGGCAGGAAAGCTTCAGGCTCAACGTCAGAAAAATCCAAGTTCAAACCCAACCTCAGGTGCTGTGTGACTTTGAGCAAGACACTTAACCTCTCTGTGCTCAAATCTATAAAAGTATGAATCCATGAAATAGGACAGATCCATCCCCACTTCACAGGCTGTGAGAATTAGAGAAGAGCTCAGATACAAAGGAGCCTAACCCAGCGCCTAGCTGGTGATAAGGTTCAGCAATTGCCAAATGAGTAAAGCAACAAATGACCCCTTTCTAGCTCCTGTGTCTCCTTCTCCGTCAGGCTCAGCCCTGATTGTGTCCACACCCAAGCCTCAATTGCAGCCTCACCCAGCCCCCATGGGCCCAGGAGCTGGGTTGGACCTACAATGTCAAGGCTGGGCTTTAGAGCTGGCCCTGACCAACTCCTTCAGGCACTAGAGCCTGGCCACTCCCTCTAGGACAACCATCAAATCCAGAGAGGGCTTTCTAGAGGAAGGGCATTGGAGATGGGGCATGAAAAATGAGTAGAAGTTGATCTAGCAGAGAAGGATACCTGGACAGAGAGTATAGTTTTGGCAAAGGCCTTGGAGGTGGGAGCCTTGTTACAGAAGTGGGAAGTGATTTTATGGAGCTAGGGAGGGATGGTGGAACAAGTGAGGAGGATGGAGGCTGGAGCCAAAAGGGCCTTGAACACCAGCCTTTTTCTGAATGGCAGTAGGGAGCCATGGAGGGTGTGTGAGCAGGGGCAGGGATGTGGTTGGACCCAAGAATCCCTCTGGGACCAGGATGGGATATGGACTAAAGGGATGAAACTGGAGGTAGGAACTCAAGGAGGAGGCTGGACCATGGACCATCAGGAGAGGATAAGGCCTGAGCAGGGGTAGGGGATGGAAGAAATGAAGGAGAAAACTCCAAAAGGGAAAGTCCAGCCTATCTCATCCAGAAAGTAGAGGCATCAGAGAGTAGAACTAAAAACAAGGAGGCCAAGCACAGTGGTTCACGTGATGTCAGGAGTTTGAGATTGGCCTGGACAACATGGTGAGAAACCCTGTCTCTACTAAAAATACAAAAATTAGCCAGGTGTGGGGACCTGGGCTTGCAGGCTTGCAGTCATAGTTACTTGGGAAGCTGAGGCAGGAGGATCCCTTGAGCCCAGGAGGTAGAGGCTGCAGTGAGTCATGATTGTACCACTGCACTCCTGCCTAGTTGACAGAGAAAGACCCTGTCTCAAAAAAAAAAAAAAAAAAAAAAAAAAGGAAAAGTCCAACCTATCTCATCTAGAAACTAACTACAGAAAGTAGAGGCATCAGAGGGTAGAACTGAGAGCATGGAGGCTGGAGCTTGACATGCTGGGTTTGAACCCCAGCTCTGCAACTTACAAGCTGTGTGACCTAAGGTCAGCTACTTAACCTCTCTGTGCCTCAGTAATCTTCCATGCAAAATGGGGCTAGTCATGGGACCTACTTCCTAGAATTGTCAAGAGAACTGAATGAGTTAATATTTGCCTGGAAAAATACTTGGCACATATCTGCAAAATTAAAAAGGACTCAGCAGGCTGAGGCCAAAGGATTGCCTGAGCTTAGGAGTTCAAGATCAGCCTAGGCAACATAGCGAGACCCTGTCTCAAACAAAAAAAACAAACAAAAAAAAAATTCAATGCAATAAAGGGGTAAGAGTCCTGACCTGGGACCACAGCATTCAAGGGAGAACAGTGGAACCACACTGAGAAGAGGATGTGTTCCCCTCCCCACCTCCATCCCTACCCTGGGATTCCAAACTCCAAAGGTAAAGGTACCTGTTGCTACAGTGATAGCTATAAAATTATAGAGAGAGTTCTTTTTTTTTTTTTTTTTCTTAGAGAGACAGGGTCTCACTAGGTCACCCAGGCTAGAATGCAGTGACACAATCATAGCTCACTGCAGCCTCAAACTTTCAGGCTCAAACAATCCTCCTGCCTCAGCCTCCCAAGTAGCTGGGACTACAGGTGTGTACCACTGCACTCAGCTAATTTTTGTAATTTTTCTTATAGACATGGGTTCTCACTGTGTTGCCCAGGCTAGTGTCAAACTCCTAAGCTCAAGCAATCCTCCTACCTCAGCCTCCCAAGTGGCTGAGACTACAAGCGTGTACCACCACACCCATCTAATTTTTGTATTTTTTGTAGAGACACGGTCTCACTATGTTTCCCAAGCTGGTCTCAAACTCCTGGCCTCAAGCAATCCTCCCACCTCAGCCTCCCCAAATAATTCATCTTTAAAGTTAGTTCTGCCTTCTCCCAACTGTGTGACCTTGGATAAACTGCTTGCCCTCTCTGAGCCTCAGCCTCATACCCCATCATATAAATCTGCTGCTAGCCCCAAACAGATTCTTGGGAGGCTGTGGGACGCCAGCAGGCCCGCCATCCTTACCTATTACCCTGCACCTGCCCAGCCCAGCCCAGTCCTGCCTGGCCACACTCACCATGCCCAGGTGGCCCAGCAGCCAGTTGCGCCGGGGAGGCTGGGGGAAGCAGCGCAGCCGGCGGCAGGTGATGTAGAAGCTCCGACAGAGCCTCAGGAACCGCAGCAGCAGGCGGAACAGGAAGAAGAGCAGTAAGAGGAGAAGGGTGGACACCGCGTACATGCGGAACGTCGTCTTCTCCAGCCCCAGGAGGTGCAGCAGGTGGTCTGTGATGGGCAGCATCCTGGGGACACACAGGGTCAGGGGATCGGTGCCATGCACAAGATGATGACCCGTGGGGTCAGGCATGGTGTGCCTAGTGCACAGCAGGTTCCCAGCACACGTGAGTTCGAGACACCAAGGATGCCTCTTCATTCCCCAGCCATGACCTCCAGCCAGCTGGACAGATGGATGCACTCAGGGCCCTGCTCATATGCTCTTAGCCTTGACTTTTGCAAGGTCACACTCTTAACTTCTCTACCATAGGGCATTCTCTGCCCATGCATAGCCGGTCAGGCTGGGAAACCAAGACCCCCCTCCCAAAGGAGCAGCTTTCAACCAATGACTGAGGCTCATTGGTGGATAAATACCCCAGCTCCCTCACCCCTTAGGTGCAATGACCCTGAGATATAGGTTCCACACTCACTCCAGGCTTCCCCAATGAGATTAAACTCCAGCTGCCCACAGTGGAAACTCCCTATTGGCCACGTCCTTTCCCCCTTTTTCTTTTATCTTTTTTTTAACTTGAGATGAGATTCGCATAACACAAAATTAATCATTTTAAAGGGAATAATTCAGTGGTATTCAGTACACTTACATATCATGCAACTACCACCTCCGTCTAATTTCAGGACTTCTTTCTTTCTTTTTTTTTGAAAGAAGGTCTCCTCTGTCACCCAGGCTGGAGTGTGCAGTGGCACAATCATGGCTCACTGCAGCCTTAACCTCCCCAGCTCAAGCAATCCTCCCACCTCAGTTTCCCAAGTAGCTGGGACTACAGGTGCATGCCACCAGGCCCAGCTAATTTTTGTATTTTTTTGTAGAGACAGGGTTTTGCCATGTTGCCCAGGCTGGTCTTGAACTCCTGGGCTCCCGCCTTGGCCTCCCGAAGTGCTAGGATTACAGGTGTGAGCTACCTCACCCAGTCAGTTTCAGAACATTTTCATCATCCCAGAACAAAAGCCCAACCCTGTTAGTAGCCACTAATTCTCCCTCCCTGGAGTCCCTGGCACCACTAATCTGCTTTCTGTCTTTATGGATTTAAGTATTCTGGATATTTCATATAAATCTATTAAATTCTATGCGGCCTTTTGTGTCTGGCTTCCTTCACTCAGCATCCTGTTTTCGAGGTTCATCCACATTGTAGCATCGATCAGAGCTTAATTCCTTATACTGCTGAGCAATATTCCATTGTATGGATATTCCACATTTCCTTTTTTTTTTTTCTTTTGAGACAGGGTCTGGTTCTGTCACTCAGGCTGGAGTGCAGTGGCATGATCACGGCTCACTCCAGCCTTGACCTTCCAGGCTCATGTGATCCTCCTGTCTCAGCCTCCCAGGTAGCTGGGACAACAGGTGCGTGCCACCATACCTGGCCCCACATTTTCTTTACTCCTTCATCTGTGGATGGACATTTGGGCTGTTTCCACCTTTTGGCTATTATGAAATATGCTACTGTGAACATGTGTGTACATTTATTTGTCTGAGTACCTGTTTTCAATTCTTTCGAGTTCACTTTCTTCTTCCTTGCTGGTATTTTCTGCGATCACTTCCCAAAAAAATTACTTGCACTCAGATCCTTGCTTTAGGGTCAGCACCTGAGGAACCAAAACAATGCGAGTAGGTAACCATAATATGAATGAAACAGTGAGCAGGTAGGAAAGGCTTGCCATGCGCCATGCACCACCATGCTCCAGGCACCACCATGCGCCAGGCACCACCATGTGCCAGGCACCACCATGCTCCATGCACCACCATGCTCCATGCACTACCATACTCCAGGCAGTACCAGCCTCATCTCAGGGAATCTAATATGGTTTGGATCTGTGTCCCCACCCAAACCTCACGTTGAACTGGAATCCCCAGTGTTGGAGATGGGGTCTAGTGGAAGGTGATTGGATCATGGGGGTGGTTTCTCATTAATGGTTTAGCACCATCCCCTTGGTGAGGTCTTCTAGATAGTGAGTGAGTTCTCATGGGATCTTGTTGTGGGTTTTTTTGTTTTTTGTTTGGAGATGACAGGGTCCTGCTCTTGTTGCCCAAGCTGGAGTGCAGTGGCGCAATCTCGGCTCACTGCAGCCTCCGCCTCTTGGGTTCAAGCAATTCTCCCATCTCAGCCTCCCATGTAGCTGGGATTACAGGCATGCACCACCATATCCAGCTAGTTTTTAAAATATATTTTGGTAGAGACGGGGTATCACCGTGTTGGCCAGGCTGGTCTCGAACTCCTGACCTCAAGTGATCTGCCAGCCTTGGCCTCCCAAAGTGCTGGGATTACAGGCATGAGCCACCCCTCCCAGCCTGGAATCTTGTTGTTTAAAAGTATGCAGCACCGGCCAGGCACGGTGGCTCAAGCCTGTAATCCTAGCACTTTGGGAGGTTGAGGCAGGCAGATCACTTGAGGTCATGAGTTTGACAGCAGCCTGGCCAACATGGTGAAACCCTGTCTCTACTAAAAATACAAAAAATTAGCCAGGCATGGTGGCAGGTGCCTGTAATCCCAGCTACTCGGGAGGCTGAGACAGGAGAATCGCTTGTACCTGGGAGGCAGACATTGCAGTGAGCTGAGATTGCACCATTGCACTCCAGCCTGGGCAACAGAGCAAGAGTCTGTTTCAAAAAAAAAGTGTGCAACACCTCCTGTGCCCCTCACTCTTACTCCTGCACCAGCCAAGTGATGCAGCTACTCCTATTCTGCCTCCTGCCACGATTGTAAGTTTCCTGAAGCCTCCTGAGAAGCTGAGCAGATGCCAGCATCATGCTTCCCGTCCAGCCTGCACAACCATGAGCCAATGACACCTCTTTTCTTTATAGTAATGAGAGAATGGACCAACACAGAATCATACACCAGTCCTCAGAGGTAGGTATTATCATTCACTCCATTTCCAGATGAAGACGCTAAATCCCGGCTCAATTTCTCAAACTCAATGGAGACAGAAGCTGGCAGGGATTCCCCCAAGGCCCTGCCAAGGGCCACCCTCAATCACCATCACTTTGAGGGACCAAGAATCTCAGATCACCCCAAGGAGATTCCTGGAAATGACTGGGTCCTGTTCTCTTCTCTCCTTCCCCCCAGTACCAATGGCTCAGGGTTCTTCCCTCTGTACGGCTATCTCCTCAGGCATCACAGCTAACGGTGTGTACTCCAGGTGCTCCCCTGAGCCCTCAGCCCCACCCACCCCTGCCAATAGTGTCCTCCACTAAGGGTTCAGACTAGCTTAGCTCTCTCTCTCTCTTTTCTTTTTTTTTTTTTCTTTTTGAGGCAGAGTCTCACTCTATTGCCCAGGCTACAGTGCAAAGGGAAGAACTTGGCTCACTGCAACCTCTGCCTCCTGGGTTCAAGTGATTCTCCTGTCTCAGCCTCCCGAGTAGCTGGGATTACAGGTGCCCGTCACCACTCCCAGCTAATTTTTTGTATTTTTAGTAGAGACAGGGTTTCACCATGTTGTTCAGGCTGGTCTTGAACTCCTGATCTCAAGTGATCCATTTGCCTCGGCCTCCCTAAGTGCTGAGATTACAGGCATGAGCCACCGCACCAGTCCTCGCTAAGCTCTTCTGAAAGCCAACGCCAAACCACATTTCCCATGCAGAAGTGAAATTTCTTGGCTGGGTGCAGCGGCTCAGGGATGTAATCCCAACATTTTGGGAGACTGAGGCTGGCAGATCACTTGAGGTCAGAAGTTCAAGACCAGCCTGGACAACATGGTGAAACTCCATCTCTACTAAAACTACAAAAATTAGCCGGGCGTGGTGGCGGGCACCTGTAGTCCCAGCTACTTGGGAGGCTGAGGCAGGAGAATCACTGGAACCTGGGAGGCGGAGTTTGCAGTGAGCTGAGATCGCGCCACTGCACTCCAGCCTGGGCGACAGAGCAAGACTCCGTCTCAAAAAAATAAAAATAAAAATAAAAATAAAAGTAAAAAATAAAAAAGTCCGGGCGTGGTGGCTCAAGCCTGTAATCCCAGCACTTTGGGAGGCGGAGACGGGCAGATCACGAGGTCAGGAGATCGAGACCATCCTGGCTAACATGGTAAAACCCCGTCTCTACTAAAAAAAATACAAAAAAAACTAGCCGGGCAAGATGGCGGGCGCCTGTAGTCCCAGCTACTCGGAAGGCTGAGGCAGGAGAATGGCGTAAACCCAGGAGGCTGAGCTTGCAGTGAGCCGAGATCCGGCCACCGCACTCCAGCCTGGGTGACAGAGCGAGACACCATCTCAAAAAAAAAGTAAATAAATAAATAAATAAATAATAATAATAATTAAAAAAATAAAAAAAGAAAGAAAGAGAGAGAAAGAGAAAAAAGAAAAACAGAAAAAAAATAAGCGGATCACAAAAGGACAAATACTGTATGATTCCACTTGTATGAGGTCCCTGAAGTAGTCAAATTCATACAAACATAAAGTCAAATAGGGGTTTCCAGGGGTGCGGGGGAAGAAGAATGAGGAATTAGTGTGTCGTGGGGATGGAGTTTCAGTTTGGAAAGATGAAAAAATTCTGGAGATGGATGGTAGGAATGGTTGCACAACACTGTGAATTTGCTTAATGCCACTGAACTGTACACTTAAAAATGGCTAAGATGGCCAGGCGCAGTGGTGCACGCCTGTAATCCCAGCACTTTGGGAGGCCAAGGCGGGTAGATGACTTGAGGCCAGGAGTTCGAGATCAGCCTGGCCAACATGGTGAAACCTCATCTCTACTAAAAGTACAAAAAGTAGCTGGGTGTAGTGGCGGTTGCCTGTAGCCCCAGCTACTTGGGAGGCTGAGGCAGGAGAATGACTCGAACTCGGGAGGCAGAGGCTGCAGTGAGCTAAGATGGCGCCACTGCATTCCAGCCTGGGCGACAGAGCGAGATTTCGCCTCAAAAAAAAAAAAAAAAGATGGCTAAGATGGTAAATTTCATGGTGTATGTGTTTTGCCACAATTAAAATTTTTAAAAACACAAAACTAGGCACTGTGGCAGCACCTGTAATCCCAGCTGCTAAAGAGGTGGAGGCAGAAGGATCACTTGAGCCCAGGAGTTGGAGGCTGTAGTGCTCTATGTTCACACCTGTGAACAGACCCTGCACTCCAGCCTGGGCAACACAGCAAGAACTCATCTCTGAAAAAAATACAGACCAGCTGGTGTAAGTGATATTTCCTTTGGCAAGCCCGGAGTAGGGATAGGGATGAGGAGGAAGCAACTTCCCAAATGGAAGCACAAGGAACTCCAAGTCACAGGTCCCAGGCAGACGCTCCAAACTCGAGATGCTGATGTGCAACTGGGCTGCTTCTCACACAGGCAACTCCAGGTAACCTGCTCCATAGGAAGCAACTGTGAGTATTTATTTCCCTTTTCTTCTTTTGAGACAGGGTCTTGCTCTGTTGCTCAGGCTGGAGTGCAGTGATACAATCATAACCCACTGCAGCCTTGAACTCCTGGGTTCAAGGGATCCTTCCACCTCAGCCTCCTGAGAGTAGCCAGAACTACAGGCACATACTACCATGCCTAGCTAACTTTTTTAATTTTTTTTAGAGATGGGGTCTTACTATATTGCCCAGGCTGGTCTTGAACTCCTGGCCTTAAGCATTTCTCCCATCTCCACCTCCCAAAGTCCTGGGATTAGAGGAGTGAGCCACCCTGTGCCCGGCGGTGGTATTTCTTTCCATACCAATTTAATGATGGGTAATAATTATCTCTAGCAATGCTGGGGAAGCCAGCTAGTGATAATTACTACTAATTAGAACTTTTCACTAAGTGCTGTTTTTGTTTTCTTTTTTCTTTTTGAGATGGAGTCTCGCACCGTAGCCCAGGCTAGAGTGCAGTGGTGTGATCCTGGCTCACTGCAACACCCACCTCCCGGGTTCAAGCGATTCTCCTGCCTCAGCCTCCCAAGTAGATGGGATTATAGGCGCGCACCACCACGCCCGGCTAATTTTTATATTTTTTAGTAGAGACAGGGTTTCACCATGTTGGCCAGGCTGGTCTTGAACTCCTGACCTCAGGTGATCCACCTGCCCTGGCTTCCCAAAGTGCTGGGATTACAAGCGTGAGCCACCACATCCGGCACATTAACCTCTCTTACAGACATTTCTTTAGCAAGCAGTGGGCAAATATTTTTTGAGCCCTAGCGATGTGTCTAGCTCAGTTCTTGGCGTTGAAGATATGATAGTGAGCAAGACAGACATGGCTCTGGCTCTTGAGAAAGCAGACCAATTACAGACACAATGCAATGCGATATAAGTACACATGTCATGAAGGAGGACAAGTGGAGCGAGAGTAGAGATTGAATCATAACCCCACGAAAGATACTATTTCCTAATCTTTAGAACCTGTGAATGTGACTTTATATGCCAGAGTCTTTACAGATGCAAACAAGTTAAGGATTTTCTTGTTTTTTTGAGACAGGGTCTCACTCTATTGGCCAGGCTGGAGTGCAGTGACACAAAAACACAGCTCACTGCAGCCTCGACCTCCTAGGCTCAAGTGGTCCTCCTGCCTCAGCCTCCTGAGTAGCTGAGACTATAGGCACGTGCCATCACTCCAACTAATATTTTTAATTTTTGTAGAGATGGGGTCTCACTATTGTTGCCCAGGCTGGCCTCGAACTGCTGGCCTCAAGTGATCCTCCTGCCTCAGGCTCCCAAAATGCTGGGATTACAGGCGTGAGTCACCGCACTTGGCCAAATTAAGAATCTTGATCTGGGGAGATGATCCTACATTCTCGAGGAGGGACTTAAATGCAATCCGAAGTACCCTTATAAGAAAGAAGCAGGCTGGGCATGGTGGCTCATGCCTTTAATCTCAGCACTTTGGGAGGCTGAGGTGGGCAGATCACTTGAGCTCAGGAATTCGAGACCAGCTTGGCCAACATGGCGAAACCCCATCTCTACTAAAAATATAAAAATTAGCTGGGCATGGTGGCAGGTGCCTGTAGTCTCAGCTACTCAGGAGGCTGAGGCAGAAGAATCGCTTGAACCTGGAAGGCAGAGGTTGCAGTGCGCCGAGATCACACCCCTGCACTCCAGCTTAGGTGACAGTGAGACCTTGTCTCAGAAAAAAAAGCAGAGGGAGATCTGACATGCAGAAGAGAAGAAGGCCGTGTGAGGATGGTGAAGATGGAGGCAGAGATTCAAGTGATGAGTCCACAAGCCAAGGAACCACCAGAAGCTGAAAGAGGCAAGGAAGAGACCCTCCCCAAGAGCCTTCAGAAGGAGCGTGGCCAGGCCGGGCGCGGTGGCTCACGCCTGTAATCCCAGCACTTTGGGAGGCCGAGATGGGCTGATCATGAGGTCAGGAGTTCAAGACCAGCCTGGCCAAGATGGTGAAACCCCGTCTCTACTAAAAATACAAAAAATTAGCCAGGCACAGTGGCAGGCACCTGTAATCCCAGCTACTCAGAAGGCTGAGGCAGGAGAACCACTTGAACTCTGAGGGCGGAGGTTGCAGTGAGCCGAGATCACCCAACTGCACTCCAGCCTGGGTGACAGAGTGAGACTCCATCTCAATAATAATAATAATAAGAAGAAGAAGAAGAAGAAGAAGAAGAATTAATTTAAAAAAAAAAGAAAGAGCACAGCCAATATTTGGATTTCAGACTTCTGTCCTCCAGCACTGTGAGAGAATAAGTGTGCATTGTCTTCAGCCACTGAGTTTGTGGTCATTTTGTTACAGCAGCCACAGGAAACTCATACACCGGTTAAGGGAATGAAGAACAATCCCTTTAGAAAAGGTGGTCCAGGAGGGCTTCTCGGAGGACGGGTCTGGGAGCAGAGACCTAAGTGAAGTGAGGGACTTGAAGTGAGAGTCTCGCTCTGTCGCCCAGGCTGGAGTGCAGTGGCACGATCTCGGCTCACTGCAGGCTCCGCTTGCTGGGTTCACGCCATTCTCCTGCCTCAGCCTTCCGAGTAGCTGGGACTACAGGCACCCGCCACCAAGCCTGGCTAATTTTTTTTGTATTTGTAGTAGAGACGGGGTTTCACCGTGTTAACCAGGATGGTCTCGATCTCCTGACCTCGTGATCTGCCCGCCTCGGCCTCCCAAAGTGCTGGGATTACAGGCTTGAGCCACCGTGCCCAGCCAAGACTTTCTTTTTAAATGCATGCTTGTACTTGTGCATGCACACACACACACACAGACACAAACATACACAATGAACATCTGGATTCTATGTCTGCCTCCTCACTGATTGGCTATGTGGCCTGTTCCTCAGTTTCCCTGTTTGTACCTGGGGGTGACTATAAAAAGATGATCTCTGGGTCCACACCAGTGTGACCTTTACACCTGCAGTCCAGTCAGGGGGTGTGGGCCCCAAAGCCCATCTTGGCAGGCTCAAAAGTGCTGACAGGAAGTCAACATATTCAGCCAACAGGGGTCAAGTGAATCATTACATCCACCCCCAGGAGCCACCTGGCTGCAGTTTAGTTCCCATCCCAGCCACCGCAATCCCCTTTCTAACAGCCTGTGACTCCCATACTCTAACACCCTCCATGGCTCCCTACTCCCCTCAGCCTGACATCCAAAGCCCTTCAGGAACTCACTCCTGCCCAGCCTCCACTTCAGCCTCAAAAAGTCCCCTCCTCTGGCTGAGCACAGTGGCTTACACCTGTAATCCCAGCACTTTGGAAGGCCGAGGTGGGTGGATCACTTGAGGTCAGGAGTTCAAGACCAGCCTGGCCCACATGGTGAAACCCCGTCTCTACTAAAACTACAAAAATTAACCGGGCGTGGTGGCAGGCACCTGTAGTCCCAGCTACTCGGGAGGCTGAGGCAGGAGAATCACTTGAGCCTGGGAGGCAGAGGTTGCAGTGAGCCGAGATCGTGCCATTACACTTCAGCCTGGGTGAGACAGTGAGACTCTGTCTCAAAAAAAAGTCCCCTTCTCAGTCTGCTTTGAGCCCTTCTTTCTTCACCCAGTTTGTAAATGTTGGGGCTTCTTAGAGCCACATTGTCTCCCCTTTCCTCTGTGCCCACATCCTGAGGATCTCGCCCCTCCCGTGGTTTCAGCAATCCTGTCTCAAAGGCAATTCCCATGTCTCAGTGTCCAACACTGCCAGGTCCAGCCAGCTCCGGAACATTCCCCTGGGGGCATCTCCTAGACCCTCAGATTCACCTCACCCTCTTCCTCCCTCTTTCAGCCACATCCAATCTGTTGCCAGGTCCTGCCAGTTGTCCATCCTAAACATCTTCAGAATCCATTCATCCTTCTCCATCCCCATCATCCCAACCCACATCAGGTCAGCACTGCAGTGGCCCCTTCCCACTGGTCCCCAGAGTTCCATCCTTTCTCCCCGCAAGAAGTCCATTCTGCACACACAGCCAGAGGGATCTTCCTCAAATTAAACCAGATCATGAACCTCCCCTGCTCGAAATTCTCCCATGGCTCTCCACGTTGCTCTAAATGAAATTTAGACTCTTTTGATGTCACAGTTTTTCTTTTAGAGACGGAGTCTTGCTGTGTTACCCAGGCAGAAGTGCAGTGGTGCGATCATAGCTCACTGCAGCTGCAAACTGCTGAGCTCAAGAGATATGATACCATATAAAATTTTCTTTCTTTCCCTCTTTTTTTTTTTTTTTTTTTTTTTTTTTTTTGACAGAGTCTCGCTCTGTCACCCAGGCTGGAGTGCAATGGCACAGTCTTGGCTCACTGCAACCTCCACCTCCCAGGTTCAAGCAATTGTCTGCCTCAGCCTCCAGAGTAGGTGGGATTACAGGCATGTGCCACCACACCCAGCTAGTTTTTGTATTTTTAGTAGTGACGGGGTTTCACCATCTTGGCCAGGCTGGTCTTGAACTCCTGACCTCGTGATCCACCCGCCTCAGCCTCCCAAAGTGCTGGGATTACAGGCGTGAGTCACCGTGCCCGACGACACTATATAAAATTGTCATTTGAGAGTTTCTCATCTGTATCTAGTTATATCGCATAGTTTGGAAACTTGTCTGAAACTGACTTTATCAATAATCTAATCAACAAAGATCATATCCATGTGTATGTGGTTAGACATTTTTATTTCATTGACTAACCCAGGACCATTTCAGTGATGCAAATTGTGTGCCCTCTGGTTCAGCTGAAACAGTCCTGGACTTTCAAAAATCTTGAATAAGTCTCCCACAATTGTACAAATTGGGCAATTTAGGAATTTAAAACTTTAGATGATCATTTGGTTCCATTTTTATTTTGTTTTATTTTTGTTAATGCAAATAGGACTTAAATGAACTTTGATCTCCATTTTAAATATTATTTTTAAAAATCGTGTATCTATACATACGGCTCTTGAGGACTCAGCTTTCACTACAATACAGGATATGATCTCCATGTAGTTCACATAAACCTGCAGGCTGATTTTCCAGAGTGCTCGATACTGTTAATTACATCTCCATTAGGGCTAAAAAGAATGACCTACGTTTCTCTATATAGCTGTGTTGCTCTTGATGCTGTGTTACTGTACACAGAAGTGTGTGCACTGGGCCGGGCGTGGTGGCTCACGCCTGTAATCCCAGCACTTTGGGAGACCCAAGTGGGGCAGATTGCCTGAGCTCAGGAGTTCGCGACCAGCCTGGACAACACAGTGAAATCCCATCTCTACTAAAATACAAAAAATTAGATGGGCTTGGCAGCGTGTGCTGTGGTCCCAGCTACTCGGGAGGCTGAGACAGGAGAATCGCTTGAACTCAGGAGGCGGAGGTTGCAGTGAGCCGAGATCGTGCCACTGCACTCCAGTCTGGGTGACAGAGCGAGATTCCGTCTCAAAAAAATAAAAATGAAAAAAGAAGTGTGTGCACCGAGGCTCTGTGTGTGGTCCGTATAAAAAACCTGGTACCCCTGAGGGTTAACTACTGCCTCCATTCATTGTTTACGCTGGAATTTTTCTCCCCATGGAATGTAAGTAAAACTTAATGTTTGTTACCAATAAATGGTAATCCTAAAAAAAAAAAAAAAAAAAAAGAAAAGAAAAGAAAAAAGAGAGAGAGAAAGCTTTGAGGACCCAGGAGAAATGGTGGCAGCCTCTGGAAAGGGACTGAAGGAACTCAGGGCAGGGGTGGAAGGGAAACTTAAGTCTACTGTCCACTTTTCTAGTCCTTTTGGTTTCCTATACCATGAGCACATGTCACCCATTCAAAAACATTTAATCAATTATAAAAATTCATTAGTTTACTGCACAACACAAAGAGTGAATCCTAATGTAAACTATGGAGTTAGTTAATGGAGGAAAGGTATCAGCCGGGTGAAGTGGCTCATGCCCGTAATCCCAGCACTTTGGGAGGCCAAGATGGGAGGATCACTTGAACCAAGGAGTTTGAGACCAGCCTGTGCAACATAGTGAGACTCCATCTCTACTAAAAAACAAGAAAATCAGGCCAGGCATGGTGGCTCATGCCTGTAATCCCAGCACTTTGGGAGGCCGAGGAGGGAGGATCACTTGAGGTCAGGAATTCAAGACCAACCTGGGCAACATGATGAAACCCTGTCTCTACCAAAAACAAAAAAATTAGCTAGGCTTGGTGGTGGATGCCTGTAGCCCCAGCTACTTGGGAGGCTGAGGTGGAGGTTGCAATGAGCCAAAATTACACCACTGCACTCCAGCCTGGGGGACAGAGTGAGACTCTGTCTCAAAACATAAATTAATTTAATTTAATGTGCACTTTTGACTCCAACAGGCCTGGGTTCAAATCTCAGCTCTCCTCTTCCCTAGGTTGTTAGCAGCCTTGGGTGAACCCAGTCCCTGCCATCAGCCTCCCTTTGCCAATCTGTGAAATGGGTTGATAATAACAGGACCTACCCCCTAAGGTTGTTTAGGACGGCTCAGTGAAATGAGGTATGGAAAGGCCTTGTCACGTAGCTCACAAAATGTTAGCCATGATGACTACTCCTATTATTGCTATTTGATAGAAGTGAGAGCAGTTCAAAGGTGGCACTCTCAGAATGCTGTGGGCGGCTGGCATGCCCACTCCCTATCTACACCAGCCCCCGATCCCATCCAGCAGGCCGGCCTTGGCAGAGGTGGCCCTGCCCTGCCGGCGCCTGCATTATCTGGCGGTGGTGAAAGCCAGTGACTGACTCTGTGTCCCGGCCCACGCCCAGGGTGCGCCGGTTTGTCAGGTTGGCCCAGCCATTCACTAGCTAAGGACTTGTTATACAAGGTGTGTGGGCTCCCAAGAAGGAATGCAGGGCACGGACCCAGGCCGACGCCAGGTATCAGATACATGCCTCTTCTTGAACTGCAGGGGCTGGGACCAGCCAGGAGCCTGACAGAAGAGCACCCCAATGCTGGTCCCATCACCCTACATCCCAGCCCTCCTTTTCACTCCAAGCCTTTCGTCAAGGCAGCCTGCTCCCATCCACACTGATTCACGGTACCACCTTGACTTCCTCAACATCAGAGGGCTGGCTTTACCCCAGAGACTCATACATTCCCCCAAAGTGCCAGATCGCAGAAGGCCGGAGCTGAGAGGGGGCTTCTAAGTTGTTTTGTTGGCCGGGCGCGGTGGCTCAAGCCTGTAATCCCAGCACTTTGGGAGGCCGAGACGGGCGGATCACGAGGTCAGGAGATCGAGACCATCCTGGCTAACACGGTGAAACCCCGTCTCTACTAAAAAATACAAAAAACTAGCTGGGCGCAGTGGCGGGCGCCTGTAGTCCCAGCTACTCGGGAGGCTGAGGCAGGAGAATGGCGCGAACCCGGGAGGCGGAGCTTGCAGTGAGCTGAGATCCGGCCACTGCACTCCAGCCTGGGCGGCAGAGCGAGACTCCGTCTCAAAAAAAAAAAAAAAAAAAAAAAAAAGTTGTTTTGTTGTTGTTGATTATTTGTTTTTTTGGGTTTTTGTTGTTGTTGTTTTTTAGACAGGGTCTTGCTCTGTCCTTCAGGCTGGAGTGCAGTGGTGTGATCTTGGCTCAATGCAGCCTCCCCCTCCTGGGCTTGAGTGATCCTCCCACGTCAGCCTCCTGAGTAGCTGGGACTACAGGCACCTGCCACCATGCTCAGCTAATATTTTTTATTCTTTTGTTAAAAAAAAATTAATAAAGGGCCAGGCACGGTGGCTCACACCTGTAATCCCAGCACTTAGGGAGGCCAAGGCAGGAGGATCACCTGAGGTCAGGAGTTCGAGACCAGCCTGACCAACATGGAGAAACCCCATCTCTACCAAAAATACAAAATTAGCCGGGCGTGGTGGCACATGCCTGTAATCCCAGCTACTCAGGAGGCTGAGGCAAGAGAATAGCTTGAACTGGGGAGGCAGGGGTTGCAGTGAGCCCAGATCGCACCATTGCACTCCAGCCTGGGCAACAAGAGCAAAACTCCACCTCAAAAAAAAAAAAATTAATATAGGGTATCCCTATATTCCCCAGGCTGGTCTCATACTCCTGGGCTCAAACCATCCTCCAGCCTTAGCCTCCCAAAGTGCTGGGATTACAGGCGTGAGCCACCGCGCCCAGCCTGGCTTCTAGGTCTTGAGTCTCCACTCGGCACTCTAAATTTCTAAGGTTCTGAGAAAGAGCTTCAGAGTCATTTATGACTAATGAGGGCAGGGCCGAGTTGGCAAATGGGGTAAAGGAGACAGTCCTATCCCAGCTTTGATCATATTCAAACCTTTTGCTAAAAATTTCCTTGGCCCAAAGGGGATCCTGGCAGAAAAAGAAGTTTCAAAACCTAATAATCTAGACCATTGCAGGACTGTAATTGTTTCTGTCCACCATCCCAAGTATGGCCACACCTGGACATGAGCCTCAGAAAAGATTCTATAAAGCTCTGCCTCTTTACTGTGTTACCTCGGGTGAGTGTCTGCACCTCTCTGAGCCTCGATTTCTTCATTCATTAAGACAGAAGGCCTATTTACCCACCTCACGGGGCTGCAATCTTCCAGGCACACAGTAAGCCTTTGATCAATGATACCTCTCATTACTGTTGGTGCTGCCATCATGTTCATTATTGTGACCTGGACATCTGGGGTTTGGAGAATCAGGTCCAAGGTTTATCAACAAGGAGAGATGAGTCAGGCGCAGTGGCTCATGCCTGTAATCCCTGCACTTTGGGAGGCTGAGGCGGGTGGATCACTTGAGCCCAAGAGTTCAAGACCAGCCTGGACAACATGGTGAAACCCCATCCCTACTAAAAATACAAAAATTAGACAGGAGTGGTGGTGCATGCCTGTAGTCCTAGATACTCAGGAGGCTGAGGTAGGAGGATTGCTTGAGCCCAGGAGGTCGAGGCTGCAGTGAGCTATGATTATGCCACTGTACTCCTGCCTGGCCAACAGAGTGAGACCCTGTCTCAACAACAACAACAAAAAAAAAGAAAGAAAGAAAGAAAGAAAGAAAGAAAGAAAGAAAGAAAGAAAGAAAGAAAGAAAGAAAGAAAGAAAGAAAGAAAGAAAGGAGAGATGGATCCCATTCCCTGAATGCCTCTCAAGTCATCCAAGCCCCTCTGCAGATACCAACCTGGGTCACCACTGGACACCAGGCTAGAGTTAATGTTACCATTCAGAAACCCAAGCTGGGCTATTTGGTGATGCCGGGGACGTCGAAAAGTGGCCCGGGACTTTGGGGTCAAACAGGGCTTGTTGTTTTCAAATCCCAGCTCTCCCACTGGACACTGGGTGTCTCCCACTGGACACTGGCCCTCAGTTTCCTTGCCTGTGAAATGAGGGTGGTAGGGAAGATTTGGGGAGGTTCCTCCTCTCTGGGGTTTGGAGTTACTCAAGGAAGAGTTTGATGCTGCCAACCCTGGCTGGGCACAACTCCAGGACCCAGAAATAAGGGGTGGGGCAAGGGGCACAGGGTAGGAGGAATTTGGGGTGCAGGGCTAGCCCTGGCCATCTCCTTTGCCTACGGGGCGGTGAGAGACACACAATGAGTGCATGCATTAGGGGTGAGCGGGCAGATGAAGGAGGCGAGATGCCCCAAGCCTGGGCCTCTCCAGTCAGACTCCTCAGGTGGCCAGCCTCGGCCACCCTGCATACCCAGGCTGCGCCAGGTCCCTGGGAGACCGGAAAACATTATCCTTCCAGCATCTATCAGACGAACATCACCTGGGACTAACCCCAGGACCTCACACAACCCTCAGAGCCAACTCTGGGCGCCAGAAGAACACCGTCTTTTCATAGAGAGGCTCCGCATCTGGCGTGGATGGGCAGGGGGTCCCTGATAGCAGTTGGACCACACGCCTAACCCCATCGGTTGAACGTACAGCCTCCCCTTCAAGACAACATACAGTGGTGAAATCTCAGGGCGAATCCCCATTCAGCCCCAAAGAGGCGTCCCAGGGCGGGGCTTGAACCCATCTGGGATGTCCTGACCACGAGAGGGGTCTTCTGGAGACCCCCTCCCTATCACAGAAACCCAGAGAAAAGGATGCGCCTAGGACTCCCAGGCGCACACAGAAGAAAAAAAAAACTGCACAAATGCAGCAAACATGGGGGACACACCCACGTGCTCCTCTCCCCGCGAGTGCCCCGGGCATGCAGCCCCGTCCTGAGTCCTGGGGATCCCCGTGGCTGGCTGCGCTGCCCCCGACGCAGCGCGCAGACCTTCGCCCTCATCCGGCCAGCACCGAACCTCGCGAGCCTGGGGTTCCAGCGCAGCGCTGCGGCGGCGCTCGGGTTACAGCCCCCATCACGCGCGCACTCACCCGCGGGTCTCAGCCTCCTGCCCTCGATCCGGATCCACCGGCGCCACTACCTGGTATCTGACCGCGCCGTCCCGCAGCCCAACCCCTTTAACCCCGCCTGGCCCGCGCCAAGGGGTCCGCCCCGCCGGATACCCCGCCCCGGGCCCCCGCAGGGCTCTGGGCGGGGACGCCAGCGCTTCCCCCAGAAAAGCGGGGAACAAGAAATAGGCGTGTGGAGGGGTGGAGAGAGATAGAAAAGAAAGAGACTGAGACTGAGATGGAGAGACGGAGAGAGACAGAGACTTGGACACCGATAAGTCCCAAACCATCAGGCTCCCCGCCCTCCTGCCGCTGCTGGGCGGCATTAGCGCCCAAGTCCCGCTCTGGACCACCCTCCTCCCACACCAACACCCCCCATGGCCCTTACTTCCAGGTTTGCTCCCAAGTTTGGACAGCGATCCCTAAACCATCAACCCCTGGGGCCCCACTGACCCCTCCAGAAGCCTCCTCTGGAGCCCTCAGGAATTCTCTGGCTCCCCCAACCCTTGGGAACCAGCCGTTCCTCTCTCTCTGGATCCTGAGCCTAACCTCTCCCCTGCACCCACCCCTGGAGGCTCTGCAGCCTACAACACCCTCTTCCTCCAGGAAGACCTCCAGCCTCAACAAGCAGCACCAGACTGGTTCTGCTCCCCGCGCGCCACTCCTCCCCACCCACTGCCAGACACCTTGACCCTCTGGCCAGGATGTTGTCCTTGGCCAACCCATCTGCTCCAGGTGTGTCCAGACAAAGTCAGCTCCGCCTCTGGATGTGTCTGTCCTCCTGGGTCGGTGGGTGGATGTGTGGCTGACCTCAGCAAGTGGGCAGACAGATGAGAAGACAAGAATCTCCACTTGCCCCAGCAGGTGGTAAACTTAGAAGACTTCTTTATCCCTCTTTTTTCCAATACTACTCTCTCACTTGGTGCTGGGCCCTTGGGAAGAGGGCGTGGAAGGTGTGGGGCATGTCGCCAGGTGAAGAAGAGGAGACACAAGTAATTGAAGTTTTGCTGCTTGGAGGAGGCAGACATGAGGTCAGGGAAGGCGACGTGCAGGATGTGACATTTGAGCTGGGGCTGCAGGGAGAGGTTGGATTTCAACAAGTGCAGAAGAGGGGGTAGGGCTCAAGCACAGAGAAACTGGAGGGTGTGACTTGGCAGGTGGCTTTCCCTGGCCTTGGAGTGTGAGAGGTGTGGAGGCCGGAGGGATGCAGGAGTTGACTGTGAAGGCCAGTTTGAATGGCTGGGTCTTGATCTGGTGGGCAGTGGGGAGCCATGGATGGTGCTTGAGTAGGGGAGGTGCCCCCTGTTAGTTGATTGGTCTCACTCTATCATCCAGGCTGGGATGACTCCTGGGCTCAAGCCATCCTCCTGCCTCAGCCTCCTGAGTAGTTGGGACTACAGACACATGCCACCACACCCAGCTAATATTATTTTCATTTTTTTAGAGATAGGGTCTCACTATGTTGTCCAGGCTAGTCTCAAATTCCTGGGCTCAAGCCATTCTCCCAACTCCTAGAACTTTAAAAAATAATTATTTATATTTATTTGTGTCTTTAATTTTTTTTTACTTCTGAGGAAGAGCTTACTTTTATTAATTTTTTATTCATAATTAACACATCATTAAAGCCTATTTTTTAGGGATATGAATTTTGTTTTGCCAATAATTCTGGCCAAGGCAGAGCTTACTAGCACTTTGGAAAATGCAAAGATTCACATAGAGTGAAGTTTGAGAGGGACCCCTGCAGTGGCTACAGGGGACAGAGGCAAAAGGTGGGGGTAGCTGAGACCCAGGAGGGGGTTAAGGATGAGGTCCCGGAGGTCATCTCTGTTGGCCACTGGCTAAATACGGGGTTCTAGGGAAGAGAGAAGGAAAAGAAGGCATCTGCCTGACTTCTCTGCTCTCAAAGAGCTGGAGACCAGGAAGGAGGAGTAAGTGAAAGGGTCGGCAGCACTAAGAGTGGGCTTCGTGGATGTGTGGCCTTGAGCTAGTCACGTGACTGCTCTGAGCCTCCATCTCCCCATGGATAAAATACAGGAGAAGCCCACGTGATGAGATGGTGTTCAGCCCCACTGCTGGCACAGAGCACAGGCTGGACAAACATCAGCTGTTTGAGTTTGCAGTTGATTGGGCCATCTCAGCACAGCAGAATTTTCCACCAGGGAATGTTTAGCAACATCAGGAGATCACACTGCTGGGTGGGGGGTGGAGGTAGGGGTGGGAGAATTGGGGGTGGTGCAACTGACATCTAGTGGGTGAAGGCCAGAGATGCTATTCAACATCCTGCAATGCACAGAACACCCCCACCCCCAAAGAATAATCCAGCCTCAAATGTTGACAGTGTTAAGAAAAGATTGGGAAATCATGGGTCACCTTCAGTCTAAAAGTCTCGTGGGATGACATTCAGGGAGACACCCAGGAGGCGGCTGGGCTCAGTGTGAGGGCACCTCCTGAGAAGTGCATCTGTGAATCACCTGCCTTGGGAAGACGGTGGATGGCATGGCAGTAGGTCAGTGAGATCACTCAGGAGGGAGGTGGGCAGAGAAGAGGAGGGGAGGGCAGAAGTGGAAATCACAGCCACCTTTTTTTTTTTCTTTTAAGATGGAGTCTCCCTCTGTCACTCTGTTGCCCAGGCTGGAGTACAGTGGCACAATCTTGGCTCACTGTAAACTCCGTCTCCCGGGGTCAAGCGACTCTCCTGCCTCAGACTCCCGAGTAGCTAGGATTACAGGCGCACACCACCATGCCCAGCTAATTTTTGTATTTTTAGTAGAGACGGGGTTTCGCCATGTTGGCCAGGCTGGTCTCAAACCCCTGACCTCAGGTGATCTGCCTGCCTTGGCCTCCCAAAGTGCTGGGATCACAGGCATGAGCCACCGCACCTGGCCTTTTTTTTTTTTTTTTTTTTTTTTTTTTAATGAGACAGAGTCTTGCTCTGTCACCCAGGCTGGAGTACAGTGGTGCAATCTTGGCTCACTGCAAGTTCCACCTCCCAGGTTCAAGCAATTATCCTGCCTCAGCCTCCTGAGTAACTGGGATTACAGCCTCGCGTCACCACGCCCGGCTAATTTTTGTATTTTTAGTAGAGACAGGGTTTTGCCATGTTGGCCAGGCTGGTCTCGAACTCCTGACCTCAGAGATCATAGCTACATTTATAGAGAGGACAGGCAGCAGCACAGAGCTGGAGATGGAGTTTGCAGAAGAGTGGTAATAGGCACCATTACTTGCACGTCGATGTCAAGGAATCCAGGCTCTAGAGCTGTGTGGTTCCCATGCCACCAGAGCCCTCAGCCTGGCACAGCCCAGGGCTCAGTGGGGTAAGGTTGAAGTGTGAGGGGACGAAGTGGAGCCTGTGGCTGGACTTGGGAAATGGTAGTAGAAAGCTGTCTGGGAGTGGACGTGGCAGGTCATGGCAGGGAGTCAAAGATAAAAAGAAGAGGGATCTCGCCATACCCTGCTGGTGGCCACGTAAAATGGTTTAGCCGCAGTGGAAAACAGTTTGGGAATTTCTCAAAAAGCTAATCAGAATTACCATAGGACCCAGATATTCCACTCCTAGGTATATACCCACAATAACTGAAAACAAATACTTGCCAGGTACAGTGGCTTCTAGCTGTCATCTCAGCACATTGGGAGGCTGAGGCAAGACAGCATCGCTTAAGCCCAGGAGTTCCAGACTAGCCTGGACAACAACATGGCAAGACTTCGTCTCTACAAAATATAAAAAAATTGGCTGGGCATGGTGGTGTGTACCTGTAGTCCCAGCTACTTGGGAGGCTGAGGTGGGAGGATAGCTTGAGTCTGGGAGGCTGAGATTGCAGGGAGCTGAGATTGCACCACTGCATGCCAGCATGGCTACAGAATGCGACCCTGTCTCAAAAGAAAAAAGAGAAGGAAGGAAGGAAGGAAGGAAGGAAGGAAGGAAGGAAGGAAGGAAGGAAGGAAGGAAGGAAGGAAGGAAGGAAGGAAGGAAGGAGGGAGGGAGGGAGGGAGGAAAAAGAAGACAGGTACTCATATGTAATTGTAGAGGAGTGCTCAGGATAGCATGATTTATTGTAGCCCAAGATGGAAACAACCCAAATTCCACCAACAGATGAATGGATAAACAAATTGTGGTCCATCCATACAATGGAATATTACTCAGTCATTAAAAGGAATAAAGGCCAGGCGAGGTGGCTCTTGCCTGTAGTCCCAGCACTCTGGGAGGCCAAGGCAGATGGATCACCTAAGGTCAGGAGGTCGAGCCAGCCTGGCCAACATGGTGAAATCCCATCTCTACTAAAAATACAAAAATTAGCTGGGTATGGTGGCGGGCACTGTAATCCCAGCTACTCAGGAGGTTGAGGCAGGAGAATCGCTTGAACCTGGGAGGCAAAGGTTGCAGTGAGCTGAGACCACACCACTGCACTCCAGCCTGGGCGACAGAGTGAGACTCCATCTGAAAAAAAAAATAATACAAATAAAAATAAATAAAGCCCTGATCCATGCCGCAATGTGGATGAGCCTCATAAACATTGTGCCGAGTGAAAGAAACCGGACACAAAAAGTTACATAGTGCATTATTCCATTCACATGAAATATTCAGACTAAGTTAATTCACAGAGACAGAAAGTGGGGTAGTGGTTGCCAGGGACTGGGGGAGAGGGGATGGAGAGAGAAGTCCATACCCCGGGGCAGTGGTTCTAGGACCTCCTTTTGGGGTGACAGAAACATTGGAACTAGTTAAAGCTGATGGTTGCACAACATTGTGAATGCACTAAATGTCACCGAATTCTACACTTTAAAGGGTTAATTTTATGTTATGTGAATTTCACCTCAATTCACATTGAATTTTGTTTGAGACAGAGTCTCACTCTGTGGCCCATGCTGGAGTGCAGTGGTGCGATCTCAGCTCACTGCAAGCTCCACCTCCTGGGTTCAAACAATTCTCGTGCCTCAGCCTCCCAAGTAGCTGGGATTACATGCCTGTGATACCCATCCAGCTAATTTTTTTGTATTTTTAGTAGAGATGGGGTTTTGCCATGTTTGCCAGGCTGGTCTCAAACTTCTGTCCTCAAGTGATCCGCCCTCTTCAGCCTCCCAAAGTGCTGCGATTACAGGCATGAGCCACTGTGCCCAGCCTCACCTCAACTAAATATATATATAATATATAATATAATTATATATAATAATATATAATATAATATATAATAATATATAATATATAAATAATATATAATATGATAATATGTAAATAATTATATATATTATTATTATTGGGAGGTCGAAGCAGGAGGATTGCTTCAGTCCAGGAGTTTGAGACCGGCCTGAGCAACATAGCCAGACCCCACCTCTACAAAAAATAATTTTTTGTAAAATTATAAAAAATAAAAAATTAGTCAGGTGTGGCCGGGCGCGGTGGCTCAAGCCTGTAATCCCAGCACTTTGGGAGGCCGAGACGGGTGGATCACGAGGTCAGGAGATCGAGACCATCCTGGCTAACACGGTGAAACCCCGTCTCTACTAAAAAGACAAAAAAAAAAACTAGTCGGGCGAGGTGGCGGGCGCCTGTAGTCCCAGCTACTTGGGAGGCTGAGGCAGGAGAATGGCGTAAACCCGGGAGGCGGAGCTTGCAGTGAGCTGAGATCTGGCCACTGCACTCCAGCCTGGGTGACAGAGCGAGACTCCGTCTCAAAAAAAAAAAAAAAAAAATTTGGCCGGTGTAGTGGTACCTGCCTGTAGTCCCAGCTACTCAGGAGGCTGAGGTGGGAGGATTGCTTGAGCCCAGGAGTTTCAGGTTTCAATGAGCTACAATTGCACCACTTCACTCCAGTCTGAGCAACAGAGTGAGACCCTGTCTCTAAAAACAAAAGAGGGCCAGGCATGGTGGCTCACACCTGTAATCCTAGCACTTTGGGAGGCCAAGGCGGGCAGATCTCCTGAGCTCAGGAATTCAAGACCAGTCTCATCAACGTGGTAAAACCCTGTCTCTACTAAAAATACAAAAATTAGCCAGGCATGGGGGTGCACGCCTGTAGCCCCAGCTACTCGGGAGGCTGAGGAAGGAGAATCACTTGAACCCGGGAGGTGGAGGTTGCAGTGAGTTGAGATCGCGCCACTGCACTCCAGCCTGGGTGACAGAGCAAGACTCTATCTCAAAAAAAATTAAAGTAAAACTAAAAAAGAACTTGGCAGGAAACAGACGGAACACTTAAGTGGGGTAATTTGAAGAGAGTTTAATAAAAAAGCACTATTTTCAAAGGGATAGTGCAGCACACCAGGGGGCTAGTAACAGCTGAAATTAGTTACCATCCCTAGGACCTGGGGCCAAGGAACTGAAGTTGCTAGAACCTGAACCAGACAGGGCTATGCAAAGAGGTCCACCTGTCAAGAGTTCTGAACCTCTGGTGGAGGGACACAGCCAGCCTGCATGGGAAGAAGATGAGTTACAAATGCCCCAACCTCACTTTCCTCCCTCCCTCCAATGCCTGCTATAGCTCCCTATTGTTTCAACCCAACTGGAAGCCACAAGACAAAGAAGGTCATTGAGTGGTCCATATACATCAGCCTCCTGGGACACAGAAACAGTGAGGCAGAAAAGTGGAAACAGAGCAGGTGATATCAGAGATTTCAAAGAAAGCAGTTCAGCCGGGCATGGCAGTTCATCCCTCTAATCCCAGCACTTTGGGAGACCAAGGCAGGCGGATCACCTGAGGTCGGAAGTTCAAGACCAGTCTGGCTCACATGGTGAAACCCCGTTTCTACTAAAAATACCAAAAAATTAGCCGGGCATGGTGGTGCGCACCTGTAATCCCAGCTACTCGGGAGGCTGAGGCAGGAGAATCACTTGAACCTGGGAGGCGGAGGTTGTAGTGAGCTGAGATCATTGTACTCCAGCTTGGGCAACAAGAGCAAAATTCTGTCTCAGAAAAAAGAAGAAAGAAAGAAAGAAAGAAAGAAAGAAAGAGAGAGAGAGAGAGAGAGAGAGAGAGAGAAAGAAAGAAAGAAAGAAAGAAAGAAAGAAA
>NC_037687.1:15146087-15171315 GCF_003255815.1 Theropithecus gelada | reverse complement strand
ACAGGCAGGGACAGAGCATAATAAATATCTTGATCTAGGCCAGGTGTGATGGCTCACACCTATAATCCCAGCACTTTGGGAGGCTGAGGTGGGTGGATCACCTGAGGTCAGGAGTTTGAGACTAGCCTGGCCAACATGGCAAAATCCTGCCTCTATTAAAAATACAAAAATTAGCTGGGTATGGTAGCACATGCTTGTAGTCCCAGCTACTTGGGAGGCTGAGGCATGAGAATCACTTGAACCCAGGAGGCGGAGGTTGCAGTGAGCTGAGATCATGGCACTGCATTCCAGCCTGGGTGACAGAGCGAGACTCTGTCCCACCAAAAATAAAAAATAAAATAAAAATAAATAAATATCTTGATCTCACTCTCCTCCCTCTCTAATCTCCTGCCAGGGTCCCCAGTTTGGCCAAACCCCACCTGAAAGCAGAAGGCAAGGGGGCCCAGGAGAGGCTGGCCGTAGGAGTCAGCTCCAGGACATGCAGCTCTGAGAAGGAAGGTTAGGCAAAGAGTAGCCAGCCCAGGGGCCTCTCTCCTCCTCCATGTTTGGCTTTGCGGAGGGGTTGAGAGATAAGACTGGCTGCGCTTGTCCTTCAAAGCAGAGTCTGTGCCTGATTCCTGATTCCAGAACAGCTTTGCTCATCCTTCCAGGCCCAGGTACTTCGTTCAAGAGGCCATCCCCAGTCCTGGAGTTAATTTCTCCCATCCATCCCTGGCTTCCCTGGTTCTCAGTGTCTATCACATCACTCAGCCCAGTGATTTGGCAGTATTCTCTGCATAGGTTTTTCTCCCCAGGAGACGGTTCTAGCTTCCTCTACACTGAAAGCTTCTTGCAGCCTTGGGCCAAATAAGGCTGTTTGCTCTGATACAGGGCCCAGCACAGCCCAGGTGCCAATGTTTGCCAAGTGAGCTGAATCTTATGGGCTCAAATATACCTCATTCTGCCTTGCTATATGCAATCTGGGCACATGTGTGTCTGTCTCCCTGAGTAGACTGGGGCTCCTGAGAGGTGAGTGACCCAGGCCTAGCACACAGCAGGCATCAAATATTGCCTAAATTAGCCTAAGTAAAACCATCCTCCTTCCCTTCACTCATTCAACTGTTTTTTTGGAGCTTCCAGATAGCTGAGCATATGGAGGTTCCTGGAGGATGGTGTGCCCAGGGAGGGCATGGAAGCTTCATGCCCCTTCCTCCATAACTCTGCCCTATTTATCTCTTCATCTGTATCCTTTTCAATATCCTTTATAATAAGCCACTAAAGCTAAATATGGCCATGTGACTGAGCTCTGGCAATGGGACACAATCGTAAGTGGTATGAGGTGAGCGACCCTTCCTTTTTACTTTCATTGGATAGAATGAGGCATTAGAAGGGAGCTTGGACTGGTCTTGGACGGGTGTGGATTTAGGGCCACAATCTGGAGATGGTGGAAGACCAAGATGGGAGTCTGCATCTTTGGTAGATTGTATTTTCCCAAGATAGAGGCAATACTATATCCCATTCCACAAGCTCTTCTTACATACTGTGACTTTGACATACCCTTCCATTAAAAGGTGGCATCTATGTCCCCTCCCCATGAGCTAGAGGCCCGGGTCTTTGTGACTGCCTTGAGCAACAGAATAGGTCAGCAGTGACAGTGTGTAGCTTCCAAGGCTAACTCAAAAAAATGCCTTTCACTTCTGCCTTGTTCTTTTGGGACATTTACTCTTGGGACTTAGGCACCATGCCATAGGAAGCACAAGCAACCCGTGGAAAAGCCCATGTGGAGGAGAACCAAGACCCCCAGGCAAATCCCCTGCTGAGCTCCCAGCTGACAGACCGCATCAACTTGCCAGCCACATAAGTGAGCTGTCCTGGATGCAAGTTCTGCAGCCTCTGGGCAAGCCCCTCAACTGATGCCACGTGAAGCAGAAATGAGCTGCCTCCACCAAGCCATGCCCAAATCACAGATCTGTGGGTAAAATAAATGATTGTTATTGTTATAAAAAACAAAAACAAACAACAAATTTTTTTAAGGTCCTACTATGCACCAGGCCTTGTGCTGGGCTCTGGGGACACAGCAGTAAACAAGACACGGAAAGTCTCTGCCCTCAGGGGGCTTCCATTCTAGTGGGGGAAGCAGAGAAGAAAAGAATTGAAAATAAACAGTATTGGCCGGGCGCGGTGGCTCAAGCCTGTAATCCCAGCACTTTGGGAGGCCGAGACGGGTGGATCACGAGGTCAGGAGATCGAGACCATCCTGGCTAACACGGTGAAACCCCGTCTCTACTAAAAAATACAAAAAACTAGCCGGGCGAGGTGGCGGGCGCCTGTAGTCCCAGCTACTCGGGAGGCTGAGGCAGGAGAATGGCGGGAACCCGGGAGGCGGAGCTTGCAGTGAGCTGAGATCCGGCCACTGCACTCCAGTCTGGGTGACAGAGCGAGACTCCGTCTCAAAAAAAAACAAAAAAAAAACAAAAAAAAAACTACAGGCGCTCGCCACCACGCCCAGCTGATATTTTAATTTTTTTGTAGAGAGGGGGTGAGGGTCCCACTATGTTGCCCTGGGCTCAAGCCTCAGCTTCCCAAAGTGTTGAGATTACAGGCATGAGCCACCGCGCATGGCCTAGGCTGGAGTTTTTAATGGAGTAGAAGAGAAGGAGGAGGGTGAAGGAAGAGAGATAAAGACAGTAAAACAGGAAGATTAGGGGTAGAGGAAGGGAGGGGAGAGAAGCTCCTGGGGGAGAAGGAAGATAAGAGCAATAAAAACCCAGTGGGGGCCGGGCGAGGTAGCTCATGCCTGTAATCCCAGCACTTTGGGAGGTCGAGGCGGGAGGATCACAAGGTCAAGAGATTGAGACAATACTGGCCAACATGGTGAAACCCCATCTCTACTAAAAATACAAAAATTAGCTAGGCGCGGTGGTGTGCGACTGTAGTTCCAGCTACTCGGGAGGCTGAAGCAAGAGAATCGTTTGAACTCAGGAGGCAGAAGTTGCAGTGAGCCTAGATCGTGTCACCACACTCCAACCTGGTGACAGAGCGAGACTCCGTCTCAAAACAAAAAACAGAAAAACTCGGCCGGGCGCGGTGGCTCAAGCCTGTAATCCCAGCACTTTGGGAGGCCGAGACGGGCGGATCACGAGGTCAGGAGATCGAGACCATCCTGGCTAACACGGTGAAACCCCGTCTCTACTAAAAAATACAAAAAAAAACTAGCCGGGCGAGGTGGCGGGCGCCTGTAGTCCCAGCTACTCGGGAGGCTGAGGCAGGAGAATGGTCTAAACCCGGGAGGCGGAGCTTGCAGTGAGCTGAGATCCGGCCACTGCACCCCAGCCTGGGCGACAGAGCAAGACTCTGTCTCAAAAAAAAAAAAAAAAAACAGAAAAACTCAGCGGGTGCAAGAAGATGCCTTTGGGCAGGCACGTGGAGGGAGAAAAGGTCCTTGTCATCAGAAACTAGAGAGATGGAGAGTGTGGTCCCCTAGGAAGGGGGAGGATTGGGGAGAAGGGGTGCTGCTGGGGAAGGGGAAGGAGGGAGGAGGACCCCTCCTTCCTCCCTGGGAATTATAGAGGGGCTGGGTGACACCTCACCTTTCTGGGGCATAAATCCTAGTGGTCAGTCTGGAGGAGGCGTGATGGAAGGTGGAGAACAAGATTCTTTCTCAGCAGGTATGACTGGGGAAGTGTCCTCTCTGGCCTTTGCTTGGAGTGACCCAGCCCCCTCCCCTCCTCCACACACACCTGCCTCCATTTCCCCATAGTCCTCGGGGATTAATCTCCACCTCCTTCTAGCAGGGCCCAGAGACACGGGATTTGTGAAGGAGAGCAGAAATGACATTGCTAACACCCCCGGGGAAACTTCATGCTGAGTTTCCCCCAGTCAATCAGATTCCACCCTCCCACACCTCAGCCAATTAAACGCTTTTATATCCCTCAGTCAATCAAACCCCAATCTCCTGTTTTTCATCCGATTAGACTCTGCCCTCTTCCCCCTCCCTCAACTAAACGCTGCTCTCCAACCCCTCAGCCAATCAGAGTCTGCCTTAGTCAATTAAACTACTCTCTTAACTCTCACCCAATCAGACTTCCATAACCTACTTTCCAGCCAATCAGAGTCTGCCTTAGTCAATTAAACTACTCTCTTAACTCTCACCTAATCAGACTTCCATATCTTACTTTCCAGCCAATCAGACTTTGCTTGTCTGCCCACCCTACCAACTACTTCTACTTTTCAGTTCCTCGGCCAATCAGATTCTTCCCTCCCCTTCTCTCGCCTCCCCACCCCCGCCGCCCCCCAGCTCCCGCAGCCTATCAGAAGCAACCTTGTCCCTCTATTAATAAGAATTCCCTTTCAGGAGAAGCAGGCAGGTATCTAGGCCTGGCTCTGACATTTACCAGCTCTGTGGCCTTAGGTACACGTCTTAGCGTCTTAGCGTCTCTGTGCTTCATTTTTCTCAACTGTAAAATGGGAGTGGTCCTCCTCCTTCCCTCTTAAAGTGATCTTGAGGCTCCAACAGGCAGGTGGGTGTGAACATGATCTGTCCTCAGGAAAGTGTTGTGTAAATGTCCCTTATTACTTCTCACACTTCTCCTTCTCCCAATCCCCTAAAGCTGTTTCCTCTGCTGGAATACTCTTCCCTGTGAGACCAACTCCTATTCATTCTTCAAAGCCCCTGCAGCACCCCCTCTTCCAGAAACCTTTCTATGTCCCCATCCCAGGCTGTACCTTACCTCGTATCTAGGTTGTTTCAGCTAGCCCAGTCCTGACCACAGGGGGCTGAGAGTGACTGGCTGCAATTGTCCCCAAGCTGGGAACCTCAGAGCCCAGGGCTTGGGCCTTTTGGGGCCCCAGAATCTTCCAGCATGAGGCTGGGCGCCTTAGAGGTAAGTGCCTTTCCAATCTTTGCTGACAGAGACAGCGGGGAAAAAAAAAAATTATTTATTATTTATTTCTTTATTTGTTTATTTATTTTTAGAGATGGAGTCTCACTCTGTTGCCCAGGCTGGAGTGCAGTGGCACGATCTCAGCTTACTGCAACCTCCGCCTCCCGGGTTCTAGCAATTCTCCTGCCTCAGCCTCCAGAGTAGCTGAGACTACAGGTGCACGCTGCCACGCCCAGCTAATTTTTTGTATTTTTAGTGGAGACGGGGTTTCACCATGTTGTCCAGGCTGGTCTCGAACTCCTGAACTCAGGTGATCTGCCTGCCTTGGCCTCTCAAAGTGCTAGGATTACAGGCGTGAGCCACCATGCCCGGCCAAAAATGTATTTTAATCCTGATCGGCTTCAGTGGAATCCAACATTGGCCTTTGGTGGGGAGAGGTCTCAAATCCCTTAAGATCATGTAAAAAATCAGGAGTTCGGCCGGGCGCGGTGGCTCAAGCTTGTAATCCCAGCACTTTGGGAGGCCGAGACGGGCGGATCACGAGGTCGGGAGATCGAGACCATCCTGGCTAACACGGTGAAACCCCGTCTCTACTAAAAAATACAAAAAACTAGCCGGGCGAGGTGGCGGGCTCCTGTAGTCCCAGCTACTCCGGAGGCTGAGGCAGGAGAATGGCGTAAACCCGGGAGGCGGAGCTTGCAGTGAGCTGAGATCCGGCCACAGCACTCCAGCCTGGGCGACAGAGCCAGACTCCGTCTCAATTAAAAAAAAAAATCAGGAGTTCATTTTCCAGGGGAGATTGGGAGCTGTAGCTTATACCAGATTTTTAAATTTTTTTTTTTAATTGTGTGGGTGTACAGTAGGTGTATTTCACCAGATTTTGAAAAGAAAGTGAGTTAAGAACTTGGTGGGGAGGGGGTGTTGTTTTTACTTTAAGAGACAGGATCTCACTATATTGCCCAGGCTGATCTCGAACTCCTGGCCCCAAGCGATCCTCCTGCCTTGGCTTCCCAAGGGCCGGAATTACAGGCATGAGCTGTGCCCGATGAGAACTTTGTTTTACTAGTTGGAGTCCCAGAAAGGGATAGTGACTTCCCTAAGGTCACACAGCCTGGTGAGGACAGAGTCAGACTTGAACTCTTTTTTTCTTTTTTCTTAACAGGCTTGAACTCTTGTGGCCCATCTGAGGAGTGTCCCTAGATGCCAATGGTGAGCATGGAAAAAGGCCTTCATCCTCATGAGCCAATTTAGGAGAAAAGAAAATTCACATTTTTAATAATAAGCCCAAGGCCAGGTGCGGTGGCTCACAAATGTAATCCTAGCACTTTGGGAGGCTGAGGTGGGCAGATCACCTGAGGTCAGGAGTTCAAGACCAGCCTGATCAATGTGGGGAAACCCTGTCTCTACTAAAAAAAAATACAAAAATTAGCCATGCGTGGTGGTGTGCACCTGTAATCCCAGCTATTCGGGAGGCTGAGGCAGGGAGGATTGCTTGAACCCGGAAGGCGGAGGTTGCAGTGAGCCAAGATCGCACCACTGCACTCCAGCCTGGGTGACAGAGTAAGACTCCATCTCAAAACAAAAATAATAATAATAATAATAAGCCCAGCCGTCAGTCAATCGACAGATGTTTCCTGAACGGGTGTGCCAGGCACTGGTCTCAGCCCTGGGGATGCTGCTCCTCCAAGTGGGACAGGTTCCTGCCCTCACATGGTTTCCATCCAACTGGGGGAGGCCGAAATAAACAAGTAGATGAATAAGAGTGCACCAGATAGGGATCTGCATAAATAGGATGAGGTCACAGGGAGGGACCGGAAATCTGGTTTAGAGAAGATAGTCAGGGAACACGTCTAGAAGGAAGTGATATTTGAGTGACCCCTGAATGATGGGAAAATGTGAATATGAGCATTCTAACAAAGTGGGCAGTAAGTGCAGAGGCCCTGGGGCTGGAGGGAGGGTGGCGACCTCAAAGAGCCAGAGGCCAGTGGGCAGGGGTAACCCAGGAGCGGAACTCAGAGGGATTGGTAGAAGCCAGATAGTGAAGGTGCTTACGAGATTTCCCTGTGTGCCAGGGAGAATGAGAGGGAAAGAGAAAGGGTGCCCCAGAGAAGGCGGACCGGCAGCAGCCAATGGCTGGAGGCAGGGAAGTGCCCGGCACTCTGCCCCATTTGAGGCTCCAGAAATCAGCCTGCCTACAGCTGTGCTGATATCAACAGAAGAGCAGAGAGTGGGAGTGGGTTGGAGCAAAGATGGTACCGCCACCTCCACCAGGGAATCACTTGCCGTTGTTCGCGATCACAGGCCACTGCGGGCTGATTTGGCAAGGATTATGCATTGGGAAAGGTCAGCTCCCCCCAAAAAACAGCAAAGTAACGCAGCAGCAGGCTCCGTCCCAGGAGAACCTGGCTTTTGGAACCTCTCCTCCCCAGCTTCCAAAGGGTTAAGAAGTTTCAGGAAATGTCTCAAAAACGCTTGCAGGCTGGATCTGGATGCTGTGTGACTTTTGGCAAGTTCCTTCACCCCTCTGAGACTCAGTTGGCCTTTTTATTTTTGAGACAGGGTCTCACTCTGTCACCCAGGTTGGAGTGCAGTGGCGCAATCACATCTCATTGCAGCCTCGAACTCCCAGGTTCAAGCAATCTTTCCGCCTGAGCCTCCCAAGTAACTGGGACTAGAGGTGTGCAGCACCATGCCTGGCTAATTTAAAAAAAAAAATTTTGTAGAAATAGGGTTTTCCTGTATTGCTCAGGCTGGTCTAGAACTAATGAAGTTGAGCGATCCTCCCGCCTCAGCCTCTCAAAGTGCTGGGATTACAGACATGAGTCATCGTGCCTGCTGGACAGTTGAGCACTTTTTGTTTGTTTGATACATCTGTAAATCAAACGCTTAATACAGGCTCCAGCCTCTGCCCACGTGATTAAATTCATTCTCCACAGGAGGACTATAAGGTGGGGTCTTGGATTATGATTATTTACAGGTAGAGACACAGACGCTCAGAGTAAGGAAGTAATTTACCTAAGTTGGGTGTTACACCCAGGTCTGTCAGATTCCAGAGAACATGAAGCATAAAGATGTTGGGGCCAGAGGTAGGGAGCGGGGCTAGTCAATTTCTTTCTTTTTTTTTTTTTTAGAGATTGGGATCTCATGCTGCTGCCCAGACTGGAGTACAGTGGCATGATCCTAGCTCACTGTAGGCTTGAACTTCTGGCCTCAAGCGATCCTCTTGCCCCAGCCTCCTAAAGTGCTGGTATTACAGCCATGTGCCACCATGCTCGGCCTCTTAGGGGGTCAATCTTAAGACCTTCCTTAGCAACTGGGTGGCACCCAGTGGCTACTCAGCAGATGGGAACATTTTTTTTTTTTGAGACAGGTTCAAGCGATTCTCCTACCTCAGACTCCCAAGTAGCTGGGATTACAGGTGTGCGCCACCATGCCCAGCTATTTTTTTATATTTTTAGTAAAGACAAGGTTTCACCATGTTGGCCAGGCTGATCTCAAACTCCTGACCTCAGGTGATCCACCCACTTCAGTCTCCTAAAGTGTTGGGACTACAGGTGGGAGCGACCACACCCAGAAGCAGGTGAAAGTTATTCTGATGGCCATTAACCTCAGGCTAGCGTGGGAACACCTCTCCTAGCCTCAGTTTCCTTGTCTGCAAAATAAGGATGTTAACCAGTCTCCACCTATCTCTCCCTAATAGCTATGAGAGGCATCAGTGAGATAAAGTATGTAAACATAAGTGGTGAGGTTTAGCAGTCCCTCAAAAAGTTAAACATAGAGTTACCACATGACCCAGCAATACCACTCCTAGGCAAATGCCCACAAGAATTGAAGACAAGTACTCAAACAAATACATGTACACACATATTCACAGCAGTACTCTTCTATTCTCCTCAAAAGTAGAAACAGGTCGGGCGCAGTGGCTCACGCCTGTAATCCCAGCACTTTGGGAGGCCGAGGTGGGTGGACCACTGGAACCCAGGAGTTTGAGACCAGCCTGGCCAACATGGTGAAACCCTGTCTCTACTAAAAGTACAAACACTAGCCAGGTGTGGTGACGCATGCCTGTAATCCCAGCTACTCTGGAGGCTGAGGCAGGAAAATTGCTTGAACCCAGGAAGTAGAGGTTGCAGTGAGCCATGATCACGCCACTGCACTCCAGCCTGAGCAACAGAGTGAGACCCTATGTCAAAAAAAGGTAGAAACAACTCAAATGTCCATCAGTTGATGCATAGAGAAAATATTGTATATTCCCACAATGGAGTATTATACAGCCATGAAAAGGAATGAAGCACTGCTCCATGCTACAGTGTGGCTGAACCTCAAAACCATGATGCTGGGTGAGAGAAGTCAGACACAAAAGGCCACATAGTGTGAGATTCCACTGATCTGAAATACCCAGCATTGGCAGGGTGCAGTGGCTCCTGCCTGTAATCCCAGCACTTTGGGGGACTGAGGCAGGTAGATCACCTGACGTTAGTAGTTCAAGACCAGCCTGGCCAACATGGTGAAACCATGTCTCTACTAAAAATTAGCCTAGCATAGTGGTGCACACCTGTAATCCCAAATACTTGGGAGGCTGAGGCAGGAGAATCGCTTGAACCCAGGAGGCAGAGGTTGCAGTGAGTTGAGATCACATCACTGCACTCTAGCCTGAGTGACAGAGTGAGACTCTATCTTCAAAAAATAAATACCTAGCATAGATTTATAGAGACAAAAAGCACACTGGTAGTTGTCAGGGGTTGGTGGGAGTGGGGAACAGGGAATAATTGCTCAGTGGGTACAGGGTTTCCATCTGGAGTGATGAAAATATTTTGGAGCTAGATAAAAGTGATGGTTGCACAACACTGTGAATGTACTAAATGCCACTGAATTGTACACTTCAAAATGATTAATTTTTTTTTTTTTTTTGAGACAGTTTCACTCTGTTGTCCAGGCTAGAGTGCAATGGCACAATCTCAGCTCACTGCAACCACTGCCTCCCGGGTTCAAACGATTCTCCTGCCTCAGCCTCCCAAGTAGCTGGGATTACAGGCACCTGCCACCACGTCCAGCTAATTTTTGTCTTTTTAGTAGAGGCAGGTTTCACCATGTTGGCCCAACTGGTCTGGAACTCCTGACCTCAGGTGATCCTCCTGCCTCGGCCTCCCAAAGTGCTGGAATTACAGGTATGAGCCACCAGGCCCAGCCTAAAATAATTAATTTTATGTTATATAAATTTCATCTCAGTAAATAAGTAAATGGTGATAAGTTGATTGATATGCTTTCTTTTCTTTCTTCTTATTTATTTATTTATTTATTTATTTATTATGGAATTTGTTTTGCTCTTGTTGCCCAGGCTGGAGAGCAATGACACGATCTTGGCTCACCACAAGCTCTGCCTCCTGGGTTCAAGCAATTCTCCTGATTCTCCTGCCTCAGCCTCCTGAGTAGCTGGGATTACAGACATGCACCATCATGCCCGGCTAATTTTGTAGTTTTAGTAGAGACGAGGTTTCTCCATGTTGGTCAGGCTGATCAGTCTCTAACTCCCAGATATGCTTTCAAGTCACCAATTCCTTTGCCACAGCCAGGAGATGAAAACATTCTCATTCTCATTCTACAGCTGGAAAAATCAAGACACAGAAAGCGGGAGGTGCTCCACTCAGAGAGGAGGGAAGCCTGGAATGGACCTAGGGCCTTCCTTACCTCAGACAGGTTCCACTCCTCTGACCAAGTGACAGACACAGTGAAGTCACCACCCTTAGGCACAGGTGGCTCAATAAGCGGGCAGAGATAGAACGGAGGAAACTGGGCCACTGGACCTAGTACTTTTTCCCTAGTCTGGGAGAGCCCAGCCAGAGATGCCCAGAACTATGGGACTGTCGTTATTTAGGCAGAAAACCTTCCTGAGATTTCACCTCTCCATGCCAGTCCTGTGCTGAGTGCTCCAAGAAGAGTCAGCCCTGGGGCCAGTCCTCACACACTCCCAGTCCAGAGACTATCAGGTTGCACAGAGACACTCGCAATCTCTCAGAATCAAGACTGAAACATAGAAGGGAGCCTGGAACCAGGGAAGCCAAAAAAAAGAAGCCAGAGAGGAAAGAAAAGCTTCCTGGAAAAGGGGATGTTGGAGGTGGGTTTTTTGCTTTTGTTTTTGTTTTGTGCTAGGGTCTCACTCTACTGTCCAAGCTGGAGTACAGTGGTGTGATCACGGCTCACTGCACGTTCAACCTCCTGGGCTCAAGTGATCCTCCCACCTTAGCCTCCCATGTAGCTGAGACGACAGGTGCATGTCACCATGCCCAGCTAATTTTTTTTTTTTTTTTTTTTTTTTGAGACAGATTTTGGCTCTGTCACCCAAGATGGAGTGCAGTGGCGCAATCTCGGCTCACTGCAACCTCCGCCTCCTGGGCTCAAAAGATTCTCCTGCCTCAGCCTCCTGAGTAGCTGGGATTACAGGCGCGCGCCACCATGTCCGGCTAATTTTTGTATTTTAGTAAAGACAAGGTTTCACCATGTTGGCCAGGCTGGTCTCGAACTCCTGACCTCGTGATCCACCCACCTCAGTCTCCTAAAGTGCTAGGATTACAGGCATGAGCCACCGCGCCCTACCGCTAATTTTTTTTATATTTTGTAAAGACGAGGTCTTGCTATGTTGCCTGTGCTGGTTGCCTGGACACAAGAGGGTCCTCTCATCTCAGCCTCCCAGATTGTTGGGATTATAGGCATGAGCCACCGCGACCAGCCAGAGACGGGTTTTAAAGAACGTGTAGGAGTCTACCAGGTCAAATGAAAAGGCTTGGGAGTATTTTACACATTCACATGCTTAGTTAATGGCGAATGCAAAGTAATCCCTGGGGAGAGAAAACTGGTAATATCTGGCAGAATTATATATGCATTTATCTAATTATGGGAAAGTGAAATAAGCCAGTCACAAGGACAAATACTATATGATTCCATTGATATGAGGTATCTAGAGTAGTCAAATTCATAGAGACAGAAAGTAGAATGATGGTTGCCAGGGGCTTGGCAGGGAGTGGGGAATAGGAAGTTAATGTTTAATGGGGACAGAGTTTCAACTGGGGAAGTCAAAAAGTTGTGGAGATGGCTGGTGGTGATGCTTGCACAACATGAATGTACTCAGTGCCCTAGAACTGTATGCGTAAAAATGGATAAAATGGTAAATTGTATGTTATGTGTATTTTACCACAGTAAAAAAAGTAATGTGGTATTACTTCATCTGAATGACCCAGTAACTCAAAGTTGCATGTGGTAAGGTACTATATTTATTTTTTTATTATTCATTTATGTGTATCTTATTTATTCATTTATTTATTTATTTATTTTTGAGATGGAGTCCCACTCTGTCTCCCAGGCTAGAGCGCAATGGCTCAATCTCAGCTCACTGCAACCTCCACCTCCCAGATTCAAACGATTCGGCTGTCTCAGCCTCCTGAGTAGCTGGGATTACAGGCACACGCCACCAAGCCCCACCAATTTTTTGTATTTTAGTAAAGATGGGGTTTCACCGTGTTGCCCAGGCTGGTCTCAAACTCCTGAGCTCAGGCAATCCACCCTCCTCAGCCTCCCAAAGTGCTAGGATTATAGGCATGAGTCACTGTGCCCAGCCCTATTTCAGGTATTTTCTAATTGCACAGTGGTTCTATTAATAGTTGCAGTTATAATGCACAATCTTATAGTGAGATGTTGTTTTTATTGTTGTAGCTAATTTTTAAAGTAAATACTTTCTACACTCAAAAAAAGAAATCCCTAGAAATCAAACACTTCAGGTTACTGGCATAACCAATCAGAAAGAAAATATTTTAGCTCAGTAATTTAATGGCACATCCCTAGTGGAATATACCAAAATGAAAAGGGACTGGGAAAAAAAATGTTAAACTGTTTCCCATAACCTTATCACTTAAGATACTGTTGGTGTGTTCTTCCGAGATTAATGTGTATATACTGTGGAATAAAGCAAATGAGTGAATGTGTTGTTGGTGGTGAGAATCTGGATTTTCAGTGTGGGAAAATAAAAATGCAAGTATCAAATTGATCAGGCTAAATAAAAGGCATTTAGGGCCGGGCGCGGTGGCTCAAGCCTGTAATCCCAGCACTTTGGGAGGCCGAGGCGGGTGGATCACGAGGTCAGGAGATCGAGACTATCCTGGCTAACACGGTGAAACCCCGTCTCTACTAAAAATACAAAAAATTAGCCGGGCGTGGTAGCGGGCGCCTGTAGTCCCAGCTACTTGGGAGGCTGAGGCGGGAGAATGGCGTGAACCCAGGGGGCGGAGCTTGCAGTGAGCCGAGATCGCGCCACTGCACTCCAGCCTGGGAGACACAGCGAGACTCCGTCTCAAAAAAAAAAAAAAAAAAAAAAAAAAAAAAAAAAAAAGGCATTTAGTCCAAAATATGAATTGGAAGCATCAATATAAACTCATTTTATATATATATATATATATCTCAAGCCTCCTGAGTAGCTGGGATTACAGGTGCCTGCCATCACACCCGGCTAATTTTTGTATTTTTAGTAGAGACAGGTTTCACCATGTTGGCCAGGCTGGTCTCAAACTCCTGACCTCAGGTGATCCACCGATCCACCTGCCTTGGCCTCCCAAAGGGCTGGGATTACAGGCGTGAGCCACCGCACCTGGCCCATGTTTTATATATATATATTTAAAAAAAAAAAAAAAAAAAAAGGTAGTGGGAGGCCAGGCATGGTGGCTCACACCTATAATCGCAGCAGTTTGGGAGGCTGAGGTGGGCAGATCACCTGAGCTCAAGAGTTCAAGACCAGCCTAGGCAACATGGTGAAACCCTGTCTCTACAAAAGATACAAAAATTAGCTGGACATGGTGGCGCACTAGTGATCCCAAATACTCAGGAGGCTGAGGTGGGAGGATCACTTGAACCTGAGAGGCAGAGGTTGCAATGAGCCAAGATGGGACCACTGCACTCCAACCTGGGTGACGGAGACCCCCTCTCAAAAAGAAAAAAAAGGGGGGCCTGACACAGTAGCTCATGCCCGTAATCCCAGCACTTTGGGAGGCCGAGGTGGGTAGGTTACGAGGTCAAGAGATTGAGACCATCCTGGCCAACATGGTGAAACCCCGTCGCTACTAAAAATACAAAAATTAGCTGGGTGTGGTGATGCACACCTGTAGTCCCAGCTACTCGGGAGGCTGAGGCAGGAGAATCACTTGAACCTGGGAGATGGAGGTTGTAGTGAGCTGAGATGGCGCCACTGCACTCCAGCTTGGGCGACAGAGCGAGACTCTGTCTTAAAAATAAATAAATAAATAAAATGATAGTGGAGGATTTTCTATTTGTGTGTAGTGAAAAGACCTAGAAACAAAACTAACTTATTAGCCATGAGCACTTCAGCTCCTTGATTGTGGAGCTGATTCCTCATTTTCCAATCAAAGGAATAAGGGTTCCTGGGAGAAATTGCTGATCCCAGGCCCGTGGCAGGAAATGAACAGAAATGAACAAGATGTTCCCACAGCATCCGGTTAGAACATCTTGTTACATCATGAAGCAAGAAAGCCACCTAGGACTCTTAGCCATGTCAAAAGAACTCAGGTGTCAACATAAAGAGACTCCCACCAGCCAAAGAAGGAAGCCAATTTGATTATCAGTAATGATAAAAACTGCAATGTATTGACATAATGAGCTCGTAAATCTAATAGGGGAAAAAAATCTCAGTGTTTACTTTTTGAGGATGTTAAGGGACTCTAATTATTTTGAAAACTAGAAAAGAGGCCGGGCACTAATGTCTGTAATCCCAACACTTTGGGAGGCCGAGGCAGGTGGATCACGAGGTCAAGAGTTCGAGACCAGCCTGGCCAAGATGGTGAAACCTGTCTCTACTAAAAATACAAAAATTAGTTAGGCGAGCTGGTGCGTGCCTGTAGTCCTAGCTACTCAGGAGGCGGAGGCGGAGGTTGCAGTGAGCCGAGATCACACCACTGCACTCCAGCCTGGGCGACAGAGCAAGACTCTGTCTCAAAAATAAATAAACGGGCCAGGTGCAGTGGCTCACGCCTGTAATCCCAGCACTTTGGGAGGCCGAGGCGGGTGGATCACCTGAGGTCAGGAGCTCGAGACCAGCCTGGCCAACGTGGTGAAGCCCCGTCTCTACTAAAAATACAAAAATTAGCCAGGCATGGTGGCAGGCACCTATAATCACAGCTACTCGGGAGGCTGAGGCAGGAGAATCACTTAAACCTGGGAGGCAGAGGTTGCAGTGAGCCAAGATCACGCCCTTGCACTCCAGCCTGGGCAACAAAAGTGAAACTCTGTCTCAAATAAATAAATAAATAAACAAACTAGAAAAGAAAAAGAATCAAGCACTCATCTTGGCTTTCCCATATGGATGGTACCACTGGGTAACCAAATGGAAGATAAGAGACCGTTTCTTTTTTATCTTTTTTTTTTTTTTTTAAATAGAGTCTCGCTCTGTCACCCAGGCTGCAGTGCAGTGGTGCGATCTCAGCTCACTGCAACCTCCAGCCCCCACCCCCTGCTGGTTCAAGCAATTCTCCCACCTCAGCCTCCTGAGTAGCTGGGGATTACAGGCATGCACCACCACGCCCAGCTAATTTTTATATTTTTAGTAGAGACGGGGTTTCACTATGTTGGCCAGGCTGGTCTCAAACTCCTGACCTCAGGTGATCCTCCCACTTGGCCTCCCAAAGTGGTGGGATTACAGGCGTGGGCCACCACACCCAGCCAAGACTGTTTCTTTCTATAGAAGTATTTCAGCTAATACATGAAGGAGGAATATTTTCACTCAAATACCATTATGTTGTTCCTACTAATGAATTAATAGATCTTGGCAGCCGGGCACGGTGGCTCACGCCTGTAATCCCAGAACTTTGGGAGACCAAGGCAGGCAGATCACGAGGTCAGGAGTTCAAGACCAGTCTGGCCAACATAGTGAACCCCCCGTCTCTACTAAAAATATAAGAAAAAAAAAATTAGCTGGATGTGGTGGTGTGCGCCTGTAATCCCAGCTACTCAGGAGGCTGAGGCAGGAGAATCGCATGAACCCGGGAGGCAGAGGTTGCAGTGAGCTGGGATCCTGCCACTGCATTCCAGCCTGGGTGACAGAACGAGAATCCATTTCAAAAAAAAAAAAAAAGATTTAATAGATCTTGGCAATGATCGTCAACAGCAGATAATATCACAAAAGAGAGACAATGGGTGGAGTATAGAAGAAATAAGATGAATTGTGATTTGAAGATGTCAGTTCGGTGATAGGCATGCGTAGGGGTTCATTTTACAATTCTCTCTACTTTTGAATATGTTTGGGATTTTTCTGTAGAAGATATGTTTAAAGTCCTTTGCCCTGTGTCATTCTCTGAAGCAGGGTGATAACAGCTAGGAGCCCGTGGGTGCTCCGTAAATATTCCGCCAGGAAGCGCTAACATCTGGCCCCATTCCCCCACACTCAGTCTTGGCCCCTCGCATACTGGCAAGAGCTAAGCTCACCATATCTCTGCAATATCCCATGTCTTGAATTACTAAACTTCCTCCTCCCCAGTTCCAGGACCAGGTGCCTGAGAGATTAAATCTCACCTCTGATGTCCCAGAAAGATGCAATTGAAGTCAACTTCTGCCCACTGGGGATGGCAGAAAAGCCTCAGCTGGAGGCCGCGTGGTCACTGGCTCACGTCATGACTTGAGTCTCTTTTTGGTAAACTGGGTTCAACTGACTGGGGGGCTGGCTCACCTTGGCTTTCATGATTTAGCTGTGGTTCCAGATCGGCTCCAGGCCCAGCCCTAAGGCCCAGCTGGCTACTGGAAGACCAGGGGCCAGCAGGGAAGCCCTGGGCTTGGACAGGTGCCCCAGATGCAGAAATAATACATGACTATGAGTCTGGACTCCTCTAGGACATGGGAATCCAGCCATAATAATAATTAAATGGATTTTTCCCATGGGCTGGGCTGAACCTTTGCTGGGGAAGCTGGGGCAGGCGGGTGGGACAACAGGAACCCAGGACACCACCATCCTCTACTCCCTATTCATCAAGTGCATTCCACGTGTTTTTTTGAGGGTATTTTGTTGTTGTTGTTGTTGTTGTTGTTTAATTTTGAGACAGAGTTTCACTCTTGCTGTCCAGGCTGGAGTGCAGTGGAGCAATCTCGGCTCACTGCAACCTCTGCCTCCTGGGTTCAAGCAATTCTCCTACCTCAGCCTCCTGAATAGCTGGGATTACAGGCACACACCACAACGTCTGGCTAATTTTTGTGTTTTTAGTAGAGATGAGATTTCACTATGTTGGCCAGGCTGGTCTTGAACTCCTGGTCTCAGGTGATCCGCGTGCCTCAGCCTCCCAAAGATTACAGGCATGAGCCACCACACTCAGCTGTGCTAGGCACTGTTTTAAGCACTTTATACAAGTATCAACTCATTTATCCTTAACAGTCACCCCATGCGGTTGGTACTATTCTCCCATTTTAGAGATGGACGAAATGAAGACTAGAGATAAAGCCACTTTCTCCAGCCAGTAAGCAGCAGCATAGGAATTTGAATCCAGGTGGGCTGGCTCAGCAGGCGTTAGCAAAGTTTGTATTAAAAGGCCAGATAGGCCGGGCACAGTGGCTCATGCCTGTAATCCCAGCACTTTGGCAGGCTGAGGAGGGTGGATCACAAGGTCAGGAGATGGAGACCATCTTGGCTAACATGGTGAAACCCCGTCTCTAAGAAAAAAAAAAAAAAAAAAATTAGCCGGGCGTGGTGGCAGGCACCTGTGGTCCCAGCTACTCGGGAGGCTGAGACAGGAGAATGGTGTGAACCCGGGAGGCAGAGCTTGCAGTGAGCCAAGATCGGGCCACTACACTCCAGCTTGGGCAACAGAGCTAGACTCTGTCTCAATAAATAAATAAATTAAATAAAAAACCAGATAGTAAAATTAAAAACAAAAACAAAAAAATGGTCAGGCATGGCGGCTCATGCCTGTAATCCCAACAGTTTGGGAGGCTAAGGCAGGTGGATCACGAGGTCAGGAGATCGAGACCATCCTGGCTAACATGGTGAAACCCTGTCTCTACTAAAAATACAAAAAAAAAAAAAAAAAAAATAGCTGGGCATGGTAGCATATGCCTGTAATCCTAGCTACTCAGGAGGCTGAGACAGGAGAATCACTTGAACCCAAGAAGCAGAGGTTGCAGTGAGCCGAGATCATGCCACTGGACTCCAGCCTGGGTGATACAGTGAGACTCTTTCTCAAAAAATAAATCAATAAATAAAAAAGAGCCAGGCTGAGGCAGGGCAGGAGAACTGCTTGAACCTGGGAGGCGGAGGTTGCACTGAGCCAAGATCGCACCACCACACTCCAGCCTGGGCGACAGAGCGAGATTCTGTCTCAAAAAGAAACAAAAACAAAAACCCAGATAGTAAATAAATATTTTTTGCTTTGTGACTCAGCTGTTACAGCAGGAAAACAGCCACCATAGCTATGTAAATGAATGGAAGGGAATATGTGTTCCAATAAACATTCAATCACCTAAGCAATTTGGGAGCCTGTCATCCAATGGAATATTATGCAGCCTTGAAAAGGAATGAAGCACTGATCCAGGCTATGACAATGAAGCTTGAAAACATGATGCTGAGTGAGTGAAAAAAAGACAGACACAAAAGCCGTAGTGTGAGATTTCATTGATCTGAAATGTCCAGAATAAGTGAATCCATAGAGACAGAAAGCAGATTTGTGGTTACCAGGGGCTGTGGGAGGGGGAATGCAGAGTAACTGCTGATGGGGACAGGGCCAGATAGTAAATATTTTCTGCTTTGTGACTCAGCTATTATAGCAGGAAAACAGCCATAGAAATGTAAACGAATGGAAGGAAGTGTGTTCCAATAAACATTCAATCACCTAAACAAATCGTGATCCTTTCTCACAATAGAATATTATGCAGCCCTGAAAAGGAATGAAGCACTGATCCGGGCTATGATGATGAACCTTGAAAACATGATGCTGAGTTTAAAAAAAAAAAAAAAAAAAAAAAGACAAGACACAAAAGGCCCATAGTGTGAGATTCCATTGATCTGAAATGTCCAGAATAGGTGAATCCATAGAGACAGAAAGCAGATTTGTGGTTGCCAGGGGCAGGGGAAGGGTGAGTGAGGAATGACTGCTGATGGGGACAGAGTTTTCTTTTGGGGGTATGCAAATTCTTTGGAACTAGATAGAGGTGACAACTGCACAACACTGTAAATATGCTAAATGCCACTAAACTGTACACTTTAAAATGGTAAATTTTGGCCAGGTGTGATGGCTCACACTCGTAACGCCAGCACTTTGGGAGGCCAAGGTGGGAGGATCACTTGAGCCCAAGAGTTCGAGATCAGCCCAAGCGACAAAGTGAGACCTCATCTCGTCAAAAAATCAAAACGTTAGCTGGATGTGGTGATGCACATCTGTAGTCCCAGCTACTTGGGAGGCTGGGAGCGGGGGATCACTTCAGCTCCGGAGGTCGAGGCTGCAGTGAGCCGTGATCCCGCCACTGCGCTCCAACCTGGGCAATAGGATGAGACTCGGTCTCAAAAAAGAAATAAATAATAAAATGGTGAATTTTGTGTTAAGTGAATTTCATCTCCAAACACAGTTTTACAAAAACAGACATCCAGTTCATAAGCTGAGGTTCTTTGTGTTCTGCTGTATGACATTGCTTAACAAATCCCAGAGATTTAAAAAAAAAAAAAAGAAAAAATAACCACAGGCACAGGCACATAAAACCTTACCTCAGAGTCCCACACATAGCAGTTTTTATTAATAGTGTCAGAGGCCTGTGAACCAGAGCAACTCCATCTTGAATAGGAGCTGGGTAAAATAAGCCTGAAACCTACTGGGCTTTATTCCCAGTTAAGGCATTCTAGTCACCGGATGAGATAGGAGATTGGCACAAGATACAGGTCATAAAGACCTTGCTAATAAAACAAGTCGCAGTAAAGAAGCCTGCACATGGCTGGGCGCGGTGGCTCAAGCCTGTAATCCCAGCACTTTGGGAGGCCGAGACGGGCGGATCACAAGGTCAGGAGATCGAGACCATCCTGGCTAACACAGCGAAACCCCGTCTCTACTAAAAACACAAAAAATTAGCCGGGCGAGGTGGCGGCGCCTGTGGTCCCAGCTACTCGGGAGGCTGAGGCAGGAGAATGGCGGGAACCTGGGAAGCGGAGCTTGCAGTGAGCTGAGATCTGGCCACTGCACTCCAGCCTGGGCAACAGAGCGAGACTCCGTCTCAAAAAAAAAAAAAAAAAAAAAAGAAGCCTGCACAGCTGGACACAGTGGCTCACACCTGCAATTGAGCACTTTGGGAGGCCGAGGTGGGCAGATGACCTGAGGTCAGGAGTTCCAGACCAGCCTAGTCTACATGGTGAAACACCGTCTCTACTAAAAATACAAAAATTAGCCAGGTGTGGTGGCGGATGCCTGTAATCCCAGCTACTCGGAAGGCTGAGGCAGGAGAATCACTTGAACCCCAGAGGTGGAGGTTGCAGTGAGCCGAGATTGCGCCACTGCACTCCAGTCTGGGCGACAAAAGTGAAACTCCTCCAAAAAAAAAAAAAGAAGAAGCAGCAGCCAGCTGAAACCCATCAAAACCAAGATGGCTACAAGAGTGACCTCTGGTTGTCCTCACTGCTACACTCCCCCAGCACTATGACAATTTACAAATGCCATGGCAATGATAGGAAGTTACCCTATATGGTCTTAAGGGGAGGCATGAATAATCCACCCTTTGTTTAGCCTATAATCAAGAAATAACCATAAAAATAGGCAACCATGCTGGGCACGGTGGCTCACGCCTGTAATCCCAGCACTTTGGGAGGCTGAGGCGGAAGGATCACCTGAGGTCAGGAGCTTGAGACCAGCCTGGCCAACATGGTGAATCCCTATCTCTACTAAAAACACAAAAAATTAGCCGAGCGTGGTGGCAGATGCCTGTAATCCCAGCTACTCAGGAGGCTGAGGCAGGAAAATCGCTGGAACCCAGGAGGCGGAGGTTGCAGTGAGCCAAGATCGTTCCATTGCACTCCAGCTTGGTCAACAAGAGTGAAACTCCATCAAAGAAAAGAAAAGAAAGGGAAGGGAAGGGGAGGGGAGGGGAGGGGAGGGGAGGGGAAGGGAAGGGAGGGGAGGGGAAGGAAAGAAAAGGCAACCAGCAGCCATCAGGGCTGCTCTGCCTATGGAGTAGTCATTCTTTATTCCTTCGCTTTCCTAATAAACTTGCTTTCACTTTACTCTGTGGACTCACCCTGAATTCTTTCTTGCGCGAGATCCAAGAACCCTCTCTTGGGGTCTGGATCGGGACCCTTTTCCTGTAACAGTAGTAGCAGGGTCTTCATTATTAGCGTCGTTAGTGCCACCATAGTGAATGCTGTCGACTTTGAGGTTGAACCCAAGCCCAGCCCTGCCCCAGGTTCCTTCTCCTCTGGCCTCATCCCAGCCTTGCTTAAGATCCAGGACCCAAGGCTCTGCCCGTCTGTGCTAATGCTACAACTCACAAGAGCCGGCCCAGCTCCATAGTCAGTGGCTACTCTTGTGACCCCTCTGGTCTGTCTGCAGCCTGGAGGAGCCTTGATTTTTTTTTTAATTTATTTTTATTTTTTTTTTTTGAGACGGAATTTAGCTTTTGTTGCCCAGGCTGGAGTGCCATGGCGCGATCTCGGCCCACCACAACCTCTGCCTCCCATGTTCAAGCGATTCTCCTGTCTCAGCCTCCCGAGTAGCTGGGATTACAGGTACCTGCCACTACACCTGGCTAATTTTTGTATTTTTCATAGAGACGGGGTTTCATCATATTGGTCAAGCTGGTCTCGAACTCCTGACCTCAGGTGATCTGCCCGCCTTGGCCTCCCAAAGTACTGGGATTACAAGCATGAACCACCGTGCCCAGCCAAGGGGCCTGGATTTAACCTGACAAGTGGGCCTCCTGAGGTGTGAGGAAACCTAGGGTAGGGGTGATTCATTATGGGATTTCCAGCCTTCCTTCTGCCTACCAGGCCCAGCCCAGCCCTGATGGGTTGGTGTGTGACTGCCTGAATGTGGGTGTACGTGTGTGTGTTTCAGAGCCTGACTCCAAACTGGCCCCACATCATTCATCAGGCTTTTTGTGCATTTAGCAATCCCTCCCTGATGCTCACTTAGTCATGAGTCTGTGCTGGGCACTTTGGGACACCCCCAAAAAACTCAGCATCTCCTAGACTTGGGGAGACAAAACTGGACAAAGAATCTTCCAGCACTGTAAGCACAGCCTAGGTTGAAGGGAGGAACAGCAGGTTAGGGAGCTGGGAGGGAGTAAGGGGAACAAGGGGTAACCACGGAGGCTTCCTGGAGGAAGGGCCCTGCCCCCAGAAGGTCGCAAATCCTAAGTAGACCCTAAGGAAAGAGGCTGCCATCCATGACATGCCCCTGGCTTAAAACAAGGCGGTCTCTGCCCCAACTCCAAGCTTTAAAGGGAAATCTGGTAGGGTTCAGGGGCTCACACCTGTCATCCCAACACTTTGGGAGGCCAAGGTGGGTGTATTACCTGGGGTCATGAGTTCAAGACCAGCTTGGCCAATGTGGTAAAACCCCATCTCCACTAAAAATAGAAAAATTAGCTAGCCATGGTGGTGCATGCCTGTAGTCCCAGCTACTTGGGAGGCTGAGGCAGGACAATCACTTGAACCTGGGAGAAAAGAAGATGTTATGGCCGGGCGTGGTGGCTCAAGCCTGTAATCCCAGCACTTTGGGAGGCCGAGACGGGTGGATCACGAGGTCAGGAAATCAAGACCATCCTGGCTAATACGGTGAAACCCCGTCTCTACTAAAAATATAAAAAACTAGCCGGGCGAGGTGGCGGGCGCCTGTAGTCCCAGCTACTCGGGAGGCTGAGGCAGGAGAATGGCGTAAACCCGGGAGGCGGAGCTTGCAGTGAGCTGAGATCCGGCCACTGCACTCCAGTCTGGGCGACAGAGCGAGACTCCATCTCAAAAAAAAAAAAAAAAAAAAAGAAGATGTTACTAAGAAAATCATATGGAAAAGGAAGAATATTTACTATTCACTAAGTAGAAGTGTGTCATCATAAAGGTCTTCATCCTCATCATCTTCATGTTGAATAGGCTGAGGAGGAGGAAGAGAAGGGGTTAGTCTTGCTGTCTGAGGGGTGGCAGAGGCGGAAGAGGTGGAGGAGGTGGAAGGGGAGAGAGGAGAGGCAGACACACTCCATGTAATTCATTGAAAAAAAATCCACGTGCCCGGCGCAGTGACTCATGCCTGTAATCCCAGCACTTTGGGAGGCCGAGGTGGGTGGTCACCCGATGTCAGGAGTTCAAGATCAGCCTGCCCAACATGGTGAAACCCCATCTCTACTAAAACTACAAAAATTATCTGGGCATAGTGGCAGGCACCTGTAATCCCAGCTACTCAGGAGGCTGAGGCAGGAGAATTGCTTGAACCCAGGAGGCAGACACTGCAGAGAGCCGAGATTATGCCACTGTACTCCAGCCTGGACAATAGAATGAGACTCTGCCGGAGACAGAGAGAGAGAGAGACAGAGAGAGAAAGAGAGAGAGAAAGGAGGGAAGGAAGGAAGGAAGGAAGGAAGGAAGGAAGGAAGGAAGGAAGGAGAAAGAAAGAAAGAAGGGAGGGAGGGAGGGGGGAAGGAGAGGGAGGAAGGAAGGAGAGGGAGGGAGGGAGGGAGAGAGAGGCGAGTGGGGTGTTAAATGGCCCCTTCTAACATGTGTTGGCCACTTTCCTTCTCCCCATCCACACACAAGCCACTTGGGACCATTTTTGCCAAACCCATCAAAGACCATCTCTCCAACTTTAAATCCTTTGTACATGCTCTTCCCTCTGCTTGGAATTATCCTCCTCTCACCCACCCAACTAACTCCTGCTTAAGGCCATTTTTTCTGAGGGCTTCCCTAGTCACTGGGCTCAGTTCCAGCCCATACTCAATGCAGCCACAGCCCCTGTGTGTCCTCATTGCCAGCAAAATTGGTCTTGGAATGATTCTTTTTGTTTTGTTTTTGTTTTTGTTTTGTTTTGTTTTGTTTTGTTGACACAGAGTCTTGCTCTTGCTGCCCAGGCTGGAGTGCAATATGTGATCTTGGCTCACTGCAACCTCCACCTCCCGAGTTCAAGCAATTCTCCTGCCTCAGCCTCACAAGTAGCTGGGATGTGCCACCACGCCCAGATAATTTTGTATTTTTAGTAGAGATGGGGTTTCAGTGTGTTGACCAGGTTGGTCTCAAACTCCTGACCTCAGGTGATCTACCCGCCTCGGCCTCCCAAAGTGCGGGAATTACAGGTGTGAGCCACAGAGCCTGGCTCTTGGAATGATTTGTTTAGCCCTGAATAGGGCTGTCAACTCCATGCAGGTAAAAGAGATCTTTCTCTTTCTCTGCCTTGTCCCCAGCCCCAGCTGTCACACGGCACTTATTCATTCAACAAATGCCAAGTTTGCATATAGTGCCAGGCATTGGTCTGCAGTGAATAAACAGAAACACATCAATTAAAAGTGTATATTCTATGTGATATGTGCTATGGAACAAAACTCAGCAAGGTGAGGAGATGTGGAAGCCCTCTCTGAGGAGGTGATATTTGAACAGAGATCTGAAGCATTCGAAGCAGAGGCCACAGCCTGTGTAAAGGCCCTGAGGCTGGACCATGCTTTAAAGAACAGTCAAGAGGTCAGTGAAGCTGGAGCGGAGTGAGTGAGGGGTATACTGGGAGGAGATAGATGCAGGGAAATGACAGGACAGGTTGTCTAGGACCTGGGGGACCACTGAGAGGGCTTAGGTTATTACTCTGAGGAAGGTGGGAGCCATACAGGGTTCTAGGCAGAGAAGGGGGTATCCCCTAGGAGGTTTTAACAGACTTTCTCTGGCTGCAATATCATGAACAGAGTAAAGGGAGAGCAAGAGCTTGCTTCCTCACTACCCAGCCCTGAAGGAACTGAGAGTTGTGAAAGGTGGTAGAATTTGGGATTTGTTTAATAAAAGGTGGAGCTGATGGGATTTGCTGACAGACTGGATGTAACTCCAAGGTTTTCCACTTGGGCATCATTTAGACTAGAGGTTTTGTTTTGTTTTTGAGATAGGGTCTCACTCTGTCATCCAGGCTGGAGTGCAGTGGTGCAGTCATAGTCCACTGCAGCCTCGACCTCCTGGGCTCAAGCGATCTTCCCGTCTCAGCCTCCCAAGTAGCTAAAACTACAGGAGCTCACGGCCAGGCGCAGTGGCTCAAGCCTGTAATCCCAGCACTTTGGGAGGCCGAGACGGGTGGATCACGAGGTCAGGAGATCGAGACCATCCTGGCTAACACGGTGAAACCCCGTCTCTACTAAAAAATACAAAAAACTAGCCGGGCGAGGTGGCGGGCGCCTGT
>NC_037687.1:15093176-15141196 GCF_003255815.1 Theropithecus gelada | reverse complement strand
AGGGAGGGAGGGAGGGAGGGGGAGGAGGGAGAGAAAGAGAAAGAGAGAGGGAGGGAGGGAAAGAAGAAAGGAAGGAAAGAAGGAGAGAAAGAGAAAGAGAGAGGGAGGGAGGGAGGAAGGAAAGAAGGAAGGAAGGAAGGAAGGAAGGAAGGAAGGAAGGAAGGAAGGAAGGAAGGAAGGAAGGAAGGAAATATGGAAGAGGAATTTATTTACTATTCATTAAGTAGAGAATCATCATAAAGGTCTTCATCCTCACCATCTTCATGTTGAGTAGGCTGAGGAGGAGGAAGAGGAGGGGTCTTGCTGTCTCAGGGGTGGCAGAGGTGGAAGAGGTGGAAGGGGAGAGAGGAGAGGCAGGCACAGTCCATGTAATTTTTATTGAAACAAATTCATGCATAAGTTGACCCGCACAGGTCAAACCCATGTTGTTCAAGGGTCAACTGTACTCCATATGACACTCTAATGGCGGACACATGTCATTATACATTTGTCCAAACCCATAGAATATACACCACCAAGAGCAAACCCTAATGGAAACTATGAACTTTGGGTGATAATGATGTGTCAGTGAAGGTTCATCGATTATAACAGGTATACCATTCTGGTGCTGGACAGTGATAATAGGAGAGTCTGTGCATGTGTCAAAGTAGGGGGTAGAACTCTGTAACTTCTGCTCAATTTTGCCATGAGCCTAAAACTGCTCTAGGCCAGGCATGGTGGCTCACGCCTGTAATCCCAGGACTTTGGGAGGCTAAGGCAGGAGGATCCCTTGAGTCCAAGAGATTGAGACCAGCCTGGCCAACACAGCGAGACACTCATCTCTATAAAAAATTAAAAATAGAGGCCGATGCAGGTGGATCACCTGAGGTCACGAGTTCAAGACCAACCTGGCCAACATGGTGAAACTCCATCTCTACTAAAAATACAAAAATCAGCTGGGCATGGTGACAGGCGCCAATCCCAGCTACTCGGGAGGCTGAGGCAGGAGAATAGCTTGAACCTGGGAGGCAGAGGCTGCAGTGAGCCGAGATAAAGCCACTACACTCCAGCCTAGGCAACAGAGCGAGAGTCTGTTTGAAAAAAGAAAAAAGGGCCTGTAATCTCAGCACTTTGGGAGGCCAAGACGGGTGGATCACCTGAGGTCGGCAATTTGAGACCAGCCTGACCAACATGCTGAAACTCTGTCTCCACTAAAAATTCAAAATTAACTGGAAGTGGTGGGCGGGCACCTGTAATCCCAGCTCTTTGGGAGGTTGAGGCAGGAGAATTACTTGAACCTGGGAGGCAGGGTGGCAGTGAGCCAAGATCAAACCACTACACTCCAGCCTGGGTGACAGAGGGAGACCCTGTCTCAAAAAATAATAATAATAAAATTAAAAATAAAGCTGGGTGCAGTGGTTCATGCCCAAAATCCTAGCACTTTGGGAGGCCAAAGCAGGAGGATTGCTTGAGGCCAGAGTCTAAGACCAACCTGGCCAGCATAGCAAGACCCATCTTTAAAAATAATAATAATAATAAAACTGTTCTTAAAAAAAGTCTTAAAATTATTTGTCAGCCGGTCACAGTGGCTCACGCTTGTCATCCCAGCACTTTGCGAGGCCAAGGTGGGTGGATCACCTGAACCCGGGAGTTCAAGACCAGCCTGGCCAACATGGTGAAACCCCGTCTCTACTAATATTACAAAAATTAGTCAGGCATGGTGGCGCATGCCTGTAATCCCAGCTACTTGGTAGGCTGAGGCAGGAAGGCAGGAGAATTGCTTGAATCTGGGAGGTGGAGATTGTAATGAGATGAGATCGTGCTGTTGCACTCCAGCCCGGGCGACAGAGCGAGACTCCATCTAAAATAAATAAATATATATATGTGACTTAGATTTTCAGCACTGTCTTAAATTTTGCAGCAAAGAGGATGCCTCACCCTAGTCCCTGCCTCAGCCCACAACCTTCACCTGGTTCTACCAAGCAGAGTTCCTATCCCCAAATCTTGGGAAACGAGCTTGGAGGAGGACATTGTCTCGACTCCCCTGGGAAGTGTCCCCCATTCACTCTATCCCTTAGCACCCTACATCCTGAGCCTCCACTATGTGCCCAGCTTTTTGCTGGGAGGTCCCCCGAAAGAGGACATCTGAGGAGGCCCCAGGGGGGGCCCCCAGGGGAATCCCAGGCCTGGCTCAGGCTGGACATTCCCAGGCCCGCCCTGGCTGAGTCCCCAGCCCAGTGGGTCTCCTGGAAACTCCTTGGGGTGGTTTTGAAGTGAGAGCCCCACAGGGAAGCAATTTACATACACAACAGCCTGGTCTCGTCATCCTGCCTCACCTGATGCCAGAATAAAGGGGAGATGGGCCCATTCTGCACGTCTCAGTCACGGGCACCCAGAGAAGAGGAAGGACAATTCACTCTCAGTCCAGGTGAGTCCAGAAGTCAGCTCCTGGGGCAATGCCAGGGTTCTGAACACTCAAGCTCAACCCCTGCTCTCAGCTACTGCTGGTGGCTTGGAATTAGGGGCTGGAACTGGATGAGAGGTGATAGCTCCTGGTCCCCGTGGGCTCGGAGCAGGCCTTGGCAAACATTGTCCTCAGCCCCTGCACCCATGCTCTGCCTGAGCCTGAAGTGTTGGTTGCAAAAAAAAAAGCAGGAGGCAGTGCCAACTTCAGGCCTCAGCAAACACCGTCCTCAGCCCCCACACCCATGCTGTGCCTGAGCCTGAAGTGTTGGTTGCAAAAAAAAAAAAAAAAAAAAGCAGAAGGCAATGCCAACTTCAGGCCTCTGCTTCTCTCTTCTCCCTCAACACAGCTGGTCTTACCAGTAGAGCAGGCGGCAGCTGAGAGTCCCCTCTGGTGGCCAGCAGTGGCTACAGAGCTGTCACCATGGGGAGGGGACAGGGCTTGCTGGGCTGGCCTCGGTCTACCTCTCTGGAGAATAGGCAGAGTTTATAGAGCCTGAACCACCTGGTCTTCAGGCCCCACTGGGGATGGGCCTGGCTTCCTGACCACTGACCTCAGCCTAGGAGGGACAGAAGAGACTGGGGGAGACCGTGAGGCCCAGATGACCTTGACCCAGGGTACGCTGCCCCATGTCCCTGCTGCCTCCCGCCCACAGCTCTACGAGAGGCAGGTCTGTCATTCACCGCTGGACTTTGACAGTGGCCAAAGGCTCTGCTCAGTTCTCTGTGCCTGTCTCCGTCCAGCACTGCCGAGGTTCTCTGCCGAGGCCAACCAGGAATATCCCTTGGAAGCTGGAACCCAGCAACAATGGCCCAGGGTGTCCTCTGGATCCTGCTCGGATTGCTACTGTGGTCAGACCCAGGGACAGGTGAGTCAGGGGGTAGAGTTCTGGGACCCAACCTCTTGGCTCCGCAGAAGGTGTACTGCTGTCCCATCTGTGTCTTGCCCTGCATGAAGTGAGGCTGGAGACTCAAGCTCTCATAGAACCTCCAGCATGTGGACATAGATATTCCCAGCTCCACAGAGTCAGGGCAAGGATAGGGGGAGGAATCTGTGGCCTGGGGAGCAAAAGTAGGGAAGGCTTCCTGGAGGAGGAGACGTAAGAGCTAGTCTAGGAAGAAAGAGAAATGATTTGGTGGAGAAGCCAGAAAGGGTATTTTTTTGCAGAGAAGAACAAAGTTACCCAGGAATTAGGTGATGGACTGGAGAAGAACCTAGATTCTAGACAGGAGAGTGTGGCGAGTAAGACTTCCTGGATTCAAATTCTACCTCTGGCTGGGCCTGTAATCCCAGCACTTTGGGAGACCAAGGCGGGCAGACGACTTGAGATCAGGAGTTCGAGACCAGCCTGGCCAACATGGTGAAACTCCATCTCTACTGAAAATACAAAAATTAGCCAGGCGTGGTGGCAGGCACCTGCAATCCCAGCTACTCAGGAGGCTGAAGCCAGAAAATCACTTGAAATCAGGAGACAGAGGTTGCAGTGAGCTGAGCACTGCTGCACTCCAGCCAGGATGACAGAGCAAGACTCCATCTCAAAAAAACAAAACAAAACAAAACAAAACAAAAAGGCAAATCCTGCCTCTGCCACTTCCTTGCTGTGTGACCTTAGGCAGGTAATTTAACCTCTCTGTGCTTCAGATGCCTCATCTGCAAAGGGACACTATCTTAGTCCCTTCGTACTTCTATGCCAGAGTACCTGAAACCGAGTAAATTTGTAAAGAAGACAAATTTACTTTCTTGCAGTTCTGCAGGCTGGGAAGTCCCAGATGCCAGTGCCTTCATCTTGGACATCCCAGCCTCTAGAACTATGAGAAATAAATTTCTGTTCTTCTTTTTTTTTTTTTTTTTTTTTTTTTTTTTAAGACAGAGACTCACTCTGTCGCCCAGGCTAGAGTGCAGCAGCACGATCTCAGCTCACTGCAACCTCCACCTCCCGAGTTCAAGAGATCCTCCTGTCTCAGCCTTCCAAGTAGCTGGGATTACAGGCGCCCACCACCATGCCTGGCTAACTTTCGTATTTTTAGTAGAAACGGGGTTTCACCATGTTGGCCAGACTATTCTCAAGCTCCTGACCTCAAGTGATCTGCCTGCCTCAGCCTCCCAAACTGTTGGGATTACAGGCATGAGTCAGCACGCCCGGCCAAATTTCTGTCTTTTATAAATTACCCAACCTCAGAGATTCTGTTATAGCAGCACCAACATACTAAGACAGGGGCTAATAGGACCTAATTCACAAGGGTTGTGAAAATTAAATGAGTTAAATTATTAATATATAAGTTACCTAGACTACTAGCTAGCACATAGTAAATGTTTACTGAATGTTAGCTATTATTTGATAACCCATCTCTGAACCAGCTCTGAGCCTAACTTAGCATTTCTAGGTTTGCAGTTCAGCCACTGACATTTCCCCAACATGGCACAAGTCCATCCTGCTCCTCCCCCTGCCTCTCAGGCATCTTTCTTTTTATTTTATTTATTTATTTTAATTTTATTTATTTATTTATTTATTTATTTTGAGATGGAGTCTCACTCTGTCACCCAGGCTGGAATGCAGTGAGGGGGTTCTGTGCTCACTACAACCTCCACCTCCTGGGTTCAAGCAGTTCTCTTGCCTCAGCCTCCTGAGTAGCTGGGATTACAGGTGTGTGCCACGGCGCCCAGCGAATTTTTTTATTTTTAGTAGCGACAGAGTTCTGCCATGTTGATCCGGCTGGTCCTGAACTCCTGACCTCAGGTGATCCACCCTCCTTGGCCTCCCAAAGTGCTGGGATTACAGGCGTGAGCCACCGCGCCTGACCTTTTATTGTTTATTTTTTGTTTTATGTTTTTTGTTTTTGTTTGTTTGAGACAAAGTCTCACTCTGTTGCCCAGGCTGGAGTGCAGTGGCACGATCTGGGCTCACTGCAACCTCCACCTCCCGGGTTCAAGTGATTCTCCCATCTCAGCCTCTCGAGTAGCTGGGATTACAGGCACACACCACCGTGCCTGGCTAATTTTTGTATTTTTATTAGAGATGGGGTTTCACGGTGTTGACCAGGCTGGCCTTGAACTCCTGATCTCAGGTGATCCTCTCACCTTGACCTCCCAAAATGCTGGGATTACAGGCCTGAGCCACCGCAGCCAGTCCCAGGCATCTTTCAAAATACCTTTCCCTCTAACATCCCCAACTTTTAACTTCAATCCATCACAAAAGACCGTCCATCTCTGCTTCTCAAGATCTGGGGACTTTTCCACTTTTGTCCACTGCAATGTCACTACCTACCTTCTGCCACCTTCATCTCTCACCTCCACACTGTCTCCCCTTTTCTATCCTGGCACCCCAAAAATCCATTTCCTTATGGCAGCCAAATAAACAAATCTAAGCCTAAGAAAGGAGTCTTAGGATGCCAGGCTGGTCACACCTCTCTCCTGCTCATAAACCTGTTATGGCTCCCTAGTACTCACAGACAGTCTGAGCTCTTTAGCCAACAGGCAACAGTCTATGTGCCTCAGTTTCCTCATCTATACAAGAATAGCATTGGGGGTCACGGGGTTATCAGATGGAGGGCTGGGAGCATTGGGAAGAAGTGGAATCAATACGAGGAAGCTCAGCAATGGGTGGGGTTGGGCTAACACATTCTTTCCTCCTGCAGCCTCCCTGCCCCTGCTCATGGACTCTGTCATCCAGGCCCTGGCTGAGCTGGAGCAGAAGGTGCCTGCTGCCAATGCCAGCCACACAGCTTCTGCGTGGCTGCTGTCAGCCTCAAACTCTGGCACCCACAATCGCCTCTACCACTTCCTGCTGGGGGTGCAGAGCCTCGATGCTGCAGAGTTGGGTCCCTACCCACTGAGCCCAGAGCTGCAAGGCCTGATCAAGGAGGTGGCCCAACATGACGTACGAGAAGGGCAGGAATACGGGGTGGTGCTGGCACCTGATGGCTCGACTGTGGCTGTGGAGCCTCTGCTGGCAGGGCTGGAGGCAGGGCTGCAAGGGCGCAAGGTCATAAACTTGCCGTTGGACAGCACGGCTACCTCTCGGGAGGCTGGAGTCACCTTTCCAGATGTTGTGGCCATTGCTCCAGATGTAAAAGCCACCTCCTCCCCAGGACTCACGGATGCCTCTCCAGATGTCACCACTGCAGATATTGGAGCCAACTCTCCAGATGCTACAACAGGTTGTCCAGATGTCCAAGCTTCCTTGCCAGATGCCAAAGCCAAGACCCCCCCGACCATGGTGGACAGCCTCCTGGCAGTCACTCTGGCTGGAAACCTGGGCCTGACCTTCCTCCAGGGTCCCCAGACCCAGAGCCATCCAGACCTGGGAACTGAGGGCTGCTGGGACCAGCTCTCTGCCCCTCGGACCTTTACTCTCCTGGACCCCAAGGCATCTCTGTTAACCACGGCCTTCCTCAATGGTGCCCTGGATGGGGTCATCCTTGGAGACTACCTGAGCCGGACTCCTGAGCCCCGACCATCCCTCAGCCACTTGCTGAGCCAGTACTATGGGACGGGGGTGGCCAGAGACCCAGGGTTCCGCAGCAACTTCCGACGGCAGAATGGGGCTGCTCTGACTTCAGCCTCCATCCTAGCCCAGCAGGTGTGGGGAACTCTTGTCCTTCTACAGAGGCTGGAGCCGGTACACTCCCAGCTTCGGTGCATGAGCCAAGAACAGCTGGCCCAGGTGGCCGCCAATGCTACCAAGGAGTTCACTGAGGCCTTCCTGGGTAAGGAGGTTCCCCACACCCTATGATCCTTCCCATTACAGATACAGACGTCCCCAACTCCATATGTTCAGGGAAGTTGAGGACTAGGAGAGACCAGAGGTGGCAATAAGGGATCTGGTCGGGGGTGGGTGGGACAGCTGCACAGGTGAGGAAATGCCAGAGTTGGGCCTTGAGGGATGAATAGGAGTGTTCATCTGATTTTGTTTTGTTTCATTTTATTTATTTGCATTAATTTATGGGGTACGAGTGTAACCTTGTTACTCGCATAGATTGCATAGTGGTCAAGTCTAGGCTTTTAGGGTACCCACCACTCCAATAACATACATCGACCCATTAAGCAATCTGTCATCATCTTCCCTCCTCTCTCCCCCTCACCCTTCTGAATCTCCACTGTCTATCTTTCCACACACTACATCCATGCATACACATTATTTAGCTCCCATTTATAAATGAGAACTTATAGTATTTGTCTCTCTGTGTTTGACTCGTTTCACTTGAGATAATGACCTCCAGTTCCATCCATGTTGCTGCAAAAGACATTATTTCCTTTTTTTTTTTTTTTTTTTTTTTTTTTTTTTGAGGCTATCTCTGTCCCCCAGGCTGGAGAGTGCAGTGGCACGATCTCAGCTCACTACAACCTCCGCCTCCTGGGTTCAAGCAATTCTCCTGCCTCAGTTTCCTGAGTAGCTGGGACTACAGGCATGTGCCACCATGTCTGGGTAATTTTTTGTATTTTTAGTAGAGACAGAGTTTCACCATTTTATCAGGATTGTCTCCATCTCCTGACCTCATGATTCACCCTCGTTCTCCCAAAGTGCTAGTATTATGGGCGTGAGCCACCGTGTCCGGCTGACATTATTTCATTTTTTATGGATAAGTAGTATTCCATTTCCTGCCGACCACTATGGACAGCCTCCTGGCAATCATCCTGGCTGGAAACCTGGACCTGACCTTCATCTAGGGCTCTCAGACCCAGAGCCATCCAGGTCTGTGATATATATCATATTTTCTTTATCCAATTCTCTGTTGATGGACACTTAAGTTAATTCCCTACCTTTGCTATTGTGAATAGTGTCCTAATCAACATGTGAATGCAGGTATCTTTTTAATATAATGATTTATTTTCCTTTGGGCAGATATCCAGTAGTGGGATTTCTGGATTGAATGATAGTTCCAATTTATTATTATTATTATTATTATTTTAGACAGAGCTTCACTCTTGTCTCCCAGGCTGGAGTGAAATGGCACGATCTCGGCTCACTGCAACCTCCGCCTCCTGGGTTCAAGTGTTTCTCCTGCCTCAGCCTCCTAAGTAACTGGGATTACAGGTGCCTGCCACCACGCCCGGCTACTTTTTGTATTTTTAGTAGAGAGAGCTTCACCATGTTGGCCCAGGCTGATCTCAAACTCCTAACCTCAGGTGATCCACCCACCTCAGCCTCCCAAAGTGCTGGGGTTACAGGTGTGAGCCATCACCCGGCTTTTCTGTCTTTGTAATAATAGCTATTATGATTAGAGTAAGATGATATGTCTTTGTGGTTTTAATTTGCATTTCTCTGATGATTGGTGGTGTTGAGCATGTTTTCCTTTGCTTATTGGCCATGTGTATATCTTCTTTTGAAAAATGTCTATCAATGTCCTTTGCCCACTTTTTAGTGGGTCTTTCTTTCTTTCTTTCTTTCTTTCTTTCTTTCTTTCTTTCTTTTTTTCTTGAGTTGTTTGAGTTCCTCGTAAATTCTGGGTATTAGTCGCCTACCAAGTGCATAGTTTGCAAATATTTTCTTCCATTCTGAAAGTTGACTGTTCATTCTATTGATTATGTCTTTGGTGTGCAGAAGCTTTTTGGTTTAATTAAGTCCTGTTTGTCTATTTTTGTTTCTTTTGCCTGTGCTTTTGAGGTCTTAGTCATGGATTCTCTGCCTAGCCCAACGTTCAGAAATGTTTTCCTTAGGTTTTCTTCTGGTATTTTAGAGGTAAGTCTTTAATCCATCTTGAGTGAATTTCTTTTTTTTTATTTTTTATTTTTTGAGACGGAGTCTCGCTCTGTCGCCCAGGCTGGAGTGCAGTGGCCGGATCTCAGCTCACTGCAAGCTTCACCTCCCGGGTTCACGCCATTGTCCTGCCTCAGCCTCCCGAGTAGCTGGGACTACAGGCGCCCGCCACCATGCCCGGCTAGTTTTTTGTATTTTTTTTAGTAGAGACGGGGTTTCACTGTGTTAGCCAGGATGGTCTCGATCTCCTGACCTCGTGATCCACCCGTCTCGGCCTCCCAAAGTGCTGGGATTACAGGCTTGAGCCACCGCGCCTGGCCTTTTTTTTTTTTTTTTTTTTTTTTGAGACGGAGTTTCACTCTTGTTGCCCAGGCTGGAGTGCAATGGCACGATCTTGGCTCACCACAACCTCTGCCTCCCAGGTTCAAGTGATTCTCCTGCCTCAGCTTCCCGAGTAGCTGGGATTACAGGCATGTGCCACCACAACTGGCTAATTTTTGTATTTTTAGTAGAGATGGGGTTTCTCCATGTTGGTCAGGCTGGTCTCGAACTCCCGACCTCAGGTGATCCGCCCGCCTCAGCCTCCCAAAGTGCTGGGATTACAGGCCTAAGCCACGGCGCCTGGCTTTTTTTTTTTTTTTTTTTTTTTTTTGAGACGGAGTCTTGCTCTGTTGCCCAGGCTGGCGTGCAATGGCACAATCTCGGCTCACTGTAACCTCCACCTCCCAGGTTCAAGCGAGTCATCTCATGCCTCAGCCTCCCAAGTAACTGGGGTTATGGGCATGTGCCATCATGCCTGGCTGATTTTTGTATTTTTAGTAGAGACCAGGTTTCACCATGTTGGCCAGGCTGGTCTCAAACTCCTGACCTCAAGTGATCCACCCGCCTCGTCCTCCCAAAGTGCTGGGATTACAGGTGTGACCCACTACGTCCGGCCCACCCTCAATTTTTTTTAATAAAAATAAAATAGATTTAGTTGAGTATAGTTAGTGCCCAAGGAGAACCAATGTGGAGTGAGACTGGACCCTTTCCAAATCTGACAGGAGGCTGAGGGATGGTCTGTATGTGCGCTTTAATGGGAGTGGAGGGGGCAGGCAGAGAAATACTTCCTGACCCCAGCCTTGAATCCCCTTGCCTGTAGGATGCCCGGCCATCCATCCCCGTTGCCGCTGGGGAGCGGCGCCTTATCAGGGCCGCCCGACGCCGCTGCAGCTGCCGCTAGGATTCTTGTACGTGCATCACACCTACGTGCCTGCACCACCCTGCACGGACTTCGCTCGCTGCGCAGCCAACATGCGCTCCATGCAGCGCTACCACCAGGACACGCAAGGCTGGAAAGATATCGGCTACAGGTGGGAGGGGCCCGACCAGGGCGGGGGCGGGGCCCACATTCGGGGGTGGGGTCTGAGTGGGTGGAGCCTGATGCAGGGAACCGGGTCTGAACTCGAGGTTCAGACCTCTGGCAAGACCAAGGAGGAGCTGGCAAGACCAAGGAGGAGTCCTGATAGGGACACACAAGTTGGAGAGGTGGCGTGGCCTAGGCTAGGGGCGGGGCCTTAACAGGGACCGGGAATAGCTAAACCGTGGGACTCGAGTCAGGGTAGAGAACTAGGACAGGAGGCGGGATCTGGGAGAGGAGCGGGACCTGTGGCAGAGTCTGGGTCTGGGGCCAGGCAGAGATGGCCTAAAACAGACAAAGAGGCCTGGTGCGGTAGCTCCCACCTGTAATCTCATTACTTTGGGAGGCTGAGACGGGAGGATCGCTTGAGTCCAGGAGTTCGAGACCAGCCTGAGCGATATAGGAAGACACCCCCCCATCTCTACAAATAAAAAAATTAAAAAACAAAAACAAAAACAGCCGGGGGTGGTGTTGCGCACCTGTAGTCCCAGCTACTCGACAGGCTAAGGTGGGAGGATCGCTGGATCCCAGGAGTTCAGGCTTGAGTGAGTTATGATCGCACCTCTGCACTCTAGCCTGAGTGACAGAGCGAGAACCCGTCTCGAAAAGAAGAAAGAGGCCGGGCGTGGTGGCTCACGCCTGTAATCCCAGCACTTTGGAAGGCCGAGGCGGGAGGATCGCCTGAGGTCGGGAGTTCCAGACCAGCCTGACCAACATGGCGAAACCCCGTCTCCACTAAAAATAAAAATTTTTTTTAAAAAATTAGATGGGCGTGGTGGAGGGTGCCTGTAATCCCAGCTACTCCGGAGGCTGAGGTAGGAGAATCGCTTGAACCCGGGAAGTGGTGGTGACAGTGAGCCGAGATCGCACCCTTGCACTTCAGCCTGAGCGACAAAAGCGAAACTCCATCAAAAAGGAAAGAAAGAAAAGAAAGAAAAGAAAGAAAGAAAGAAAGAAAGAAAGAAAGAAAGAAAGAAAGAAAGAAAGAAAGAAAGAAAGAAAGGAAGGAAGGAAGAAAGAAAAGAAAGCAAGAAAGAAAGAGAAGGAAGGAAGGAAGGAAGGAAGGAAGGAAGGAAGGAAGGAAGGAAGGAAGGAAGGAAGGAAGGAAGGAAGGAAGGAAGGAAGGAAGGAAAAGGAAAAGGAGAAAAAAATATCCCAAAAACCAGAAAAGCGCTCTGAATTGGGCAAGAACTGGACCTGAGGCCGGGCGCGGTGGCTCAAGCCTGTAATCCCAGCACTTTGGGAGGCCGAGACGGGCGGATCACGAGGTCAGGAGATCGAGACCATCCTGGCTAACATGGTGAAACCCCGTCTCTATTAAGAAATACAAAAAACTAGCCGGGCGAGGTGGCGGGCGTCTGTAGTCCCAGCTACTCAGGAGGCTGAGGCCGGAGAATGGCGTGAACCCGGGAGGCGGAGCTTGCAGTGAGCTGAGATCCGGCCACTGCACTCCAGCCCGGGCGACAGAGCGAGACTCCGTCTCAAAAAAAAAAAAAAAAAAAAAAAAAAAGAACTGGACCTGAGAAAAGGCAGAGGTGGGGAGGAGGAGGGCAGAAAGGGGCGTGACAGTACTGAAGGGCGGATCCAGAGAAACCCAACGGTTCTGGAGTGGCGGCTGTTGTGAGAGTGGAACAGAGCTGGATGGGACAGAGGCGGCGCGACCGCGCGGGTCTTGGGGTCGGTGGCCCTTGGCACACCAACAGAATCCGGGAGGGGCGCGGATAAGGGCCCGGGTCCCCGCGACGCCGCATGGTGCTTGCTTCTCCCTCCCCTCCGCAGTTTCGTGGTGGGCTCGGATGGCTACGTGTACGAGGGACGCGGCTGGCACTGGGTGGGCGCGCACACGCTCGGCCACAACTCCCGCGGCTTTGGCGTGGCCATAGTGGGCAACTACACCGCGGCGCTGCCCACCGAGGCCGCTCTGCGCACGGTGCGCGACACACTCCCGAGTTGTGCGGTGCGCGCCGGCCTCCTGCGGCCGGACTACGCGCTGCTGGGCCACCGCCAGCTGGTGCGCACGGACTGCCCCGGCGACGCGCTCTTCCACCTGCTGCGCACCTGGCCGCACTTCACCGCGGTGAGTCTGCGCAGCCTGCACTACCACGGCCCGCCGTCCCTCAGTCTACACAAGTTCCACAAGGTCCCTGCCCCCTGCCTGTAACCGCTGTGCCCGCACAGCCTCAGCCAGGCCCCCAGCTTCCCTGCCGCACGTCTTTTCAGGCAACCCAGGCCCAGCCTTTGCTGGTCACTCTGCAGGCAACATCCCTGATCCTGTGACTTCTGCCTGTGCGGCCTCAGCTCAGCCCCAGACCCAGCCAGCCTGTCCTTTCCCCAGCTCCTAATACCTCTACCTTTCCAGCCAGGTCATGGACCCTGACACCTACCAGCAGCCCCTCTGCCCTCACAACCTCAGCCTGGCCTTCATGGCTTCTCTACCCAAGTCACAACCTGTCAGGCTGCACCACCTCATCCTAGCCCGCTGAACTCTGATCTCACCCCTGCCCCTACCCGAAGGCCTTCTGTCCACACAACAGGAACCCAGGCTGTGACCTTTTGCCTTCACAACCTCTGTCCAGTCCTTAATCCTGTGTTGCAATTCTCTGCCCAGATAATCTCAACTCTGAGGATGCTTGTTTCGTCCCTAACTCCTTAACCCCTGATGACAGCTCTTATGCCAGCACAACTTTGACCTGATGCCCTCATCCCAGCCCTAGGTCGCCATCACTAAAACAACTTCAGAATCACACCTGGATAATCTTGTGCTACCTACATACTGCCACTCCATTTCATTAAGTTATTGACTAGCATACCCACCTCATACCCATCTTGTCCCCCCTCTCTCACTTTTTGGGCCACTGTCCCCTCCCTGATCCAGGGTTCCACCACCAGGAGGGCAGACCCAGCCACACACCACAACCACTCCCAAGCCTCACACTCTCTTGTCTTTTTCCAGACTGTAAAGCCAAGACCTGCCAGGAGTGTCTCTCGGAGATCCAGGAGGGAGCCACCTCCAAGGACCCTGCCAGCCACAGACCTTCAATAAAGATAGCATGGAAAGAACGTCTCTGTTCATGTATTGTCTGTGTTTGCATGCATTGTCTAGTTTGGGTCTTCCCAAAAGCAGACCTTAAGACAATAATTCCAGTACAAGTAGTCTATTGAGAGGAGATCCCAGGGCAGGGCACAGTGGCTCACATCTGTAATCCCAGCACTTTGGGAGGCCAAGGCTAAGGGGATCACCTGAGCTCAGGAGTTCGAGAACAACCTGGGCAATAGAGTGAAATCTCATCTCTGCAAAAAAATTTTAAAATTATCCAGGCATAGCCAGGCACAGTGGCTGGTGCCTGTAATCCCAACATTTTGGGAGGCTGAGGAGGGTGGTCGCCTGAGCTCAGGAGTTCAAGACCAGCCTGGCCAACATGACAAAACCCTGTCTCTAACAAAAATACAAAAAAATTAGCCAGGGGTGGTGGCACATGCTTGAGGTAGGAGGATCACTTGGGCCTAGGGGGCAGAGGTTGCAGTGAGCTGAAATCGCACCACTGCACTCCAGCCTGGGAGACAGAGTGAGACCCTGTCTCAAAAAAAGAAAAAATTATGCAGGCATAATGTTGTGTACCTGTAGTCCCAGCTACTCCAGAGGCTGAGGTGAGAGGATTGCTTGGGCTGAGAGGTCAAGGCTGCAGTGAACCATAATCATGTCACTGTACTCCAGCCTGGACAACAGAGTGAGAGCTTGTCTCAAAGAAAAAAAGAGGGAAGGAAGGAAGAAAGGAAGAAGGAAAGAAAGAAAGAAAGAGGAAATAAGGGAGGAAGGGAGGAAGGGAGAAAAGAAAACAAGAAGAAAAAAAAGAGAGGTGAACAAGCCAGGCACTGACACAGGGAACTGGAGGCAGCCAGGAAATAATGTGTTTTCAAGTAAGTTTCCATTGTAGGCAAGAGGGCTCAGTCTCACTGGGAAGCCCTGGGGGAGAGTATAGGACACATACCTGAGTCATCCCACACAAGGGTTGAGGGAGCTGGGGTATTTATACACTAAAGTTATTAGGTGAGGGCTGCTCTCAGGGACATGTTAATTCATTGGCACTTTTGGAATGCTTGTTACATGGACATAGTGGATTCCATCTGCTAGATACAAATGGCTGCAAATGTCACTTCCTCAGGGAAGTCCTCCCTGATTTTTCCAGCTCAAAGAGTGGCAGTTTTGCTCAGCATTCATTGCAGTCTATTTCCTTCTAGGTCCTCCTTACCAGCTAGAAATGTCTCATGTATGAGTTTAGGATGTTATCTACCTCCATCATCTGTCAGCTCCAGGAACGCAGAAACCAAGTTTGGTTTTCTGCAGCCTCTCCAGCACCTAGCACATAATAGGCACTCGGGAAACATTTGTTGACTAGACAAAGGCTTACATGAATCTTTTGAAACTGATATTATCGTCTTGTACAAATAAGGAAACCGAGGCTCAGAGAGAGGAAATGACTTGCCTGAGGTCACACAGAGGGAGAGGAGCCAGCTGGTACTCCACTCCTGTACCGGATTTATGCTGACTCATTTATTCCTCAGAATAGCATTTACTCACCTCTGGCTTTCAAGTAAGCATTTGTGGAAGCCTAACAGAGATACAAGAAAGTGCTCCCAAGGGCACAGCTTGATGAATTTCCACAACAGCACACACCCATGTAACCAGGACCCAGCTCAATAAATAAAACATATTAAGCCAAGCGTGGTGGCACACATCTGCAGTCCCAGCCACTGCAGAGGCTGAGGCAGGAGGACTACCTGAGCCCAGGAGTATGAAACCAGCCTGGGCAACATAGTGAGACCCTGTCTCTTTACAAAAAAAAAAAAAAAATTAAAATTAGCTGGGCATGGTGGCATGCACCTGCAAGCCCAGCTACTTGGGAGGCTGAGGCAAGAGGATTGCCTGAGCCCAGGAGTTCAAGGTTGCAATGACCCACAGTCATGTCTGTGAATAGCCACCGCACTCCTGCCTGGGTGACAGAACAAGGCTTCGTCTCTCTGAGCACAGAGGCTCATGCTATTCCTGTATTCCCACACTTTGGGAGGCTGAGGCATGAGGATTGTTTGAGCCCAGGAGTTCAAGACTAGCATGGGCAACATAGTGAGGCCCCATCTCTACAAAAACCAAACAGACAAAAAGTTAAAAATTAGCCAGGTAGCATGCAACTGTGGTCCCAGCTACTCGAGAGCCTGAGGTAGGAGGATCGCTTGAGCCCAGGAGGTCAAGGATGCAGTGAGCTATGATTGTGCCACTGCACTCCAGCAGAGCAAGACTCTGTCTCAAAAAAGAAAAATCTTATTATAAAAAAGAACATGCTAAATTTGTGTTATGTGAATTTCACGTCAAAAAAAAAAAAAATAGGCCAGGCATGGTAGCATGTGCCTATTATCCCAGCTACTTGGGGGGCTGAGGTGTAAGGACCACTTGAGGCCAGGAGTTCAAGACCAGCCTGGGCAACAAAGCAAGACCCCCATCTCTACAAAAAAAAAAATTATTTTTAATTAGCCAGGTGTGGTGGCATGCAGCTGTAGTCCCAGCTACTCAGGAGGCTGAGGCGAGAGGATCGCTTGAACCCAGGAGTTAGAGGTTACAGTGAGCTATAATGGCACCATTGCACTCCAGCCTGGATGACAGACCTCATCTACAAAAAATAATAATATTTATATTATTTATAATATATTATTATATTACTATGTAATATAAATATTATATTTTTATTTTATGAAATCTATATTATTTTTATAGACCTCATTTATAAATAATAATAATAAGAGTGGGGCATGGTGGCTTACACCTGTAATACCAGCACTTTGGGAGGCCAAGGCAGGCAGATCATTTGAGGTCAGGAGTTCAAGACCAGCCTGGCCAACATGGTGAAACCCCATCTCTACTAAAAATACAAAAAACTTAGCAAGGCATGGTGGTGCATACCTGCAGTCCCAGCTACTCAGGAGGCTGAGTCAGGAGAATCACCTGAATCCAGGAGGCAGAGGTTGCAGTGAGCCGAGATCGTGCCAGTGCACATGAGCCTGGGAGACACAGCAAAACTCCTTCTCAATAAATTAATTAATTAATAATAAGAGTAATAATAAATCTGGCCATCTTCCAGAAGCCCCCCTTGTGCCCTCTTCCCAGCCACTAGTGCCTCCAAAAGAAACTGATATCCTGACTTGTTACGTGTGGTTTTGCCTGATTTAGGACTTTATGTAAATGGAATCACAAAGTGTATACTCTTCATTGTTTTGGGGGTTTAGTTTATTATTGCTTTTTAGAGATGCGGTCTCCCGAGGGCAGGGAGGGGAGAAAGAGAAAACAAGTTAGATATGAGGTTTCCCTATGTCACCCAGACTGGAGTGCACTGCCAATATTCACAGACATGATCACAGCTCACTGCAGCCTTGAACTCCTGGCCTCAAGTGATCCTCCTCTCAGCAGAGCTGAGAGTGGGGAGGGGGCCGAGATGAGGGCAGTGTGTGGACAGACACTGGGCACGACTGTCACTCTCTCGCCCCCCCAGGAGACCCCCCTCCGCCCACCATGGACCCACCATCTCCAAGCCAGACCTCCCAAACTCAGCCTCCTGAACAGCTCAGATTACTGGCGTTTTATGGCTTTGGTTTTGGTTTTGGCTCAACATTGTTTGTGATTCACCCAAGTTAAATTATTCATTAGTTTGTTCTCACTGCTGTATGATATTCTGCTGTGTGAAGAGATCACAGTTTATTCCTTCTTCCACTAATGGGCACTTCGGCCGTTTCCAATGTGGGGCTACTATGCATTGCACTGGGGGGGGTGGGGGGGGGCATATCTATCAGATGTCTACCCAGCGATGGAATTGCTGAGTCAGAGAAGATCCAGCTAATAGTGTTAGTAGATCCTGCCAAACCGTTTCCCAACACGAGCGAATGGGTCTACACTCCGGCCAACTGTGGTTGAGAGTTCTAGGTGCTCTGTATTCTCACCAGCATTTGTTCAGCCTGTACTCATTTTGCAGAGAAGGCAACCGAGGCTCAGAGAGAGGGGCAAGCGCTGCCTCCCAGTCAGGGAGGGACTCTGGGTCCTTCTTGCTAGAAGCCTAGTAACCCACCTCCTCTTTTCTCCTCCCCCGAACCTCCAGCATCCTGCCCCCACTGTGCCCTCCCAGACTGGCTGTGGGGTGGGGTGGGACAGAGAGGGTCACGTGGAGTTGGGTTCCGAGGGAGGAAGCCAGGCAGGGTGCAGACGGCTGCTGATTCTGGTCAGGAAACCAAGGTAAGGGAGGCAGTGGAGGTGGGGGCAGGGGGATTCCTGAAGGCAGAGCTGAGAGTGGGGAGGGGGCCGAGATGAGGGCAGTGTGTGGACAGACACTGGGCACAACTGTCACTCTCTCGCCCCCCAGCAGACACCCCCGCCGCACCATGGACCCACCGTCGCCAAGCCGGACCTCCCAAACCCAGCCCGCAGCCCCCTCTCCGCTGACTTCCTATCGCTGGCACACAGGGCGCGGTGGGGAGAAGGGGGCTGGAGGGTTTCGCTGGGGCCGCTTTGCTGGCTGGGGCAGGGCCCTGAGCCACCAGGAGCCCATGGTCAGCACCCAGCCAGCCCCTCGCTCGATATTCCGTCGGGTCCTATCTGCGCCTCCCAAGGAGTCACGGACCAGTCGCCTTCGACTCTCCAAGGCCCTCTGGGGGAGGCATAAGAACCCACCACCGGAGCCAGAGCCGGAGCCAGAGCAGGAGGCCCCAGGTACATGGTTCCCCCGCCCTGAGCTTGGGCCGGGCTGGGAAGGCGGATGCTTGGGTTTTGTCTGCCTCCGGAGCATCAACCCTACAGACACAGGAAGTTGTGGGGAGTGCGAAAGCCCAGCAGGAAGTGGCTGGGGCCCAGCTACCCTGTTCCCTCTTTCCCCCTGAAGAAGGTAGGAGGAGTTGCCAGGGTCCTGTGGGCACAGCGTCCATCTGAGGACGGAACAGTGAATGTAGACCCATGGTGGTATTATCCAGAGGCTAAATGGCTCTTGGCCCCAACGGGTCTCTCCTTCAATGGCTCAAGCCCATCCTTTCCTACCTGGATATCCATCCTCAGCCTGCCTTCTGCTCTTCTACCTTCTAGCTTCCATGTCTTTGTTCTGAGCCCTTAAGCCTCAGCTTCTCCATCAGTTCAATAAGAATAATGATCTCCATTTTGGAGAGTACATCATTTTATTTGCTCATATTCATTTATTTATTCAAGCAGAGGTTTGTTGAGCTTCTTTTCTTTTTTTTTTTTCTTTTTTTTTTTTTTTTTTTTTTGAGACAGAGTCTCGCTCTGTCACCCAGGCTGGAGTGCAGGGGTGCAATCTCCACTCACTGCAAGCACTGCCTCCCGGATTCACGCCATTCTCCTGCCTCAGCCTCCTGAGTAGCTGGGACTACAGGCGCCCGCCACCACGCCTGGCTAATTTTTTGTATTTTCAGTAGAGACGGGGTTTCACCATGTTAGCCAGGATGGTCTTGATTTCCTGACCTTGTGATCCGCCCGCCTGAGCCTCCCAAAGTGCTGGGATTACAGGTGTGATGTTGAGCTTCTATTGTATGTGCCAGGCCCTGATTTAGGCACTGAGGGCACACTAGTGAAAGAGACGGATGACACTCCCTGCCCCATGGAGCTCACAGTGTAGTGGAATTGACTGAAAATACATCAACAAGAAAATGACAGATGGACGAGGCATGGTGGCTCACACCTGTAATCCCAGCACTTTGGGAGGCCAAGGCGGATGGATCACCTGAGTTCAGGAGTTCGAGACCAGCCTGGCCAACATAGCAAAACCCTGTCTCTACTAAAAATACAAAAAAAAAAAAAAAAAAGTATCTGGGCATGGTAGCACATGCCTATACTCCCAGTTACTCAGGAGGCTGAGGCAGGATAATAGCTTGAACCCAGGAGGCAGAGGTTGCAGTGAGTCAAGATTGCGCCACTGCACTCCAACCTGGGCAACAGAGTGAGACTCCATCTCAAAGGAAAAAAAAAGAAAGAAAGAAAAAAAAAATGACAGATGGTGCTAAGTGTCACATAGAGGGATCTAGAAGAGTAATGGATATCGCAAGAATTAGGGCTCAGGAATGTAACACTAGGCTAGGGCCCAGCATATTTTAAGTGATCCGTTAATAAGTGGGAGTTATCATTTATTGCTCCTGGTGGTAAAAACGAGGGAACAGACAGACAGTCTGGGAGGGCTAATTCAGCCCTTCTGTTTCCTGGAAGCTCATTTAATTCTCACTGCTTATATTCCCATTTTGTTTTTGTTTCTGTTTTGAGACAGAGTCTCACTTCCTCGCCCAGGCTGGAGTGCAGTGGTGCAATCTCAGCTCACTGCACCTCTGCCTCCCGGGTTCAAGAGGTTCTCCTGCCTCAGCCTCCCGAGTAGCTGGGATTACAGGCATGCACCACCACACCTGGTTAATTTTGTATTTTTAGTAGAGACATGGTTTCACCATGTTGGCCAGGCTGGTCTCGAACTCCTGACCTCAGGTGATCCACCTGCCCGAGCCTACCAAAATGCCGGGATTACAGGCATGAGCAACTGCGCCCAGCCTGTTGTTTTTTTTGAGACAGAGTTTCAGTCTTTCACCCAGGCTGGAGTGAAGTGGTGCAATCTCGGCTCACTGCAACCTCTGCCCTCCGCGTTCAAGCAATTCTCCTGCCTCAGCCTCCCTAGTAGCTGGGATTACAGGTGTGCACCACCACACCCGGCTAATTTTGTATTTTTAGTAGAGATGGGGTTTCACCATGTTGGCCAGGGTCATCTCAAACTCCTGACCTCAGGTGATTCACCCACCTCGGCCTCCCAAAGTGCTGGAATTACAGGTGTGAGCCACTGCGCCTGGCCTGCCGTTGTTTTTCAAAGACAGGGTCTTGCTCTGTCGCCCAGGCTGGAGTGCAGTTGCATGATCATAGCTCACTGCTGCCTTGAATTCTGCGGCTCAAGCGATCCTCCCACCTCAGCCTCCCAAGTAACTGGAAATATGGGCACACAACACAGTGTCAGGGTTTTTTTGTTTTGTTTTGTTTTGTTTTGAGACGGAGTTTTACTCTTGTTGCCCAGGCTGGAGTGCAATAGCACTATCTGGGCTACCACAACCTCCGCCTCCCAGGTTCAAGCAATTCTCCTGCCTCAGCCTCCCAAGTAGCTGGGATTACAGGCATGCGCCACCACGCCCGGCTAATTTTGTATTTTTAGTAGACACGGGGTTTCTCCATGTTGGTCAGGCTAGTTTCAAACTCCTGGCCTCAGGTGATCTGCCCGCCTCGGCCTCCCAAAGTGCTAGGATTACAGGTGTGAGCCACGGAGCCCAGCTGCGTCAGGCTATTTTTTAAAGACAGGGTCTTGTTATGTTGCCCAGGCTGTTCTCAAACTCCAGATCTCAAGCAATCCGCCCCACCTCGGCCTCCCAAATGTTGGGATTACAGGCATGAGCCATCGTGCCCAGACTCGGTCCTGTTTTTTAACCTCTCGGACCCACATGTTGTCTTGGTTAAGAGAAGAATGCAAAGAAAAAAAAAAAGAGAAGAATGCTTGTGACTGAAGCCCAGCCCAACCACTCACAAGCTGTGTGACCCTGGGCAAGTCACTCAACCTCTCTGAGCCTGTTATCATAGCCCTTTGAATGGCTTTTGGAGGATTCAATGCAAGAAGGTGTGTGGAGTGGTATACAGGGTACTGGACACATGGTAGGTGAGCTGTGTCTGCTACCCATGGTTAGTGGGGACAAGGCCCAGACAGACATGAAAACTTGCCCAAGGTCATACAGTCCGATACAGCTGCTGGGGTGGGGGGCACCTAGGAGGGAACCCACCATAAGCCTTCGGGAATGGAAAGGGTGGCCTGAGGGAGAGAAAACGTCTCTTAAGTCCCCCAGTACCTCCTCTTCTTCCCAGAGCTGGAGCCGGAGCCAGAGCCAGAGCCCCCTACCCCACAGATCCCCGAGGCCCCCACACCCGACGTGCCTGTCTGGGACATTGGGGGCTTCACCCTGCTTGATGGGAAGCTGGTGCTGCTTGGAGGAGAGGAGGAGGTGAGAAGGGGCACCTGGGCAAGGGGAGGGAAGAAAGAAAAAGGAGGAGGGCAGAACAGAGGTACGGGCTGGAGGGAGGATAGTGGGAAGGTGTCTGCCTCTCCCTCGGTCTGCCTGCCTGCCTGCCTCCCCTCTCTGACTACCCACTCCTGCGGGAGAACAGGGTCCCCGAAGGCCCCGGGTGGGAAGTGCTAGCTCCGAGGGCAGCATCCACGTGGCCATGGGGAACTTCAGGGATCCAGGTAAGCTTGAAGAGTGGAAAGGCCTGGGGCATTTGGGAGGCTCTAAAAGTGGGGCAGAATCTAAGATGACTCCAACCCCCCAACCTGCCACCCATAACTACCCACAGATCGGATGCCTGGAAAGACAGAACCAGAGAATGCTGGTCCCAACCAGGTCCACAACGTTCGGGTAAGGCAGCCAGTGAAGGGGGTAGGTAGAGGGGAGAGCCAAGACCCTCACAGCTGAAAGGGCACTCTTGCTGGGTGATCTGGGGCAGGTTGCTGACCCTCTCTGGGCCTCAGAGTCCCAGTCTGTCAGATGGAGTTAATGAAATAATCTTTCTCTAGGGGTTGTTTTTGGGAAGCCAATAGAGAGTGCAGGAGCCAGGCAGGGCAGTGCACAGCTGTAGTCCCAGCTACTTGGGAGGCTGAGCAGAGAACACTGCTTGAGGCCAGGAGTTCAAGACCAGCCTAAGCAACATGGGGAGACTCCATGTCTTAAATAAATAAATGAATAGTGCACGAGAATATATGATTGATGCTTTACAAATGGGAGTTTGGCCCAGGCACAGTGGTTCACACCTGTAATCCCAACATTTTGAGAGGCTGGAAGCAGAAGGATTGCTTGAGACCAGGAGCTCAAGACAAACCTGGGCAACATAGCAAGTCCCCAATTCTACATGGTAACATTCACCTGTAGTCCCAGCTGAGGCAAGAGAATCACTTGAGCCCAGGAATTTGAGGCTGCAGTGAGCTATGATTGCACCACTGTACTGCAGCCTGGCTGACAGTGCAAGACCCTTTCTTAAAAAAACAAATGAACAAAGAATTAGGAGCTGTTGATTGCTCTTATTATTCCTGCTAATACAGCCTGAGCTTGGTGTTGGTCCTCCAAGACCAGCAGATCCTCTGGGATATCTTGGGAGGGAAGGAGCTGCGGAAGGAGCACAGATTTCTGTCCAGCTGACATTCCCTTCCCCACAGGGGTTGCTCAAGAGGCTGAAAGAGAAGAAAAAGGCCAGGTCGGAGCCCCGGGATGGGTAAGGATGTATGAGAGGCTGGAGGGGCTGAGGTTCAACACTGGCCCTTCCTCCTCCTCCTCCTCCTCCTCCTCCCCCTCCTCTTGCCTATCATTCCAATCTACACCAAACACCCCCTGTAGCCTCTGTGTTCTGCCCCACATCAGTTGATTCTGGGGACATTGAATGACGTAGCACAGAGCCAGGGTGCCGGCAGAGTCTGACACAATAACTCTAAAATGGGAGCTAAGTCAATCAACTGGTCTGGGAGGGTTAGGGAAGGGACCCTTGAGCTGAGATCTGAAGGGTGGATGGAAGTTAACTAGGCCAACAGCGGGGTGGGAAAAGCATTCCAGGCAGAAGTAACAGCAAGTGCAAAGGCCAAGAGGCAGAAAGAAGCAACTAAAACAAGGCCAAGGGGGCTGGGTGAAGTGGACCAGGGGTAGCACTTTGGGAGGCCGAAGTGGGCAGACTGCTTGAGTCCAGGTGTTCAAGACCAGCCTGGGCAATATAGTGAGACCCTACTTCTACAAAAAATACAAAAATTAACCAGGCATGGTGGTGGGCACCTGTAGTCCCAGCTACTGGGGAGGCTGAGTGGGAGGATTGCTTGAGCCTGGGAAGTTGAGGCTGCAGTGCACAGAGATCGTGCCACTGCACTCCAGCCTGGGCAACAGAGCAAGACTCTGTCTCAAAAATAAATAGGGCTGGGTGCGGTGGCTCACACCTGTAATCCCACACTTTGGGAGGCAGAGGCAGGTGGAACATTTGAGGTCAGGAGTTCAAGACCAGCCTGGCAACGTGGTGAAATCTCACCTCTACTAAAAATACAAAATTAGCCAGGCATGGTGGCACACGCCTGTTACTCAGGAGGCTGAGGCAGGAGAATTGCTTAAATCTGGGAGGTGGAGGTTGCAGTGAGCCAAGATTGTGCCACTGCATTCCTGCCTGGGCAACAGAGTGAGACTCTGTCTAAATAAACAAATAAATAAATAAATAAATAAATAGGACTGGGCGTGGTCACTGACGCCTGTATTCCCACACTTTGGTGAGGCTGAGGTGGGTGGATCACTTGGGATCAGGATTTCAAGACCAGACTGGCCAACGTGGTGAAACCCCATCTCTACTAAAAACACAAACATTAGAAAATTAGCCGGGCATGGTGGTGGGCACCTGTAATCCCAGTTACTTGGGAGGCTGAGGCAGGAAAATCGCTTGAACCTGGAAGGCAGAGGTTGCAGTGAGCCGAGATCCAGCCACTACACTAAACAAGACTCTGCTTTAAATAAATAAATAAATAAGATAAAATAAAACAAGGCCAGGGAGGCTGGAGCTCAGAAAGTGATGGGTTAGGTGGAGGGAGATGAGGTAACAACATCTGGACTCTACTTGGTCATATAGGTCACCAGGAGTTGAGTTTATGCCAAAAGTAAGGAGGCGCCATGGGGAGGGGGCACAGGGTAGAAAAGGGATCCGAACTGGGTTGAAGTCCTTCCTGGCCTTCCTCTACCCTTCAGGCTATGGGGGATGGGAAGAGGCAAGAATGACCGTGTGCTCCCCCGCCCCCTTCCCAGGCCCCCCAGTGCTCTGGGCTCTAGGGAGTCGCTGGCCACACTCTCTGAACTGGACCTGGGCGCCGAGCGGGATGTGCGGGTCTGGCCACTGCACCCCAGCCTCTTGGGGGAGCCCCATTGCTTTCAGGTAAGTGCAGACAATCCACCTCGGTTCCACCTCAGTCCCACCTCCCACCCTTTGGCTTCACCCTTGGCCTGGATCGCACACTGTTGGATTCTCCATCCCAACAGGTAACGTGGACGGGCGGAAGCCGCTGCTTCTCTTGTCGCTCGGCCGCTGAGAGAGACCGCTGGATCGAGGACCTTCGTCGCCAATTCCAGCCCACCCAGGTCATTGCCCTCAATAAAGCGGGACACGGAGACCCCGCCCACAGGCCTGGCCCACCCCTTCCACTCTACCCAAAGCCAGCTCTCTCCATAACCGGCGCTCCCAACGCACCTGCCCCGCCTGCATCGTTGCAAAGGCTCCAAGACTCCCCTTCCATCTATTACCAGCCCCGGGAATATCAGACCCGCCCCTTCTGTCTACTCTCGACCCTATATGCACCCAAAGCCCTGCCTACCACATAATCGCGAAGTCTTCACTCCAGTACTACTCTTCTATGCCCTGGAGCCCCGAACTCTCCCGGAGAGCCCAGAAAAGCTTTAGAAAACTTCTGCGTAGCCACCTCCGGACTCCCGTGGCTCCACTTCTTTCCCCAAAGGCCCAGAAATCTCACTAGGAACCCAGCGCACCAGGTTTGAGGCTCCGCGTTCACTTGCGGTGCCCTCTTTGGGGTGCCAACAAACCAAAACGCTTCCCCCATCCCACTCCCATCTGCAGGACAACGTGGAGCGGGAAGAGACATGGCTGAGCGTGTGGGTGCACGAGGCGAAGGGGCTTCCCCGGGCAGCGGCGGGGGCACCCGGCGTGCGCGCCGAGCTGTGGCTGGATGGCGCGCTGCTGGCACGCACGGCGCCCCGGGCCGGCCCAGGCCAGCTCTTCTGGGCCGAGCGCTTTCACTTCGAGGCGCTGCCACCTGCACGTCGCCTGTCGCTGCGGCTGCGCGGCTTGGGCCCGGGAAGCGCGGTGCTGGGCCGCGTGGCCCTGTCGCTGGAGGAGCTGGGCGCCCCACGCGCGCCAGCCGCCGGCCTGGAGCGCTGGTTCCCGCTTCTCGGGGCGCCGGCGGGCGCAGCGCTGCGGGCGCGGATTCGGGCGCGTCGCCTGCGTGTGCTGCCGTCCGAGCGCTACAAGGAGCTGGCGGAGTTCCTCACCTTCCACTACGCGCGCCTCTGCGGGGCCCTGGAGCCCGCGCTGCCTGCGCAAGCCAAGGAGGAGCTGGCGGCCGCCATGGTGCGCGTGCTGCGGGCCACTGGCCGGGCACAGGTGCGGCACCGCGACAGCGCGGACCCGGGCGACCAGGGGTAGACCGATAACGCGCTTCGGGCGGTAATTGGGGCGCAGGACCTGAGTTGCACCTGTAAGAGGCAAGACACCTTGAAGGGCAGGGCCTGAGCATCAGCTGTGAGGGGCGTGGTTCAAGTGTCACCTGTAAGGGGCGGGTACCTAGAAGGGCGGGGCCTGAACATCACCTGTAAGGGGCGGGGCACCTTGAAGGGCGGGACCTGAGCGTCAGCTGTGAGGGGCGGGGGGCTGAGCTGTACTTGTAAGGGGCGGGGCACTTTGAAGGACTGGGCCTGAGCTTCAGCTGTGAGGGGCGGGGCCTAATTATCATTCATAACGGGCGAGACACCTTGAAGGGCGGAGCCTAAGCTTCAGCTGCGAGAGGGGCCTGGGCATTACGCATGAGGGGCGGGGCCCAGGTTGAACCCCAGCGCTAAAAGGTTTAAATTTCTGCTGTGAGGGTTAGAAGTTCTGGCCTCGGTTATGAACCCTAGCAGTAAGGACTGGGCCTAAGCATCAGCTACGAGGGGCGGGGCCTGTGCCTCTGGTGTGAAGGACGAGCCAAGGATCCGAATTCCCTTGGACTCAGTCTGCATCCGGTGCAACCTGACCCCCTGCCCTTCCTAGGCGCTGGTGACTGACCTGGGCACTGCGGAGCTGGCGCGCTGTGGAGGCCGTGAGGCGCTGCTGTTCCGGGAAAACACATTGGCCACCAAGGCTATCGATGAGTACATGAAGCTCGTGGCACAGGATTACCTCCAGGAGACCCTGGGTGAGCTGGGGGAAGAGTCCGTGTCAGTGGCCTGCTGGTGAGCTAGGGGACCTGGGTGAAGTTCTAAGAGTCCTTGAGCAACCTGGATTCTGGTAGTGAGTGGTGTTTTGGAGGTGCTAGGATCCTGGGGACAACTGGGAGCTCCCCAAGATGTTGGGTGCCTCCGGAATAACCTGAAGACAAGGTTGGAGGATGGGTGTGGCGGGTTTTGGTGGTCATGGTCCCAGCCCCTATCTGGCTGTGCTGGGCTGCAGGACAGGTTGTGCGGTGTCTCTGTGCTTCCACTGAGGACTGCGAAGTGGACCCCAGCAAGTGTCCAGCCCCGGAGCTGCCAGAGCACCAGGCCAGACTTCGAAACAGCTGCGAGGAGGTCTTCGAAACCATTATCCATTCCTACGAGTGAGAATCAGGGCCCCAGCCCCTTAGTCCACCCCCGCTTACCATGCTAGCCCCAACCCCCAGTTTAGGGTTGCCAGATAAAATACAGGAGACACTCAGTTAAATTTGATGCAATTATTGGGACCATGCTTATACTAAAAAGTTACTCATTTGAGCCAGGCATGGTGGCTCACGCCCGTAATTCCAATGCTTTGGGAGGCGGAGACAAGAGGATTGCTTGAGCCCAGGCGCAGGCGTTCAAGACCAGTCTGGGCAACATAGCAAGACTCCATTGCTCCAAAAAGCTTTTTTAAAATGAGCTAGGCATGGTGGCATGCACCTGTATTCCCAGCCAAGGCTGGAGGATCGCTTGAGCCCAGGATTCAAGGCTGCAGTGAGCTATGATCATGCCACAGCACTCCAGCCTGGTTGACAGAGTGAGACCCTGTCCCAAATAAAAGGAAAAATGTAAATAAAAATCACTCCATTATCTGACATTCATGTTTAACTGGATGTCCTGAAGTTTCATTTACTACATCTGGCAACCCTGTCACCATGCAACCCTATCACCACTGACCCCAAGTAACCCGAGACCCAATTCCTTGTCCTGTAACCACAGGTGATTCCATACACCCAATTCCATGCCACTGGCTCCAGTTAGCATAGGATCTCAATCTTATGACCTCTGCTTCCAGATAATGCCCCAAGTCCATGATCCCTGGCTTTAAGTGACCCTCCACCTCAAATCCCATGCAACTGATCACAGGAGACCTGGGATTCCAATCCCTTGACCTCTGACCCTAGGTTAACCTGCATACCTAATCCCTGACTTCAATCAAGTGACTTCTGACCCTAAGTGACTTCCAGACCCCAATCCTACTTTATATCTTGTACTCTGGCTCCCCAATCTCATGTCTGATTACAAGTATATCCAAGCTCATAACCTCTGTCTTCATGTGACCTTGTATCCCCAACTATAAGAGTATTATCCCCAGCGATTGCCATAGCTACACATAAGCCATGGCCCCATGCTGACTCATAACCCCAAGCATTGTTATCTCAGATATTCCCAATCCTGGAGTCCAGACCCCAGGTTCAGTGAAAAGGAGGCCTACATGGCCTTCATGAATAGCTTTCTGGAGGATCATGGACTAGTCATGCAATGCTTCTGGGACTCCCAACCTTATGACTTTAACCTTTATGCCCATAGCCTCCCCGTCTGACCATTCATTGCCTCTTCTGCACCAGCTGGTTCCCTGCGGAGCTGGGCATCGTGTTCTCAAGCTGGCGAGAAGCATGCAAAGAACGTGGCTCTGAGGTGCTGGGCCCCCGACTGGTGTGCGCCTCCCTCTTCCTGCGGCTCCTGTGCCCCGCCATCCTGGCACCCAGCCTCTTTGGTTTAGCACCAGAGCATCCAGCACCCGGCCCAGCCCGCACCCTCACACTGATTGCCAAGGTCATCCAGAACCTCGCCAACCGTGCCCCGTAGGTGCTGGGAAGCTAGGGGTGGGGGGGGACCATGCTGGGAGTGTGGGGGTGGCAGGTGCCTGACCTGACCCACCCAGCCTGGCCCTGATCCAGGTTCGGTGAGAAGGAGGCCTACATGGGCTTCATGAATAGCTTCCTGGAGGAACATGGACCAGCCATGCAACGCTTCCTGGACCAGGTGGCCATGGTGGATGTGGATGCTGCACCCAGTGGTTACCAGGGTAGCGGTGACCTGGCCCTCCAGTTGGCTGTCCTGCATGCCCAGCTCTGTACAATTTTTGCTGAGCTTGACCAGGTATGGCCTGAACCCAGAATAGGGAGGCAAGAAGGCTTGGGAGACTCTGACCCCATAGATTTTGCTCAGTCTCTGTCCTGCATGCCTCATCAGACAACCCGAGACTCCCTGGAACCGCTGCCCACCATCCTGCAAGCCATCGAGGAGGGCCAGCCTGTGCTTGTATCAGTGCCAATGCGTCTCCCACCGCCCCCGGCCCAGATCCACTCCAGGTAACCTCAAGTCTGGTCTAGGGTCTGATGGGTGGGAACAGGAAGGAGCAGGGCTCAGACAGGGGTCAGAGGTGAAGATGGATCATTGTGAGCAGAGGTCAAGCCCAGGGTCAGACTGGAATCACAGGTTATAGAAAGGGTCCGGTCAAAGGTCACAGTGTGTTTGAGGTCAGGGATGAGAGGAGAGGTTAGGGTGGAGTGATGTCGAGGGTCATAGAGAGGACAGTATTAGAAGTCAAGGACAGGAGCCAGGCTCAGTGGCTCATGCCTGTAATCCCAGCACTTTGGGAGGCTGAGGCAGGAGGATCACTTGAGGCCAAGAACTTAAGACAAACCTGGGCAACATAGGGAGACCCCCATCTCTACCAAAAAAAAAAAAAAAAAAAATACCTGGGTGTAGTGGCATGCGCTGGCAGTCCTAGTTATTTGGGAGGCTGAGGCTGGAGAATAGCTTGAGCTCCGGAATTCAAGTCTGCAGTGAGCTATGATCGAGCCACTGCACTCCAGCCTGGGTGACAGAGCAAGATCTTGTCTTAAAAAAGAACAAGTTCACCTGGGGGTGAGGTCACTTCTGGTCAGGTCGGGATGGAGTCGTCTCAGGGGCCAGTAGAGGGTCTGAGATCCTCCATCCCACCCCTAGCCTTTCCGCAGGGGAGAAGCCCGGCTTCCTGGCCCCCCGGGACCTCCCCAAGCACACCCCTCTCATCTCCAAGAGCCAGTCTCTGCGCAGCGTTCGCCGCTCAGAGAGTTGGGCCCGGCCACAGCCGGACGAAGAGCGGCCCCTGCGGCGGCCCCGGCCGGTGCAGCGCACGCAGAGTGTCCCAACCCGGCGTCCTGCCCGCCGCCGCCAGTCTGCGGGGCCCTGGCCGCGACCCAAAGGCTCCCTGAGCACGGGCCCGGCGCCCCGCGCCCGGCCTTGGACCCGGGACTCCGCCTCGCTGCCTCGGAAGCCGTCGGTACCCTGGCAGCGCCAAATAGACCAGCCGCAAGACCGAAACCAGGCACTGGGCAAGCACCGACCTGTGAACAAGGTAAGGTCAGGCCTAGGTCCCCGCCTGGGGAGTGGGGACGGGGACGCGACTGGGGAAGACTGAAGGGCCAGGTAAGCCTGGGTTCAAGTACCCAGCTCGCTGCGCTGTGTGACCACGGGCCTAGCCCGACCCTCTCTGAGCTTCAGTCTCCCCAGCTGTACGGCAGGAGGGATGTTCCCCAACTAGGCAGGCCGGTGATGACGCTGAACGCTTGGGCCTGGAAGGTCAGGGTCTCCAGGGAGACACAGGGGCGGGACGACGGGTCAGATTACAGCTGCTCTCCCACCACAGTTGGCAGAGCTGCAGTGCGAGGTGGCCGCTCTGCGTGAGGAGCAGAAAGTGCTGTCCCGCCTCGTGGAGTCGCTGAGCACCCACATCCGGGCCTTGACGGAGCAGCAGGAGCAGCTGCGGGGCCAGCTGCAGGATCTGGACTCCAGGCTCTGTGCTGGGTGAGCCCAGCCCTCTCCATTAGCTCCGCCCCCAGGTGGGCCCGATCCAATTAGATCTGACCAGACCCTCCCCAAACCACGCCTGGCACGACCAAGCCCCACGCTGGCCCCGCCCTAATAAAAATCTGTCCCGGCCCCTCTTCGCAAGCCCCGCCCCCAGGTGGACCCACCCCCCCGAAGGTCGGCCTAGGACGCTGGCAGATTCTCTCATCCAGGCCCCACCCCTCCATCAGCCCCTCCCAACCTGGCTGGACCGGGCACTGAGATATCTCAGCCTGGGCACTCCCTCAAGCCCAGTTACGACCCCACTCAGGACGGGCCAAGCCCCGCCTTGAAGGGATGATTGATAGGTCCTATCATTCCAACTATTCCAGTCTCTGGTCCGACCCTTCTTCAAGCATATTTAGGCCCCGCCCTTCAGTCTGAACAAGCTCCGCCTCCACTCCAAGCTCCGCCCCCCTGAATCCCTGCCACTCCAACCAGGAGCTGGAAGGGACTCCTTAGCCTCTGACCTTCGCCCCCATCCCCCGACCCCCACAGGAGCTCAGAGTTTGATTCAAAACACAACCTTCCAATCTATGAAGGGCACAGTCTGAAAAGCCTGGTGAGATTGCCGTCTGAGCCCTGGCACAGGTCTGGGCGGTGGAGGAGCGAGGGTTGGGGTGCAGCCCTCTCCTGGTTTCTGAGCCCCATCGCCACTGCCTCCCCAGGAACACCGCCTAAATGAGATGGAGAGAACTCAGGCTCAGCTGAGGGATGCTATCCAGAGCCTGCAGCTTTCTCCAAGGACGCGGGGGTCTCGGAGTCAACCCCAGCCCCTCAAAGCACCCTGCCTCAATGGAGACACCACCTGAGCTGCCCATCCTGCCTCACCACACGTGGTCTGGGAGCAGAGAGATAGACGTCTTGGCGGGGGGGGGGGGGGTGTCTGACCTTGCCTTAGCCCTACAGCCCTACTTGGCCTACAATGGGGAGTGGAGCTGCTGGTCCCAACCACTCTGGCAGTGTGAAGTTGCCCAGTAAAATCTTGATTTCAGTAAAATTGCTGGTTTCTTTGCCCACTAAGAATTGCCAGTTCTAAGGCATTTGCCCCCCCCCCCAAGCCCTATTCGTCTCTTCCAAATTCTCCCCTAATTAGAAGTCTCATGGAGAGGGCCATATACATAAGCTCTCACCAGCTGTGTTACCTTAGACCTTCATTCTCTTAAAAGCCCGTTTCTTATCTGTGAAATGGACGTAAAGTTCCCTACACAGTGAGAGGACACATAAAGGCATTCGATAAAAGGTATTCACCATTGTCATAGGCAGCACCTGCTTCTCAATGAAGCATGAATTCCAACCCTGGCAACCTCCCACAGTGAGAGCATCTTCTCAGGCCCTCCTCATGTCATGGAGGCCATGGGTCTGGGAGACGGATAAATTCATACTGTGTATGAATGATTGGGTAAACGAGTCATTCAAAACATGGGTGAGTGGATGGGTGAGGGGTAGAGTGGGTGGAGCAAATCGCAGACGGATAGGTTAGCATTTGCTGGATGTTTGACCTAGTAGGTGAGTAGTTGGGTAGTTGGTTAACCAGGTTGGGTATGTCTGCCTAGAAAAGGCCTGGTTCATAGTAAGAAAAAATTTTTTGAATGTTGTGATTATATATGTCATATGTACACATGTTGAGGTCTCCTGAGACTCCTGAGAACTGGGCAGTGCAGAAACAATAATGAACTAGACAGGACTCCTGGCCTCATGGAACTTACATGCTAGTGGAGGGGCCAAATCAACAGGCAAACTGGTGGATGGATGTTTAGGGGGCTGGGCGGAAAGTTGTGTGTGGGGATGGTTGGGTACTTGCTTGGTTATGTGGATAAATGAGTATTTGCTTGGGTGCTGGATGAATGGGTGGGTAGATGGGAAGTGAATGGGTGTGTTGAGTGGGTGTTTGGGTGAATTAATAGATGGTTGGAGGGGTGGGTGGATAGGTGATTAGTTGATTGGATAGGTAGATGAGTGATTGATAGATTGAGCAAGTGGGTGAGATGGCTAGGTGGTTAGATATCTGGATACATGGTGGATAAGACAAGACAACAGACCATGATGTGTGTCTGATGGGGTAGTCCTGGAAGCTGTGATCCTGGGAACTGGGTGGAGAAGGTGACTTAGGACTGAAGACCTAGGGCAACTCTAGGGGCATGGAGGTGTGGGCAAGTCCAGTGTGGATGATTGGGAAGGAGGGAGTGAGCTTGCGGTTGAAAGGTAGCTGATGGGGGGCAGGGGACAAAAGGTTAAAAATTGGCTGGGTGGAGTCTTCAATGACCTATCAATGACCCATCAATGACCCATCAATGACCCGTGGGGGAACTTCTCTGCCCCCTTCCCACTCTTTTAGAGCTTTTAGCGAGTCTACCATTGGAAGTACCAGTGGGGTGATGAGGAGCCATTGGGGGGGTGAGACGACAAGGGTGTTGTCATGGTAACGGGGTCTCTCCCTGGACTCAGGCCGTGCGGGCCCTTTAAGGGTGACCTGCTCGGCCACTCCCAACATGGCGGCGAGCCCGCTGGCCGCCCCCCCCCTGGGGCGGCGCGGGGGGGGAGGGGGGCGCCCCGGACCTCCCCATCATGGCGGCGCGGCGGGGCTGTCGCGCTGAGGTCACGGCGGCGCGCCGGGGGGGGCGGGGCGGCGGGGGGAGCGATTTAAAGGGACAATGTCCCCCGAGCGGTGGAGGCGGCGGCGGCTGCGGAGGCCGCGGCACCGGCACCGGGAGCGGCAGCGGCGGTAGCGGCAGCGACGGCCGCACCAAGGAGGGGAGCTCCGAGCCCCGGCACCTGGCTGGCGGCGCCGCCTCCCTGGTGAGGCCCGGCCCGGCCTGGGGAGCCCGCGGGTGGGGCGGAGCCGTAGCGGGGCGGGGGAGGCCCGGGCCGGGCCGGGCCAGGCGGGACCCCCCGGGGCGGGGGCGGGGGCGGGGCCTTCAGGGGCGGGGCCTGGTCGGGGGCGGGGCCGTGCAGGTGGGGGGAGGGGCGGGGGTCTTGGGGCAGGTGTCCCCCCTACCTCGGCGCGTCCCGCGGGGTCTCCCGCCCCGGGGTGCACGGGCGGAGGACGCATCCCCCGGACCCTGGACCCCCGAGGAGTGGGCCCGCACGGCGCAGCCCCCACCTCTGCGACCCCTGGGGGGCATCCGGGTAGGAGCCCCCTCCCCACGCTGCCAAAGTGCTCCGAAGTTGCGGTCCCGCCCGTTCCCCGCGGGCAGTGCCCACCCGGTGGACAACCGCAGGTGCTTCCTCCGGGCCTGGGTAGGGACCCCCACCAAGACTGCCAGCCCACGGAGGAGCCCCCTGGGAATCCCCAGGCCCCCGAGGGCAGCGCCTGCAACCAGGCCTGGCGCCCCGGCCCCGCCCCGGTTGCCTGGGCCCGGCCTCCCCACCATCTCCCTGGGGAGGGCGCCTCATTCCTGCCCTTCACTTTCCGCCGTTACCTTGAAGGTATTTATAGGTAGAGAGGACAACCCCCGCTCCCCAGGGTCCTCATTTCTGGACCAGGAGCCCCATCGTTTTCTTTCGCCCGAGGACTAGAGCAATCTTGGTTGGGGGGTGGGGGGAATGGAGGAGCCCAAGCTGGGTATGCATGAGGGATAATGTTGGGGAGAAGCGAAAGGGTTAATGCTGGGGTCACTTGAGGCTGTGTGTGTGGAGGGGGGTGAAGGGGTTAATGCTGGAGAACCCTAAGGTCCTGTGTGGGGGAAGGGTTGGAGTGTGGGAAAGTGCAGGGATCACTGGTATGGGACAACCCAATGGAGAAAAGTAAAGGGGTAATGATGGGAGACTCCTGACGGTGTATAGGATCGGAGTGTACAAGTGGCTGGGATTCTTGCCGAGGAAACGAAGGCATGGCAGTAGGATGTGCGTGTGCATGGGTGTGAGGGCAGGACTGGGGAAAGTGCAGCTGTGTGTGAATGAAGGGAGGCGTCTGGAGAAGTGGAAAGATTGATGGAAGAAAACCTGGTGGCTGAGTGTGCATGTGTCAATATGGGTAAACTGAGGCAGTGCAGGATCTGTATAAAGGGGAAGAGTTATTGATGGGGAGATGGAGGCATGCTGAGGGTAGGGGCCATTGGGATAGAAGGTGTGTGAATAAGGTCTGAACACCATTAGCTCCCCTGGGCTGGGAGGTAAACTGAGGCAGTGAGCTGCAAAGGTGAGGACCGAGGTTTTGAGGGAGGGGAAACTGAGGCAGATTCCCTTTCCTCCATCCCCTAAGCACTTCTCTCTCTCTGTCCCCAGGCCCACAATGCCCCGCTGAGCCAGCCCAGCAGCTGAGTGGATCCAAGCAGAGAAAATCCAATGGAGGGGTCCCTGGCAGGCAACCCAGCTGCACCAGATCGTCCCCGAGGCCCAGAGAGACTGCCTGGCCCGATGCCGAGGGAGAACATCGAGGGTGGGGCCGAGGCTGCTGAGGGGGAAGGTGGCATCTTCCGGTCCACCCATTACCTGCCTGTCACCAAGGAGGGCCCCCGAGACATTCTGGATGGCAGAGGTGGCATCTCTGGTAAGAGAATGGGCCCTGTGGCCCCCAGGAAGCATCCAGCTCATTCCCCAAGGCTCAGAGAGAGCCAAGTCACCCAGCGCAGTAGCAGCTGAGCTGGGATGCTGATTCTGCTTCGGTCCAGAGCCTTTTCTTTGCACTCTGTTTAGTTTCTTATTTGACAGTTGTGAAAACAGATGTCCTGGGAGCCAGTGACCAGACCAAGGTTCCCCACTGGGTAGTGTGGAGCTGGGACTTAAACTCAGGTCAGCCTGGCTCCCTCCTCTGAGCATACTAATTGGGTCCAGAGGCCCATCTCAGCACCCCAAACTCCCTGTCCCCAGCCCACTTGTTCCACAGGTATTCCCCACTCCCATCAGTCTATCCCGGCTCTCTCTGGCTGTCTGGGTATATCCTGTTCCTGAGCCATGGGCCAAAACAGCGTGGACCCTGTAGTGGCTAGGGAGAGACTGGGTAGTCAGGGATACTGGCCACCCCTTTGTGCCTTGGTTTACCCAGCAAAAAGGTATCTGACACTCTCCCCACATCCAGATGTGTTATTCATTCATTAAATACTGAGCACCTTCGGTGTGCCAGGGTATGTGCTAGGTGCTGGGAAGGCAGCTGTAAACCAAAGAGGCAAGAATTCCTGCCCTCAAGCGGCTGACACTCTAGTAGAGGAAATGGACAACAAGCAACTAAACAAATATCAGAAGGATAGGTAGTGACAGATGCTGTGAAGGCATTAAACAGAGTGCCAGGATCATGCCTGGGAGACCTGGGAGAGCCTCCCTGATAGAGTGGCATTTGAATGGAGCATGGAGTGAATGGTGGGAAGGACATTCCGGGTGGAGGGAACAGCCAGTGCAAAGGCCCTGTGGTGGGGAGGAGCCTGATGTGTCCAAGGACCTGGTAGGAGGCTGATATGCCTGGAAAACAGTGGGCTGATGCCTCAGACCCCCCCCGCCCGCCCATCTCCAAACACCTAATCAAGGGCTTCCTCCATGCCAAGGCTTTTGCATGATCATCTTCTGTCTTTCTCCAAAGAACCCTGTAGAGTAGCCTTTGTTATTATTATCCAGTATCAGAGATGGGGAAACTGAGACCCAGAGCAGCGACATAAATTGCCCAAGGTCACCTAGCCAGGGAGTAGCATGGCTTGACAGCCCTCACTCTTAACCACCCTGCTGCATCCTCGCAGATCCTTGACCTGCTCCAGCCACCTTTACCACTCATGATGCTCGGATATTTATAAATACACAGCACCTTCTAGGGGCCACACACTGGGGCACAGTGGTGACTGAGCACACACCATCCTCGCTCTCACAGACCCCACCCTCTGAGGCTGGGGAGACAGATGTTGTGATACCATGTTATGACCCGGTGTTATGTCACCAGGTGTTATGACACAGCGGCTGGGGCTGTGATGAGGAAAGCACCTGGCGGGGAGCAACCAGGAGTTCCTGCAGGAAGTGAGAGGTAGGATGAGGAACAATGAGCCAGACCAAGGGGGTAGCAAGCATCTAGGCAGGGGACTGCATACATGCAGAGGCTTAGAGGTAGCTGATGGCATCTGCAGGTGTCAGGCAGTGGGGTGGCAAGGTGAGATCCCTGAGGGCACAGGGTACACCCAACTCCAGAGTATCAGCACTCAGGGAAACTTAGCAATTCCCTCCTCTAAGCCATTAATAACTGAGTTAATAACTGCGGCTCAGAGATAGGCAGGATTTTGTGCCAGGTCGCATAGCCAGCCAGGGCAGGGCAGGGACTTTGATTTTGTGGGAGCCTGAGGGTACAGGCCGTAGGGATCCCAGGGTCCTCTCTGGGTCTGGTTCCGAGGGATTGGACATCTCTTCTCTACCTGGCAGATGCCTCAGGTCTGGGGAGAGGGAAAAAGCAGGCAGGTAGGTGCATCCTCACTTCCTCTGGGGAATCACCCAGGGTCTCATGCGTGCATCTCTTTTATAGCCTGGGGAGGAGGGAAATGTGGCTGCTGAGGGGGGCCAGGCCCACCCTTGAAGGTTTCCCTCAGCAGCTGGGGGCAGGGCTGGGAATGGCTTGACTCGGAGTGAGGTCATAGCCTGGATTTGGAAGAATGCCTGGGTTTGGGACACCACGTCTCTCCCACTACCCTCCCTGTCTGCTTGATCTGCCCCTTCCGGGACGCAGGCACCTGCCCTTCTAGTCTTGTGATGCCTATAAATAGGAACAGGCCCTGGGGCTGCTATTCTACCCCAAAGCCTGGGCCTTCCTTTATCCCTACTTAGCCCTCGGAGCCCCCCAAGAGCACCCTGGAGTGACCACCTCCAAACTTCTCTGCCTGGGCAGGGGTGTGCCGGCCGCCTTCTCTGTCCTCCGTTACGGCTGTTTACCCGGAGCTCCCATACCCGCTCTGCAGCTCCTACCTCTCTGGTTGGGCCTCCCAGGTTCAGAAAAGACTCGGGGGGCTAAGGTGGTCTGTATGGATCGATGAAGAGTCTGCTACATGCCTGGCATTGTGTTGGGGACAGGGCACCCAGGGACAAATGACACATCATTTCTGCCATCTTGGGGCCCCAGCCTGGGGAGAAAATCAGAGCATGGAGTGACCGGGCCTGAGGCTGTGGGGTCTAGCCACCAGCTTCCCCCTTGAGACATCGCTGAACCAGCCCTGACCCCCCCCCAGGCCTCCCAACAGCCTTCTTCCCCTCCACCGCCACTTCTCTGGATGGAGCATTACTGCGATCTTGCTGGCACCCATTGCTGGCCCTGCGAGACTGGGTCGGTGGCTGTTCCCATGGCACAGAGGAAGAAACCAAGGCTCGAAGTGGGAGAGGCACGCCCTTCAGGGCACCCCTGGGGCCTTGAACTTGGATCTGTCTGGCTCCAGAATCTAGGTTCTTGGCTACTCTATCAAGTTGAACCCCAGGCTTGGAGTTCACGCTGCTCATGGACACCCCTTGCCATCAGCATTTGCAGACTCTCTCGGGGAACCCAGATGGCAGGAGCCAACAAGGGCTGCTTGGCACGGCCACTGCCTGAGGGCTGCGACCCAGCACCTCGTCTGACCCATAGGGACTCCTGGATCCCCATCAACTGTGGAGGCCTCTGGGTGAAGCCCCCACCCCCAAGGTGTCTTGGACACAGGGCACTGCTTGGCCTGCTTCCTCCAAAGTCACTGCCACTAAAAATAGGAGACTCGCTGGAATTGCTCAAGGAGGCCACGCGGTCCCCTGGCTCTTGGAATTCTTAGACAACGGCAATCGCAGAATCACCAAATCTGGGACGCCCAGAATCTTGGGAGCTTGGGGTCCTAGAACCTCAGAGGCAGGATGCCCAGGACCCTCAGACCCAAACCTCTAGGTCGTGCTAGGGCAGGTTATATGCGAACCGGTTGCCCTCTCCTGAGAAAAGACAAATCTATGACTCATGTGTTCTCTAGAGACCCCGTTTCTTGGGGGCCTCACTCCCTTGGCTGGGCCAGGCCTTTCTTTCCCAACTCTGAACGCCCTCTCCAACACCCCCATCCTAAAACCAGCCCTTGCACCCCGGCATAGCTCTGCTGCCCATCAGTGTATCCTGGTGGTTCTCAAATGGGGGTGATTCACTTCCCCCTCCAGGGGACACTTTGGTAATGTTTGGTGACACTTTTGGTTGTCATGACCGAGGGCTGGGGAGATGCTGGCGTCTGGAGGGTGGAGGCCAGGGATGCTGCTCACCATCCTGCAATGCACAGGGTGGACCTCACCTCAGAAAATGATCTGGCCCCAAATGCCAATAGTGCTGATGTTGAGAAACCTTGCGCTGTATGTAGATGATGCAAATTTCCATACCCCCAGCACCCCTTCCAGAGGTCACACAACAATCACAACCCTTTTCTTGGGTTCTGAAGCAGGACCCTCAGCCAGTGTCCACACCTTTCTGGTCAACACCCTCTCCCCATCCTACCTCCATTTTTATCCCTTGACTCCCAACAGTCAGCTCTCAATTTCTTGGGCCAATTGGATGATGAGGGATTGGAAAAAGAATTCGCCCCAGCCCTATCCCTTTTTCTGGACCATCCTCAAATTGAGGCTAATCCAACAATTGCATCTGTCGGGCTCTGGATGGGGCACAAGTTCCCCCAGTGTGTTAACCTTGGCCCGGGCAATTGGCCTGCTCCCCGATTGGCAAGCTCACCCGCGTCAGGCAAGTGTGGCGGGCAGAGGAGACGCAGGCCAGGATTCCTGTGGTCGCTCCAGGCATTGGCTCCACAGGCGGATAATAGAGAGTTGGCTCCATCTGTGTTGGTGGGGAGGGGGTCCCGGGAGAGGACTGGATTTCAGGACATAGGCCTGGGAGAGGGTGCAGAAGGCAGGGATGGGCTCTCTGCGGCTCAGGTTAGAACAGGTGCCTTGTTCATCATCTGGCAAGGATTTGTTGAGCGCTTGCTGTATGCCAGGTGCTGGGATGCTACAGTGAATGAAGCCGACAAAGTCCCTGGTCTACTGCAACTACATCCTAGTGGGGGACCCAGCAAGCAGTCATCCCAAGAAAGAGCTAGGTGATTTCAGAAAGTGCTAAGAAAGAAATGAAACAGGTGCTGAGAGAGAAAATCACAGGGGCTCATTTGAGTTAGGCGGTTAGGGATGAGTGCCCTGGGCAGAGGGCATAGCAGGTGCAAAGGCCCTGAGGTCCAAAAGAGTTAGGTGGGCTTGGGGCTTCCCGAGGAGGCCCATACAGTCAGAGTAGAGGCATTGAGGGGCCAGGAGAGAGACGGGAGGTTAGAGAGACCAGCAGAGGTCTGACCTCATAGGGCCTTGTAGGTGGCGGCTAAGAGTCTGGTTTTTAGGCCGGGCACAGTGGCTCACACCGGTATTCTTAGCACTTTGGGAAGCCAAGGTGGGTGGATTGCTTGAGGTCAAGAGTTTGAGACCAGCCTGGTCAACATGGCGAAATGCCCTCGCTACTAAAAATAGAAAAATTACCCAGGCATGGTGGTGCACGCCTGTTATTCCAGCTACTCAGGAGGCTGAGGCAGGAGAATCGCTAGAACCCGGGAGGCGGAAGTTTCAGTGAGCCGAGATCGCGCCACTGCACTCCAGCCTGGGCAACAGAGTGAGACTCCATCTCAAAAAACAGAAGTCTGGTGTTTATTATAGGTATAATGAGAAGCCAGGTGAGTTTTTAGCAGGGTGAGTCTTGTAAAAAAACCACCCTGGTTGCTGGGTGGGGGGAAAGAGAGGAGGGTTGGAAGGCAGCAAGCCCCTGGGGTCCCCCAGGAGAGTCAAGGGGACTCCTCCAAAGAAACCCCTTCCAGGGCTCAGGACTGCAGAGGCCACAGGCCTCTCAGGGAGAGGAATTGGGAGCCAGCAGGGCCCTTCCAAGGCACCTGGCAGGGCTCCTGGAGCTGGGGTGTGGAGGGCCCCGGCCAGGGGGACCCCAGCCCCTCAGGGTCTCCCCTCTCTGTTGCAGACGGGCAGCCCCATCCCGGCCTCAGCGAAGCCCTCCCCCGTGCCACCTCCGCCACCCATCGGATCAGCAGCTGGTGAGTGCCATGCTGGCCCTGACCTCAGGGAGGGCAGGGGGGCAAGCAGGACATGCCCAGGCCCCAGAGAAGCCCCTGGGGAATGAGAAGGGGACAGGAGGGAATCAGGAGGCCAGGCAGGAGGAGGAGGCAGCTCCCGGCAGGCAAGCCCCTGGGCGTGTGCTGGGGTTGGGGGAGGTCTGGGATGAACACAGAAGGTCAACTCTCATTATCCCTGCCTCTCTGGGCCTCAGTTTTCTCATCTGCAAAATGGAGACCATAAGATGCATCTCATGAATTCGCCTTGAGGATCCAAGGGGCACTGGGTGAGAGCAGGAATCAAGAGCAATGCTGACGGTCCCTACCCTTTATTAAATGGCTTGGCAGCTGCTAATAGGTCATAGTAATTTTTTTTTTTTTTTTTTTTTTTAGAGAGTCTCACTCTATCGCCCAGGCTGAAGTGCAATAGCGTGATCTCAGCTCACTGCAACCTCCACCTCCTGGGTTCAAGTAATTCTCCTGCCTCAGCCTCCCCAGTAGCTGGGATTATAGGTGCCCGCCACCATGCCTGGATAGTTTTTGTATTTTTAGTAGAGATGGGGTTTCACCATATTGGCCAGGCTGGTCGAGAACTCCTGACCTCAGGTGATCCACCCATCTCAGCCTCCCAAAGAGCTGGGATTACAGGCGTGAGCCACCGCGCCTGGCCAGGTCCTAGTAAGCTTATCAGGATTACTAATAGCTCTCAGAATGAACAATACCATTATTAATTAATTAATAATAGCTGCTATGAGCTACACTCTGAACATGTGTTTATCCCCACTGAGTCCTTGCCACAGCCCCAGGAGGATGGTCCTGTTAGTATCGCATGTCAGCGATGGAGCTGAGAAAGGTGACCTTATGGTCTCCACCCAACATCTGAATGGAACTTTTTCCACATCTGTTCCATGAGCGTGATTGGCATCCCCCGATGGAGGCAGGATCTTGAAAAGGAAGGGAGAACCGATCACAAATGGCCATAATAAGAACCCACCCTGGTCCAGGCATGGGGTGAAACAAAGCATTTCTCAAGCACTGAGTTGTATCATCTTCACCCTACAGCCTGTGGGGTCATTGAAAGGTTGTGGTTGTGAGCATTTAAATAAGCACCTGCCTTATGTTGCAAGCAACTTTTGTTGATGGTGGCTATGAGAAAGCTCCACAGATGTTGTATAAGGACAAAGGGGTTCCCAGTTCTTGGGAATTACCCCCATTTTTAGGATTGGAAAACTGAGGCCCAGAGAGGTTACCCTGCCTCCCCCAACCCCACTCCCACCCCTCTGCCCAGGAAGGTCAGAATCACTGGGACCAAAGGCTTAGCAGGGACCTTCCACCTCTCCTGACTCTGCGCTTCCAGATGGGGAGATGCAGGGAAAAGGAACATTCCTTTGAACTGTTCCACCACAAAGTTAACTTTCACCAAATCTGAGGGAGAGGTGAAACTAAATTAGCAAAATCACCCCAGTTTGGGGAAGACCAAGACAGAAGCAGCCTGGAGCATAGATGAGAGGCTTGGGTCCTTCCTGGGGAGAGATGAGAGTTAACTGTTGCCACCAGACTTCTTAGAGGTGGCCACATCCCCGTGTGGTCCAGGGGTGGTCTCCGCATATTCCCCGACAATGCAGCAGGGCTAGGCTTTGTGGGCAGGTGCATCCTAAGAGTTGAACCTGGCTTTTGACCCGATAGGTCCGAAAGGATCCACATGGACTCCCCCTACCTCCCACCCTCACCCCCACACCCCTGTCGCCCTCGGGCTGGATCTCTGGGGCCTGCTTCAAACTGCCTGTGAGGACCCCCATCACCACCCTAGGAAGGAAAACTGCAGCCCATGGCTAACCTGTCCCCATTGGCACTTCCTTGCAGCTGCTGGGATGGAGGCAGCCTGGACTTCCGGCCGGGCTCCCCACCACCCCATCTCCTGGGCCATTTCCCAGGCACCCCTGATGGCCGGGGACCCTGGGAGCACCCCCTTGTCCAGGAGGCTGGGGAGGGCATCCTGTCTGAGCGGAGATTCGAGGACTCGGTCATTGTGAGAACCATGAACCCCCACGCTGAGCTAGAGGGCTCTAGAAGGTTCTTGCACCACCGGGGGGAACCAAGGCTTTTGGAGAAACACCCCCAGGGTCGCCCCAGGTTCAACTGGCTCCAAGATGAGGACGAGCAGGGATCCCCCCAGGATGCAGGGCTGCACTTGGACCTGCCTGCCCAGCCGCCACCCCTCGCCCCCTTCAGAAGGGTGTTTGTGCCAGTGGAAGACACCCCGAAGATGCTGGACATGGCGGTGGTGGGTGGCAGAGAAGACCTGGAGGACCTGGAGGGGCTGGCCCAGTCGTCGGAGTGGGGCCTACCCACGTCAGCCTCGGAGGTGGCCACACAGACCTGGACGGTGAACTCAGAGGCGTCTGTGGAGCGGCTGCAGCCGCTACTGCCTCCCATCCGGACCGGGCCCTACCTGTGTGAGCTGCTGGAGGAGGTGGCCGAAGGGGTGGCCAGCCCAGAAGAGGACGAGGACGAGGAGCCGGCCGTGTTCCCATGTATCGAGTGCAGCATCTACTTCAAGCAGAAGGAGCATCTCCTGGAGCACATGAGCCAGCACCGCCGAGCCCCAGGCCAGGAGCCCCCTGCGGACCTGGCCCCGCTGGCCTGCGGTGAGTGTGGCTGGGCCTTTGCCGACCCTGCCGCTCTGGAGCAGCACCGGCAGCTGCACCAGGCCTCCCGGGAGAAGATCATTGAGGAGATCCAAAAGCTGAAGCAAGTTCCAGGGGACGAGGGCCGGGAGGCACGGCTGCAGTGCCCCAAGTGTGTCTTTGGCACCAATTCCTCCAGGGCTTATGTGCAGCACGCCAAGCTGCATGTGCGTGAGCCCCCAGGCCAGACCTCCAAGGAGCCTTTTGGAGGCAGCAGTGGGGCTGGCAGCCCCAGCCCTGAGGCCAGCGCCCTCCTCTATCAGCCCTACGGAGCTGCCGTCAGCCTCAGCGCCTGCGTCTTCTGTGGTTTCCCGGCGCCCAGCGAGAGCCTGCTCAGGGAGCACGTGAGGCTGGTGCACGCCCGTCCCCACTGGGAGGAGGATGGCGAGGCTTATGAGGAGGACCCTGCCAGCCAACCGGGCACTAGCCAGGATGCTCACGCCTGCTTCCCTGACACTGCTGTGGACTACTTTGGCAAAGCTGAGCCGTCCTTGGCCCCCATGTGGCGGGAGAACCCTGCTGGATACGACCCCAGCCTGGCCTTTGGCCCAGGATGCCAGCAGCTGAGCATCAGAGATTTCCCGCTGTCAAAACCACTCCCGCATCGCGTGGGCCAGAGGCCTCTTGGAAGGCTGGCCTTTCCCTCCACACTAGCATCCACCCCCTACTCCTTACAGCTCGGGAGAAACAAAAGCACCGTCCACCCACAAGGGCTGGGGGAACGGAGGCGCCCTTGGAGTGAAGAGGAGGAGGAGGAGGAGGAGGAAGAGGAAGATGTGGTGCTGACCTCTGAGATGGATTTTTCCCCTGAAAATGGGGTCTTTTCACCCCTAGCCACCCTCAGCCTCATCCCACAGCCTGCCCTGGAGCTGAAGCGGACATTCCGAGAGGCCCTGCAGGCAGCAGAGGCCACCCAGGGGCAGCAGCAGCAGCTCCGAGGGATGGTACCCATTGTGCTGGTGGCAAAGCTGGGGCCGCAGGTCATGGCGGCGGCCAGGGTGCCCCCGAGGCTGCAGCCCGAGGAGCTGGGGCTGGCAGGCGCACACCCGCTGGACTTCCTGCTCCTGGACGCGCCGCTGGGCGGCCCGCTGGGGTTGGACACACTCCTGGATGGGGACCCGGCCATGGCACTGAAGCACGAGGAACGGAAATGCCCCTACTGCCCCGATCGCTTCCACAACGGCATCGGCTTGGCCAACCACGTCCGGGGCCACCTGAACCGCGTGGGCGTCAGCTACAATGTGCGCCATTTCATCTCCGCTGAGGAGGTGAAGGCCATTGAGCGCAGGTTCTCCTTCCAGAAGAAGAAGAAAAAAGGTAGGGCAGCTTCACTTTAAAAGGCCCAGGAGACCCATGGCTGGGCAACCTACCCTTGATCTAAATTCTCTCCCTTAGCGCCAAGCAGGGGGACACTGGGGCCTCTGCTCCTGAGAGACTTGGGAGCTGCAGTAAAGGCCACCCGTCGGTGGATGTGTGGAGACGCCCCAGTGCCCTGGCCATTCCAGCCACTGGAGGAAGGAGTGTGGGTAGAAGAGTCAGCCTCGGGCAGAGAATTTCATTCATTCCTCCATTCAACAAATATTTACTGAGCAAGGTTCCCCTCTGTTCTGGGGACCTGGGGACACAGCAGTGGACAGAATAGCAGTTCTTGGACTCTCGGAGTTCATGGCCCAGTCCAGGAGTGGTGGGACCCCCTCCATCCCACCCTGGCCAGCTTCAGAACCCCCTGAGGCTGCCTGTAAGGTCTGTCAATTCCCACGGTACGAGGCTCTGATTCCCGAAGTCTGTCTCCAACAGGAGCACTCTGGGTGGTTCTGACATTGGCAGACACACAGCCCACTTGGGCAAGTGCCAGTATGGTATATGAGAGAGAGAGAGAGAGAGCGAGTGTGTGTGTGTGTGTGTGTCTGTGTCTGTGTCTGTGTGTGTGTATGTGTGTCTACGCACTAGGGGTAGGGGGCAAGGGGTGGACAACTAGGAAACCCGGCAGTGATGACGCTGACTGAACAGGGCTGAGATGCGGGGAAAGCTGGGGCAACCAGGAGGCTGGGGAAGCTGAGACAAAGTCCCTAACTCCAGTTGCAGGGCTCAGAGAAGGCTCCCAGCAGAGGGCATTACATCCATTTGTCCATTTCTTCATCCAACAAATATTTAATTTACAGCACTTGGGTGATCATAAGTAAAAATAGTCACGAGAAGGCTATTAATCAAATACTCTCACAGAGGATAGCAAGTCCACAACTAGAGAAGCATTTCTTTTTCTTTCTTTCTTTTTTTAAGGGACAGGGTCTTGCTCTGTTGCCCAGGCTGGAGTGCCATGAGGCAATTATAGCTCACTGCAGCCTCAAACTCCTGAGCTCAGGCAATTCTCCCACCTTAGCCTCTCAAGTAGCTGGGACTACAGGCATGCACCACTATGCCCAGCTAATTTTTTTTTATTGAGATGATGGGGTCTCACCATGTTGCCCAGGCTGCTGTCAAACTCCTGGGCTCAAGAGATCTTCCCGCCTGGCCTGCCAAAGAGCTGGGATTACAGGCATGAGCCACCGCACCTGGCCCTGGAGAAGGGTTTTTGCAGGAGAGGTCCCTCCTTGATGTTGCCAGATGTGGGAAGGAGGCTTCCTGGAATGGGGTGGGAGGATACACGAGCTGAGAGCTGAGGACAGGAGCAAAAGGGACAGCCACGGGGAAGAAAGACAGTCCAGGGTGAAGCCCTGAGTATGGGGAGGGGTTGGGGCTGGGGAGTAGCCCCTCCCCACCTCAGGCAGTCCTGTCCTCTCTCCACAGTGGCCAACTTTGACCCAGGCACCTTCAGCCTGATGCGCTGTGACTTCTGCGGGGCTGGCTTCGACACACGGGCCGGCCTCTCCAGCCACGCCCGGGCCCACCTACGTGACTTCGGTATCACCAACTGGGAGCTCACTGTCTCGCCCATCAACATCCTGCAGGAGCTGCTGGCCACCTCTGCCGCTGAGCAGCCCCCCAGCCCCCTGGGCCGAGAGCCTGGGGGTCCGCCTGGCAGCTTCCTAACCTCCCGTCGGCCCCGCTTACCTCTCACGGTGCCCTTTCCACCCACCTGGGCTGAGGACCCTGAGCCAGCCTATGGAGATGGTAAGGGGAGGGGACGGGCTGTGCTGGAGCCCTATCCTTCCCAGGGGCCCAGAGCATTGGAGGGGCGGGGCTGGAGGGGCACCACTCAGCTTTCCTGGAAGCATTTTGAGTCACTTTACAAAGTATGTTGATGACTCTCCTTACAACCAACCTGCTATTTAGGTGTCCTTTCTGTTTCACTCAGGATCTGGGCCAGGTCTCTTTCTGGATCCAGTTTTTCCCTATCTTTCCTGCCAGTGACTTTGACAAATGCTTCCTGAGCTTTTACTGGGAGCCAGACATCGTTCTAAGCACTTTACAAACATGAACTCATTTACATCCTCACAACAATCCTATAAGGCAGGGTTATTATTTCTTCCACTTTACAGATGAGGAAACTGAGGCACAGAGAGCTTCACCTGCTCGAGGTCACACAGCTGGAAAGGGTGAAACAGGGATTTGAAACCCAGGCAGTCGGGCCCCAGATTCTTTGCTGTTAATGACATCTTCTATCTTGAGACGCATTGTTACATAGAACTTGCTGAGATGATGGCTGGAAATGTTCTCTAGATATCTGCACGGTCTTACAGGGACACCATTGGTCATGCATGGCTGTTCAGAAGTTGAAATGAAGCCAGTATCAGGCTACTGGGGATCCTATTGGATAGTGCAGATCTAGAGTCTAGATTTTCTTTTTGTTGTTGTTGTTTTTTGTTTTTTTTTTGTTTGAGTGGCGCAATCTTGGCTCACTGCCACCTCCGCCTCTGGGGTTCAAGTGATTCTCCTGCCTCAGCCTCCCGAGTAGCTGGGATTACAGATGCCCATCACCATGACCAGATAACTTTTGTATTTTTAGTAGAGACAGGTTTTCACCATGTCGGCCAGGCTGGTCTCAAAACTCCTGCCTTCAAGTGATCCGCCTACCTCAGCCCCTCAAAGTGCCAGGATTACAGGCGTGAGCTAACGTGCCCAGCCTACAGGCCAGATTTTATTTTCTTTTTTTTTTGAGACAAAGTCTTACTCTGCCACCCAGGCTGGAATGCAGTGGTGCAATCTCAGTCACTACAACCTCCAACTCCCAGGTTCTAGCAGTTCTGCTGCCGAGTAGCTGGGATTACAGGCGTGTACCACCATGCCTGGCTAATTTTTGTATTTTTAGTAGAGATGGGGTTTCACCATGTTGGCCAGGCTGGTCTCAAACTCCTGACCTCAAGTGATCTGCCCTCTTCAGCCTCCCAAAGTGCTGGGATTACAGGCCACTGCACCCAGCCTAGAGTCTAGATTTTCAACCAATGTTTGCTTTATCTGGCAGACGTGATATGTTCCTCCATTATCAAATGCTTGCTATGTACTAAGGTTTTTTAATTTTAATTTTTTATTTTTGAGACGGGGTCTTGCTGTATTGCCCAAGCTGGTCTGGAACTCCTGGGCTCAAGCAGTCCTCCTGCCTCAGCCTCCCAAAGTGCAGGGATTTAGAGGCCTGAGCCACCACATCTGGCCCCTGTACTAAGATTTTAACATGTATTATCTCATTTATGCCTCAGTGTAAGTCTGTGGAACTAAGATTGTTGTGTTTCTGTTTTTATATTTGTTTGTTTGTTTGAGGTGGAGTCTCACTCTGTCACCCATGCTGGAGTGCAGTGGCACGATCTTGGCTCACAGCAACCTCCACCTCCGGGGTTCAAGCTATTCTCCTGCCTCAGCCTCCCAAGTAGCTGGGATTACAGGCACCCACCACCATGCCTAGCTAATTTTTTTTTTTTTTTTTTTTTTTTTTTTTTTTTTTTTTTTT
>NC_037687.1:15067065-15093076 GCF_003255815.1 Theropithecus gelada | reverse complement strand
ATTTTTTTTTTTTTTTTTTTTTTTTTTTTTTGTATTTTTAGTAGAGACGGGGTTTCACCATGTTGTCCAGGCTGGTCTCAAACTCCTGACCTCAAGTGATCCATCCCTCTTGGCCTCCCAGAGTGCTGGGATTACAGGTGTAAGCCACCACACCCGGCCCCTTTGATACTATTCCTACTTGCAGCTGCTGGGGTCCTACCTAGACCTGTACTCTGGGCTCAGTCAGACCCATTCACAAGCCCACTTGAAGGGCACTCATGAGCCTGCAAAGGGGAGGGTGGGGCATCAAAGCCCCCTCTCCTTGGAGGTTCAGAGAGGACAGCGGCTGGGTGAGGGGACATCTCAGGGAGGGGCAGAGTGGGGACTTGACCTCAGGCTTCTTGCTTCTGCTAAAGGCTGCCCCCCAGGCGTTCAGCTCACCCACACCTGGCTTGTGGTGTCTCAGGGGTGACTGCGAGACAGAGCTGGCTCTGAGGATGGTTAGGGGTGCAGGAAGCACTGGGGTATAAGGAGTCAGCCTACGGATGAGAGGAGGCAGGTTTGGCACTGCCCTGGCCTTGTCCTTGGGAGGGAGAGCTATGACCAGTCTTTCAGTGAATAACTGCGAGGCAGAGGGGTGGCGGCTAAGGAGTGATTGGGAAGATCCTGGAAGCCTTGCCTTAAGTAAGGATTTGCAACATTAGGGCTACGTCTGGGCACTGGCCCTGCAAGGCTGTCGTTAGAAGCCTGCCCCCTCTCCCTAAGTGGGCAGGAGGGGGCGGGTGCCAGGTTGGGGGCGGGGCAATGGTTGGATTCTAGCCCCACCCAACTGTCAAGGAACAGCTGGGGACAATCGGAGAGAGAAACAGGCGGTGATTGAAATGTGGTGCCGGCCGTGTGGGGTCCCCTAGGTCTGCGGAACAGCACCGTCGGGGGACGGCTGGCTACCAGGATGATACTGGAGGGATTCTCCTGGTTGGAGATCAGGTGTTTTCCAGGATCCCCGACTCGGAGGTGGAGACTTTCCGGAAAGGGAATGGGGCAGGATCCTAGGGCAGGTCCTAGCTCCGCCCGTCAAGGCTTTTAAGAGTTTGGACGTTGTTTAAGGGGGTTTCAGTGAGGCCGGAAGATTCCCATCCTAGGGGTAAAGATGTCCAGGGACTGGGCTGGGGCGGCGGTTAGAGGCCGCTGGGCGCCCAATATGGGTGTATCCGCTAGCCAGGGCGCGCGGGCAGCTTCCAGCAGCTGCAGCAGTCCGCCCGCAGGGCCCAGACGAACCGTTTTGCTCGTGGCGCTCGGCACTCGGCAGGCCACCCTGGGCGCGCCCTGAGGGGCGGGGCAGAGAGGATTCGGCGGCGGCGGCGGCACTCGGCACTCGGCGCTCGGCTGCTCCCGCCTGGGGCGGCCGCCCCGCGTGCGCCGGAGCCAAGATGGCCGCCTCCACCGCCCAGTGCCGAGTGACAAAAGCGGAGAGCAAGGCGGCGGCGGGGCCGCGCGCGGGGGGCGCCCGGGAGCGCGCGCCCGCGGGGGCGCCCCCGCCCAGCCCCCCGCCCCCGCCCCCCCCGACACCTCTCTGCCCCGCCCCTCAGGGCGCGCCCAGGGTGGCCTGCCGAGTGCCGAGCGCCACGAGCAAAACGGTTCGTCTGGGCCCTGCGGGCGGACTGCTGCAGCTGCTGGAAGCTGCCCGCGCGCCCTGGCTAGCGGATACACCCATATTGGGCGCCCAGCGGCCTCTAACCGCCGCCCCAGCCCAGTCCCTGGACATCTTTACCCCTAGGATGGGAATCTTCCGGCCTCACTGAAACCCCCTTAAACAACGTCCAAACTCTTAAAAGCCTTGACGGGCGGAGCTAGGACCTGCCCTAGGATCCTGCCCCATTCCCTTTCCGGAAAGTCTCCACCTCCGAGTCGGGGATCCTGGAAAACACCTGATCTCCAACCAGGAGAATCCCTCCAGTATCATCCTGGTATCCAGCCGTCCCCCGNGCACCCCCCGCGCCGCCGCCGCCGCCCCCACCCCCGCCGCCGCCGCCGCCGCCGCCACCACCGCCACCGCCGCCGCGGGACGGGCCCAAGGCCGAGCCGGAGCCGGGGCCCGGGCCCGCGACCGCTCCCGCGCCGGGTAAGAGCCCGCGCTTGGGAGGGTGCGGGGAGGGGAAGGTCGGAATCCCGCCTGCCGGTGCCGCCGCCCCCGACGCCTTCCGTCCAGTCTCCGGGACGTCCCCCCTCCCCCAGGCCCTTTAGTCGTGTGGGCCCAGGGCCTTCTGTCGTCGCTCGTAGGGTCCTAGGCTTCAGAAACACTCCTCCGCTGCTCCTTGAGACCTTTGCCCCGTCTGACAGATGTTCGTTGCCCCCTTTGGAGCCCCGGGAGCGTCCCTTGCCACGGTTCCGGTCCGTCCGGTGCGGAAACTCACTTCAGCCCTGCCCCATCTGACAGATGCGCCCACCCGACCCGGAGACTTTGACAAAGTCCTCGGTGCCCCAGTCCTCAGCGCTTACTCTTTGCTTCTGTGAGACTCAAACTGAGCATGGAACCTACATGGCCCCCTGCCCCGTTATATCCCACTGAACGCCTCTAAGGCCCTATCTGGCACACAGTTCCTTCATCCTCTGAGCCTTTACCATTCTCTGAACTCTAAATTTGGAGTTCAACTGGCCTCCCCGGCCCCTTTGAAAAACTAGACGTGAAAATTCACCCTTGGGGTTTCCTCTGCCACACACTCCTCACCCAGGGATGCTTCGGACCTGATAGATGTCTCAGAAACTTAACACAAAGTTCTGTGATTCCAACTCTTTCTGTCCGCAGTCGGATCGCTGTACATGCAGACACCAGGTTCTCACCTTACCCCACTTAGGGCTCAGCTTGTGATGAGTAGGCCACCCCTGGTTCCCCCATTGTCTCTGCAGCCCCAGCTGTTTTGTCTGGTGGAGATTCCTGACGAGGGTTGTGAAGCCACTTCCCTGTCCCTGGCTCCCTGGCTCCCTGCCTCTGCGTGGCCTCTTCAGCCTCCTGACCCTGGTGTTTTGTTGAATTCCCTTTCTGAGTGCCTCCCACCCTCACCCTCAAGACAGGCAGATGTTGCCCCTCACAAGTTCTGCCCAGAGAGGTCTTTTCTTTGAGATCCCCCCGGGATGGGAGTTTGGGCTCACATTTGCATTACACCCCAGACCTGCCCATGCTGTAGTGTGTGGAAGCAGCTGCTGGTGTCTGCTGTCAGTGGCAGCCTTAGTGTCCCTGCATTGGACAGGTTCTGGGGGTTATGGGTGGAACCTCAGCTTTCCTGGGGTGAGTCGCCTGGCAGAGTGACAGCAGACATCAAGGATAAGGAAGAAGGTCATCTTCTTAGTTCTGGGGATAGACAGCCTGAAACTTGCCTGGGCTGAGCCTGTCTTCCCAACCCACAGGCCTGGGTTCTGAGGAAAACGCAATGGTGGCCATGGACTTGGGCTCTCCCTCGCTCCCTAAGAAGAGCCTGCCTGTCCCTGGGGCCCTGGAGCAGGTGGCCAGTCGGCTGAGCAGCAAAGTGGCTGCAGAGGTTCCTCATGGCAGCAAACAGGAGCTGCAGGACCTCAAGGGTGAGTGGCCCAGGTGGCATGGCAGGGGATGCTGGCCAGGCTGGTTACACTCACAGGGGCACTCTTGTGCCTTGGGGTTAATGTGGGGCTCCAGGTTGCCCGCAGTTTTCCCTCTGGCACCTTGAGGCACCAAGGTTGGCATTCAGCTGTCTTCTCCCTTGAACTTCTGTCCTGGGCATGCATGGCCCTGAGCTGCACCCTCATGGGGTGAGGGACAGCATCCAGAGAAGCAGTGGGCGTGGTGGTCCAGAGCTCATACTCAGACCCAGCTCATTTGCTGAATCTGGCCTTTGCTAGCTGTGTGATCTCTCGCATGACACCATTTCTTCGTCTATTGATCCTAAGGTTGTTAATGACTAGTGACAGGCCCTGGGGTGGACAGGGAGGTGAGATGAGCAAAGTGAATTTGGCCGTTGCTCTTGAGGGCCATTCAAGTTGGGGAACAGGGAGACAGAGAAGCAGATAGACACGAATAAAGGCTCTGTGGAAGAGGGTGCAGGAGACTGCAAGGACCAGTGTTTCGGGCAGGAGTTGAGCCACAGAGGGTGGTTAGAACTTAGTTCAGTGAAGCATGGGGCTGGCAGGTCAGCGTTTGTGTGAACCTGTTGCCAGGGCACCCAGTAGGCCTGAAAGGTTCTGAAAGGTGTCCCACTGGCTGGATGACAGAAGGGCTCTACCTCCTGCTGTGTGCCCTTGGGCACAACTTTTCCCTCTCTGAGCCTCAGTTTCTAACCCTCACTGGCAAAGCAGCCAAGCTATTCTCCGCCTTGTTAGGGTCATTGTGAGGTTCAGGGGGCCTGACGGAGGCAAAACACTTCCATGGAGCCTGGGTGAGTGGGACTCTCGGGGGAGGAGAAGCGGGAGAGCTGGGCCGCAGGCCTCACAACCTGCTCTCCTGGCCTCTGTGTTGCCCTTCAGCCCAGAGCCTGACCACCTGCGAGGTCTGCGGCGCCTGCTTTGAGACCCGAAAGGGCCTGTCCAGCCACGCGCGCTCCCACCTGCGGCAGCTGGGAGTGGCGGAGTCGGAGAGCAGCGGCGCACCCATCGACCTCCTCTACGAGCTTGTGAAGCAGAAGGGCCTGCCTGACGCCCACCTTGGGCTGCCCCCGGGCCTGGCTAAGAAGTCCAGCTCGCTGAAGGAGGTGGTCGCCGGGGCACCCCGGCCCGGCTTGCTCACCCTGGCCAAGCCCTTGGATGCCCCTGCTGTCAACAAAGCCATCAAGTCGCCTCCCGGCTTCTCGGCCAAGGGCCTGGGCCACCCTCCCAGCTCTCCGCTCCTCAAAAAGACACCACTGGCCCTGGCGGGCTCCCCTACCCCTAAGAATCCTGAGGACAAGAGCCCCCAGCTGTCCCTGAGCCCCCGGCCGGCCTCCCCAAAGGCACAGTGGCCTCAGTCTGAGGATGAGGGGCCCTTGAACCTCAGTGAGTGTGGGTCCCGAGAGCCGAGGGAGGTTCTGGCGCTGGGAGGGACGGGACCTCAGGTTGGGCTAGAGGGCCCAGGGTGGGTGGGGGCAGTGGGGACTACAGCTCCCATGTCCTGGGTCAGCCGGGCCAGAATATCGGTCGAGCCTCTGCATCTCCTTTTGGGCCGCCTTGGATGTGGATCGTGTCTCCCACTTTACTTTGCTGATCTTCCCCTGAAGGCCTCACTGCAGCTGCTGAGCCTGCCAGGGTCATGCTCGCCACTGAGGGGCAGCTCTTGGCTTTCTCTGGGCCTGTGGGTAGGGGCAGTGAAGGTAACCAGGGTTCCTGTGGCCTAGCTTTCTCAGTGGTAGTTGGAAGCATCTTGGGTGGATGGGGATCACCTAATGGGAGGTGCCCACGGTTGATCCTGTCATCAAGTCTCCCTGGTTGTCCATGCAGAGGCAGCTCTCTCTGCCTGCCAGTGAAGCCCCACCTCCTGGGCTGCCTGTGGGCACAGCAGGTAGGGTTTGGGAAGAAACCCTCCAGGTGCAGTGAGCAGGTTTAACAAGGACGTCCGTTATAACATCAGTCTTTCCCATATCTTTGTGGACATTAGAGTCTGGGGGTGACCCCAGGGTCTCACCCCCTGCCCAACGGAGTCCCCCATTTGGTACCTTATGTTCCCTTGAAATTGCTTCCACTGAGTCTGCCGTGCTTTCAGGGGCACACCTGCCCTTGGCTGCATGAGTCCAGCAGCCACCATCGCCCCCACACAGCTCCCATAGCAGGGATCCTAGGGGAGAGGGTCTGGGAGTATCCGATTATCTGGAATTTGGTCACTGCCTGTCTACCCAACGTCCTTAAGCTCTCTACACTCCCCTTGATGCCAACGGGCTAGGCAGGAAATAGGATGTCCTGCTTCCCAAACTTCAAAAGAAATCTGCAGCCTGAGTCTTGGACCCCCCAACTGCCTGAGCAGCCAAAAATCACACCAGACCCTCCTGCCTCAGGCTCCCAAGGCCAGCCAAGGTGGCGGCCGTGAACCCCCCCTGTGTTTTGTCTCCGCAGCTTTAGATAGTGACGGGGGCAGAGAGCTGGACTGCCAGCTGTGCGGTGCCTGGTTTGAGACCCGCAAGGGCCTGTCCAGCCACGCCCGTGCCCACCTGCGCCACCTGGGCGTCAGCGATCCGGACGCCAAGGGATCCCCCATAGACGTGCTCCACGGGCTCATCAGGAGGGACGGCGTCCAGATCCGCCTCCCACCCAGGCGCGGCGCCCTGGCCCACCCGGGGCGGCCGCCTCCCACCTCCGCGGCCCTCTCCTTGCTCCCCCCCCCACCGCCGGCCAAGAAGGCCAAGCTGAAGGCCGCGGGTATGGCCAGCCCCTGGGGGAAGCAGGACCTCTCGGCCGCCGCAGCCGCCGGCATTTTCTGGGCCTCTGATGTGGAGCCGTCTCCTCTCAACCTCTGTAGGTTCTCGCTTCAGCCGCCCCCTCCTCACTGCGGGCCCTGGAGCCCCTCCCGGGGGGGGGGGGTCACAGCCCCCTCCCTGCTGGGGCAGGGAGTAGACAGGGGCCCTTGGCAGTGGGCCGGTTCTGCCCAGAGATCTTGTTGGCAGTGGGCTGCTAGGCTCTCTCTCTTGGCCTTTGACCTCCGTGACCCTTCCTGAGAATGAAGGCCAAGGTGGGGAGATCCTGCCTTTTAGTGTGCAAAGCACCCACATCTGCCCCTGTCTGGATGGCACATAGCACCTAGGCTGCCCTCCCTGCCTCACCCTATCCTTGTTGGGACCCACAGAGCAATGGAATTTTGATTCCATCCTCCTCCGCCAGGACCGAGGGCCCATGTGCTCTCTGGAGCCTCCCCTCACTCCTGCCGGGTATCTGGCCCCCAGCCCCGCTCTTCCACTCCCTTACCTGCACCTGCCCTCACCACCCTAACCTGTGGGCGTGTTGCTGCCGCCCACGCCCAGCCGACCAGGACACTCCTGCAGGTGACCATGCTGGCAGTTCTATGATGCTAACTGCCCCCTTCTCCTCCTGCTGCAGCCTCAGGCCCAGAGCCAGCACGAGACATCCGCTGTGAGTTCTGCGGCGAGTTCTTCGAGAACCGCAAGGGCCTCTCGAGCCACGCGCGCTCCCACCTGCGGCAAATGGGCGTGACCGAGTGGTACGTCAATGGCTCACCCATCGACACGCTGCGGGAGATCCTGAAGAGACGGACCCAGTCTCGGCCTGGCGGACCTCCCAACCCACCAGGGCCAAGCCCAAAAACCCTGGCCAAGATGATAGGCGGCACAGGTCCTGGCAGCTCACTGGAAGCCCGCAGCCCCTCGGACCTTCACATCTCACCCTTGGCCAAGAAGTTGCCACCGCCACCAGGCAGCCCCCTGGGCCACTCACCAACTGCCTCTCCTCCTCCTACGGCCCGGAAGATGTTCCCAGGCCTGGCTGCACCCTCCTTGCCCAAGAAGCTGAAGCCTGAACAAATACGGGTGGAGATCAAGCGGGAGATGCTGCCGGGGGCCCTTCATGGGGAACTGCACCCATCTGAGGGTCCCTGGGGGGCGCCACGGGAAGACATGACACCCCTGAACCTGTGTAAGTGTGACCTCGCAGTAGGGCAGGGAGAACAGTTGGAGGGGTCTCCTCCCTGCCTCCCCTTGGGGGTATCCAGAGTGCCTAGGGTTGAATTGGAAGGGAGGACATGCAGGTAGAGAGGACACGGGGTTAGCTGTATGTACTTGCTATGCAGACCCCTGCAACTGAGCTGCTGCTCAGTTGTCCTTTATTCACTTGAGAAGCAGGATTGTGTCATTCAGTGACAGCGGAAAGATTCCATCTCTTGTGCCATTTCCGTCGATTGGTAGTGGCTGCCAGCCAGACTCCTAGGGAGAATGACTGCGGGGATCCATTAGTGATGTCTGCTACAGCAGGAGTGTAGGGACTGGCAGTGAACCTCTGAACTGTGTCTTTCTGACTTTTTTGGTAATTAAGTGCTTGACATTTGGAGTCAAGTGTGAGTTAAGATCTCTGTTCCTCCCCAGTCTAGCTCTGTGTGACCATGGGCAAATTTCCTCATTTGGAAGATGGAGATCAGCATAGTCCCAACTCTGTCTTTTTTTCTTGAGGATTAAGTGGGATAAAGTACTTAGCACACACCTGGTTACAGAAAACTCTGTATGTCGTCCTTATAATTTCTCTTGCTCGCTTGCCTGTGATACCAGCACTGTGTTCATTCTGCTCAGATTGATTGGATGCCCACTCTGTGCTGAGCAGGTGAGGGCAGCCCAGGCTGTGTTTTAGCACTCACGTGCGTTGTGTACCAGCTCTGTGCCCCATGCTCAGAGCTGTTCCCATTTTAGACCCTCCCATAGTGACACTGGGAAGTAGGGGTTTTCATCTCCATTTTGCAGCAGAGGAAACTGAGGCTCAGAGAGGGAAAGTGACTTGCCCAGGATCATACAGGGAGATATCTTGAAGCCAGCTAGAATTTGAGATGACAGAACAAGCAGAAGAGCCAGATGTACACAAGGGCCTCTGGAGGCCCAGATGAGGGAGCAGGTTGTTGCGGTCTGGTGGGTGGCATAGACAGGGGTAGCTAGGCAACTGGCACTGATATGGGGGCTTTGAGCTTGGAGGCTTCCTGCCCGCAGCCGCCGCCTCCTTCTCCTCCTCCTCCTCCCCCCTACCCTGGATCCCCTGCAGCGTCCCGGGCAGAGCCGGTGCGCGACATCCGCTGTGAGTTCTGCGGTGAGTTCTTCGAGAACCGCAAGGGCCTGTCGAGTCATGCGCGCTCACACCTGCGGCAGATGGGTGTGACCGAGTGGTCGGTCAATGGTTCGCCCATCGACACACTGCGAGAGATCCTCAAGAAGAAGTCCAAGCCGTGCCTCATCAAGAAGGAGCCACCGGCTGGAGACCTGGCCCCTGCCTTGGCTGAGGATGGGCCTCCCACCATGGCCCCTGGGCCCGTGCAGTCCCCACTGCCGTTGTCGCCCCTGGCTGGCCGGCCAGGCAAACCAGGTGCAGGTCCGGCGCAGGTTCCTCGAGAGCTCAGCCTGACGCCCATCACTGGGGCCAAGCCCTCAGCCACTGGCTACCTGGGCTCAGTGGCAGCCAAGCGGCCCCTGCAGGAGGACCGCCTCCTCCCAGCAGAGGTCAAGGCCAAGACCTACATCCAGACTGAACTGCCCTTCAAGGCAAAGACCCTTCACGAGAAGACCTCCCACTCCTGTAAGCAGCGGGCGGCAGGGTCCTGGGAGGGCGACCGCCAGGGCCTGCCAGGCCAGGCCAGGCAATGCCACAAGCGTGGACTGACCCCAAGTGGGGCCCCCATGGCTGGGTCTCTGTGGGAGGCGGGATTGGCACCTGGCCTGTGCAGGGCCGTCTGGGTGCACCTGCCCCCTTCGGGCTGTGGCTCAGCGGCACCCCCTCCGCCCCGCAGCCACCGAGGCCTGCTGCGAGCTGTGTGGCCTTTACTTTGAAAACCGCAAGGCCCTGGCCAGCCACGCAAGGGCACACCTGCGGCAGTTCGGCGTGACCGAGTGGTGCGTCAATGGCTCGCCCATCGAGACACTGAGCGAGTGGATCAAGCACCGGCCCCAGAAGGTGGGCGCCTACCGCAGCTACATCCAGGGCGGCCGCCCCTTCACCAAGAAGTTCCGCAGTGCCGGCCATGGCCGTGACAGTGACAAGCGGCCGTCCCTGGGGCTGGCACCCGGGGGCCTGGCCGTGGTCGGCCGCAGTGCCGGGGGGGAGCCAGGGCCTGAGGCTGGCCGGGCAGCCGACAGTGGTGAGCGGCCTCTGGCAGCCAGCCCGCCAGGCACCGTGAAGGCTGAGGAGCACCAGCGGCAGAACATCAACAGTGAGTGCTGGTGGAGGAGGGTCGGGAGCGCAGCGGGCACCTGCCAGGCCCACCCAGCCACTCCCCAGGTGCTCTGCTGTGGCCCTTTAGTCCTTTCTCCAGTTGCTCACCCATTCACCCGTCCATCCCCCATCCCGCCCATCCAGGTAGCATCAGTCCTCAGCTCTTGTGTATTCCAAGTCTCTGCAGCATCCACCCCTCCCACTCATCTCTGGTCCCTCTCTCCACCTTAGAATTCGAACGCCGACAAGCCCGCCCTCCAGATGCCTCCGCAGCCCGGGGAGGCGAGGACACCAATGACCTACAGCAGAAGCTGGAGGAGGTGCGGCAACCCCCACCCCGAGTCCGGCCGGTCCCCTCCCTGGTGCCCCGGCCCCCCCAGACATCACTTGTCAAGTTCGTGGGCAACATCTACACCCTCAAATGCAGGTAGGCTGCCCCTGGGGGAGGGAGGGAGACCACCTGAGTGGGCCTTGGTCACCCAGAGCCTTGGACAGGATAGGGTCTGGTGGGAGCTGGGAGGTGTCGCCTCAGTGGCTGCCCTTGGGTGTGGCGGGGCTCAGGCTAAAGGCTGACACCCTGAGCTTTGTAGCCTGCGAGAGCTGGGTTCAGATCCCAACTCTGCCACTTACCAGCTTAGTGACCTCAGGGAAGGACTTAACTGTTCCTTACCTCAATTTCCTCACTCATAAAAGCGGGTTGATAACAAACCTACCTTACAGATTTGTTACGAGGAATAAGTGAATTTAATATTTATAAAGCACTCAGAACTGCCTGGCACATGGTAAGTAAGCACTCAACTAGTGTCTGGCTCAAGAAAAAAGTAGGTCTTAGTTAATTCTTACCAAACTCCACAAGTACATCGAAGAGCAGGGAACTGGGACTCGGAGACATGAGGTGACTTGCCTGAGGCCATACAGGCCAAGTCAGAAGTCAGAGTCAAAGCCAAGTGTTGAGCCGTGGAGCTGGGGCTCCAGGCCTCTGTGCTGTGAGGCCTCTTTAGGTGCCAGGAAGACAGGAGGAGGAGGAGGGGGCCTGGCTCATTGGGTAGGATTTGCTTCTCTGTGCCCTCTACCGTCTCAGAGTCTATGTATCTGCCAGATGGCAGGGGCACTTGGAAGCCAGTAGCCCTTAGCTGGTCCCAGTGACTTCTGAACATAGAGGCAGGGGCTCACATGACCCCATGGTGAGTGGAGGTGGCTGTCCATGGGAAATGCCTGGCTTCTGGGCCCCTCTTCCCCCGCCTCCTGGGCTTGCTCTGTCCACACTAAGTAGCAGCAGGTGTGCCCAGGGACGTGGGCAAGGCTATGCTTCTGCCTCTCCTCACAGCACTGGCCACTCCCTCTCTCTGTTCACCCACACAGGTTCTGTGAGGTGGAATTCCAGGGCCCCCTCTCCATCCAGGAAGAGTGGGTGCGGCACTTACAGCGGCACATCCTGGAGATGAACTTCTCCAAAGCGGACCCCCCGCCTGAGGAGTCCCAGGCCCCGCAGGCACAGACAGCGGCGGCAGAGGCTCCCTAACACAAAAGCATTCCAGATCCCCTCTCGTGCCACCTCTGTCTCCTCTTCTTCCTCCTCTGTGTCCTCGTCCCTCTTCCTCTTTCTTTCCGTTTCCAAAGGAGCAAGCCAAAACCTCAAACCGGCGCCCCTTGGGGGCCGGGCACACTACAGCCAGGGCGCCGGGAGCCAGCTAGCTGCCCTTCCCCCAGCCTGAGGACTCTGGGGCCACAGGGTGTCTTCCTTCAGCCCATGCCCACCTGGTCCAGCAGGGGCAGCAGCCAGGTCTCTGGTGGCAGCCGATCTGGTCACAGGGGAGGACAGCACTCCCCCATCTAGCAGCCAGGCAGGGCAATGTCTGCCATCCGTGGCCATTTGCAAAGACCCCAAAGACCCCTGTTCTGGTTCCCTCTCGCCCCCATGAATATCCTCTCACACGCATGTACATGCGAACACACACACACGCACCTCGTGAGACCCGGGACCTGCCCCGGACCCCCAGTTCCCGGGTTGAACGACCACATCATGCCACGGTGCTTGCTCAGGGGAAGCCACGCTCCCTCTGTGGGGCCTGCTGGGGCCTGGGAGCCCCCCACTGAGCCCACAATGCCACGGAAATCCTTGTTGGTTGCCCCCCAGAGGGGCCTTCCCAGCTGGGAAGAGCTCAGAGCTGACAGCTGCCTCCTGCCATGTCAAGGCCCCCCAAAGAGCCTCAGGGGCTCTGGGGCCCTGGAGGGTGGGGTTGGGGGGTGGGACTCTCCTCCCCCACTCCTGCTCCCTCTCCCTTTTCACTGTTGCTTTCTATGTATAGCTCCCTAGACCTTTCACTTTTTTAAAAACGCGTTTTGTGTAGAGAATAAGGAACGTGGATCTTTTTATTTTGCAATCCTGGGCCAGCTAGAAGCCGGGAGCTGATTGACCTTTTAACTTTTTTCAGTGGCCACATTTTGGTTATCGATGTACCTAGAAGTATGTAAATTAGATTAAATTTCTCTTCTGGAAACGCCCTGGGGCAGGCAGCCAGCGTGTGTTTTTCTGTCGAGTGGACAGGCTGGCATTGGCTGGCAGCCGGGGCTGGGATCGGGGCCTCCTCTGTCCAGAGCCATGGAGGCCCTGGGTTTTCCCGTTGGCCGCCAAGCAAACCAGACGCAGCTGGGGATGAGCCCAAGTTCCCAGCTGTTGGCGCTTTATGCCATGGTTGGTGGGGGCGGGCTCTGGCTGGCTGGCAAAGCGGCTCCAGTGAGCAGACGAACCAGGGTTCTGGGCAGCCCGTCTGGGAAGGGAGCCAGGATCAAGAAGCAGTTGAGGCTAGGGGAGCTTATCAAGGGCAGGAGCTACCAGCGAAGGTGTCAGGGACCCGCTGGGGGCATTTGGTGGGGGCAGTGGGGGTGTAGAGAGCTGGAACTCACCTGCTTTTAATACACGTGACTTCTAGTTAGACACATGCACCCCTAACCCAAGGAACATGGGAAAAGAGGAGCCGCTGGCTCCTTTGCAATGTTATTTATTTTCTTGCTCTGCAAATGTTTATTGAACATTTCTGAGATTTTAAGAGATTTTGTTGGCTGCTCCTTCTTGTTTATTGCATGTGGTTTTTCAGCTCATCCTTTTCACTAAACGGCCAAGTGCTGGAAAGTGGGAATGACCTCATGGCGTGTGGACAGAAGGGGCCACCTCTACTCCCAGCCCTGCTTTCTGGGCCCTCCCATCATACCCCTTCCTGGGAAGGAGGGGTTAACAGGCTGCAATAACACGCCCACAAGGGTGGTCTTGGCCCGCACATCTGCTCCTGTGGGGTCAGGACGCACATCTTGCCTGGTAGCAGAAGGCTGCAACCACTTCTGTCCATCCTGTGCTGTGGGTGGGTGGATGTATCCAAGACTTAGGAAGCAGGAAGAGCATCTTGTGAGCTGACTCAAAGGTGTTTATTCCTCTTTCAACTTTTCATAAGTCAGTTTTTATTTTTTTATTTTTTGAGATGGTCTCATTCTGTTGCCCAAGCTGGAATGCAGTGGTAGGACCTTGCTGCCTCCTGGGTTCAAGTGATTCTCCTGCCTCAGCCATCCAGGTAGCCGGGATCACAGGTGTGCACCACCACCCCTGGCTTATTTCTGTAATTTTTGTAGAGACGGGGGTTTCACCATGTTGCCCAGGCTGGTCTTGAACTCCTGAGCTCAAGCAATCATCCTCCCAAAATGCTGGGATTATAGGCATGAGCCACTATGCCTGGCCCATAAGTCAGTTTTTGAAATATAAAAGTGGTATAGGCTAGATGTAACAAAAAACAATCAAATGATACAAGAGCTTATAAAGTCACATGGCAAGTTGCTCCCCACCAATCATGCAGTGAAGTGAGGGTCACGTGTGTCCTTGGAAGAGTCGCCTCCAGTTCTTGCAGGGGGATGTTTTTTTCTGAGCATTGCTCTTCTCTGCTCAAGCCATTTTAATGCACCTCAGGCAGCAAAGTCTCAGCCTTTGAGCTGTGCTCTCTGTGAGGGTGTTGGATATAAACGAAATCAAATCAGGGTACAATGATGGCTGTGGCAAGTGCCATGAAGGAACGAACCTGCAGGGCCCTGCCTTGGTTTGAAAGACAGGCAGGCATCCCTGAGGCTGACAGGGAGATGAACCCCAAAGCCAGAGTGCTTATCCGTCAGATCTCTGCTTCATGTGTGGAGTTGCTCACTTAACACATCATAAGTGGCTTTGTTCCATATGACAGCAAGTTCTGCAGAAGCCTCATCTGGGTGGGGGAGTTTTATTAAAACAGTTTATCATGGAGAATTCCAACTATACAAAAGTACAGCAAACAGTAAAATGGACCCTCATCTACCCATCACTTACCAACCCATGACCAATGTCTTCAGCTGTAAGAGGTTTATCTTATAGCTCCTTGCTTCCTCCTTCGCTCTCTACCTGTCTGAATTGTGTGAAGCACATCCTGGCCATAAGATCAGTTAACGTCTTAGTATTTCAGTATGTTTCTCTGAATGTTTTAAATGCCACTATTACACCTAAAGAAATAAATATCAAAAAGCAGCAGCATACCTTAAAAAAAAGTATTAAAACATACGAAATGTAGAAGTTGTAATTGCGCAGCTTGATGAGTTTTCACAAACACATGTTAAGTACTTTTTTGGGGTAGCTCTGTCATCTCTAGCAATTATGAGTTGTCCCTGGCAGGGGTTTCCGTATGCCCAGGAAACAGACTGAGGACATGACTGGTGCCCGGCTGCACTATTGCAGGATCTCTGGAGTCCAGAGTGAATCAAGATGGTTTTAGAAGCAAAGTTCCCATTTTAACACGTAACTGTCAAGGACCTTGAGCAAATCATGAGTTCCAGGCTTCAGTTTTAAGTGGGGATTAAAAGCTTCTTGCAGGTTTGAAGGAGCATTTGAATGGCACACGATACAAACGGAATTATTACACATATAAGCATATGCCCTATAAATATATTTGTTACCGTTTTGTGACGATTAATCACGTTTATTCAGTGCACTGGCCCCGGAATGATTCCTTTACACACGTTTTGTCATGTAATGTTGAAACGTGTGTCCAGCATCTTGTTTGGTGCCGAGTTTTAATTTTCTCATTCCAACATGGCTTTGCTATGCTTATTTTGGAGCCGAAGGCCAGAGAAGTTGAGACACGTAGCTAGGTTTACCCAGCACCTCAGCGGAGCTGGCATCCCAGCCGTGCCCTGAGCCGTAGACCCGGCTCCCTCTGGCGGGTCTCCAGGGCACTGGCGCTCCTCCAGCCCGACCGCGCTTGGGCCTTGGGCCTTTCCGTAGTGCACAGCTCCGCCCCCTCGAATGCTATAGGACTCCGCCTCTCTGCCGGCTTCTCTAGGCCAATCACTGAGGCCTTAGACTAACAGAAGGCGGGGACAAGGCGGGGCTCTCACGAGATTGCCAGCCGCTTCCAGCCACTGATAGGAGGAGGCGTAGAGATAGACAGCGGTATCATCCAATAGCCGTGAAGCCAAGGCCGGTATGAGCCAATGCGGTCGGGAGGCGGGGCTCGGGTGTGTGTCGAGGAGACCCTGTGGTTAGCAGCCGCTATCGCAGCGTCGGATGTGCAGAGCAGCAGCCGCCGGCGTCCTCGGATGTTGTGTTACCCGCCATCATGAGCTACACAGGTGGGCCTGGCAGGGTGGGGTCGGGCTCTGCGTGGGGGATGGGACAGGGACGTGCGGATGCCGCACCAGGCTTGCCCGCACCTCCCCTGGGGCCCCTTCACTGCCCTCCCTGCGGTCACAAAATGGCGCCGCTGGCCCGTCGCCTCAGGGTCGCTTCTCTCACGCCTCGTTGCCTCAGCTCTCTGTGCCTGCAGCCGGCGTCCCGGCTCCCAGCCGCCTGAGGTCTTGGCTTCTGTCGCCTGTGTCCGTGGGCCCGGGCCTCAGCGCGCGAGGTCTCCGCCCCCACCACCTCAGTCCCTTGCCTGCGCTCGTGGACCTCAACGCCTTAGGTTTCCCTTTCTCAGGCCTTGGTCCTTACGAGCAGTCAGCAGGCTCGGCTGCCGTCGCCATTGTCGCGTCCTCCCCCGCGCAGTTTCTCTGCAAAAAAGCCGCAGCTCTACACCCCCATCCCGATCCCACCCACCACCCCCTTTTGTCTATTTCAGAACTGGGAGAGGCGCCAGGCCCTAGGGGGATAAGTAAATATTGGAAAGGTTTGGGCTGAGCGGGGAGTCTTGGGCCCCTAGGGGGCTGAACTGCAAGGAATGACAAGGTTCCACGTTAATTCTCTCTACGTCTGTCAAATGAACCGTGTCTGGTGCAGATTGGGCACCGGGAATACAGACAAGACTTCATCAAGCAGCTTAGAGGCGAGGACTGATCTTAATAGGCAAATAAGCGAGTGTAGGATATATTTTAGGGTGGTCAGTACCGTGCGGGGGTCGCTCCACTATATGGAGTGGTTGGAGCCCTCCGTAAAGAGGTGACATTTGAGCAGAGACCTAAATGGAGTGAGAGAATAAAGATATCTGGCCCAGGGAGCTTTTGCTGTAAAAGGCTTACGGGCAGGAACTGCCTGGCTTGTTAGATCAGCCGAAGAGGCCAGTGGGAGGCCAATGAGATTTGAAAGGGAGAGTGGGTGATAAGATCCCAGAGCCCCTCTCCGCCCCCGCAATATGCTTGGGCGACTGTAAATCATCACTGGGTGAATTGCCAAGGCCTCCTGGGTTTCCCTTGGCAGTGACTGATGAGGATTCTCAGCCAGGAGACTTAGACTAGGCCTCCCCATTTGGTGAGGGTATTACAGGCTTGAGCGTGTGTGGTTGCCAGGTAACCTGCATTCTACTTGGAATGCTGAGAACTGAGAATGGAACATGAATCTCTGGAGCTCCTTTGTAGACCACTTTATGTTTGCATAGGCAAGAAGGTAGTGCCAGTCCCCTCTACCCTGGCTCCCAGGTCAGGAGCTTTCCAAGAACCCCAGTTTTTCTAGCAACCATCCCCCAGCCCAATGGCTTCTCAGCCAAGGGTGATTCTGCCCCCAGAGGACATCTGGCAATGTCTGGAGACATTTTTGGTTGTCACATATGGGAGAGGGAGTGCTGCTGGTATCTAGTGGATGGAGACTTGGGATGCTGCCCTGCTACGGTATACACAATGACACCTACTGCAAAGAAGTATCTGGCCTCAAACATCAGTAGTGTCCAGGTTGGGCAGCTCTGCCAGAGCCTTTCTGTAACTTTCCTAGTTCAGGAGGACAGACTATAGAGTTGTTACTGACATCTCTGGGATTGGAATATAATTCTCACCAAGTCTTACCGAGAACTGGAAGACAGTTTCATGGGTTTTAAAAACAGGACTGCTGAAGAAACCAGAAGATGAATGGTTGGGTGCTGTGGGGTAGCTGAGTAATGGAGCTCTTTTTCTTTAATAGATGAGGAAACTGAGTTACAAGGTCACTAATGACCCAACCTGAATTCCAGCTCTAGGTCTTGTAGGCTGTAGTTCTGGGTTTGGGTGGGCACTGAGATAGCCAAGCTAATAAAGTAATGATTTGTTTTTCCTTTATCTTGATAAACTGAAAACCACAGTAATTTATAATGTGAGTCTTCCCCTTTTAAGAAGTAGGGCACTAAAGTCAAAGGCATTTTAAGTCACATTTCAGACAACTACTAGCTTTAAGAGTAAGTCCTAGAGGCCTCGAAGCAAATGTTAACCATTATTAAACATAAAAGGTGACTAATAAATCTTTTTATTAACTCGCCCTGCTTTTGAACCCAGTTACTTTATTTATACATGGGAAAGGAAGCCGCATCTCTAGCACTGAGAGGGGAAGAGGAGAGCAGTGGAAAACAGGACAGAAATATCCAGAATCAGGCCCTCAAACAAAGGTCTGACATGCTACCGCACTTGTCACAGAAACATTTATTGTCTCACACAGTTTCCTTATGTTTGGAATGGACAGGTGATTTCGCTGGGTGGTTCTGGCTTGGAATATCATGAGGTTACATTTAGGATCTCTATCTGGACTAGAGTCATCTGAAAGCCTGACTGAGGCTGGAGGTCCCACCTCCAAGGTGATTTAAACTCCCATGCCTGGCGGGCTGATGCTGGCCGTTAATTCTTGGCCCCATGGATCTCTCCCTACGGCTGGCTGCTAGAGAGTCCTCACAACATGGTGGCTGGTTTTCCCCAGACTGAATGATCCCAGAAAGAGCAAGGCAGAAATCCCAGAAGTCACACTCAGTCATTTTCATAAATCTTATTGGTTGCACCGGCTACCTCTATTAGGTGGGAGGGATCTACATAACATTAAGAGGCAAGAATGATTGGAGACTATCTTGGAGGATGGTTGTCAGCCTACTCTTGGCTCAGATAATAAAGGTTGGAGGCAACCTAACCTAATTCCAGTTATCCTTTAATTTTTGGCACTCTCTGTTACTCCTTCAAATAAGACTCTTTTTTTTAGATCAGGCATGGTGGCTCACACCTGTAATCTCAACACTTTGGGAGGCCAAGGCAGGAAGATTGCTTGAGGCCGGGAGTTTGAGAAGAGCCTGGGCAACACAGCAAGACCCTTTCTCTATAAAAATTAAAAATAAAAAGTTAACTATGCGAGATTGAGGCTGCAGTGAGCCATGATTGCGCCACTGCGCTCCAGCCTGGATGACAGTGAGACTCTGGGAGGTTTGCTGGAGCCCGGGAGTTCAACATTGCTGAGCTATGATCATGCCACTGCACTCCAGCCTGGGCAACAGAGCAATATCCTGTCTCAAGAAAATATATACTCTTTTTTTTAAAAAAGGAAAAAGAAGGAAAAGTATAAAACTGAGAAACTTTTGTTTTGTTTTGTTGAGACAGGGTCTCACTATGTTGCCCAGGCTGAAATGCAGTGGTGCCATCATAGCTCACTGCAGCCTTGCCCTCCTGTGCTCAGGTGATCCTCCCACCTCACCTCAGCCTCCCAAGTAGCTGTGACTGCATGTGCATGACACCATGCCCGGCTAATTTTTTATTCTGAGATGAGGTCTCACTATGTTGCCAGGCAGGTCTTGAACTCCTGGGCTCAAGCGATCCTCCCAACTCAGCCTCCCAGAGTATTGGTGTTACAGACATGAGCCCCAGCATTTGGCCTGCTTTTGTATTTTTGAGCAAAAAAAGTTGACAAGAGAGATTGGTTAAAAGCAAGGAGTGTTGCTGCAGAACTAGAAATCCATGGTCTCAGAGTGAGAGGATTGCTTAAGCCCAGGAATTCAAGACCAGCATGGGTAACATAGTGAGACCCTGTCTCCCAAAAAAAAAAGAAAAGAAAAAAGAAAACAAATTAGCTGGGCCTGGTGGTGTGTGACTATAGTCCCACCTACACAGGAGACTGAAGTAGGAGGATCGCTTGAGCCCCAGAGTCTGAGGACATAGTGAGCAGTGATTGTGCCACTGCACTCCAGCCTAGATGACAGTGAGACCTCCTGTCTCTAATGAAAATAGAAAGAAATCCATGATCTGACACTTAGCTTTATAGGGCCATATAGGGCATATTTTATTTTTTCATCCAGAGCTAATCAGGCTGGTAAATTGTACCAAGAGAACACTTTATAAACCAGCTAAGAATTTAGGTTGGGCACAGTGGCTTACGCCTGTAATCCCAGCACTTTGGGAGACCCAGGCGGGCGGATCCCCTGAGGTTGGGAGTTTGAGACCAGCCTGACCAACATGGAGAAACCCCATCTCTACTAAAATACAAAATTAGCTGGACGTGGTGGCGCATGCCTGTAGTCCCCACTACTCGGGAGGCTCAGGCAGGAGAATCGCTTGAACCCCGGAGGTGGAGGTTGCGGTGCGCCGAGATCGCACCACTGCACTCCAGCCTGGGCGACAAGAGCCAAACTCCATCTCAAAAAAAAAAAAAAAGTCCGGGCGCGGTGGCTCATGCCTGTAATCCCAGCACTTTGGGAGGCCGAGACGGGTGGGTCACGAGGTCAGGAGATCGAGACCATCCTGGTGAACACGGTGAAACCCCGTCTCTACTAAAAAAATACGAAAAACTAGCCGGGCGAGGTGGCGGGCGCCTGTAGTCCCAGCTACTCGGGAGGCTGAGGCAGGAGACTCGCTTGAACCCGGGAGGCGGAGGTTGCAGTGAGCCGAGATCGCGCCACTGCACTCCAGCCTGGGAGACAGAGGGAGACTCCGTCTCAAAAAAAAAAAAAAGAATTTTTTCATAATAGGAGCCAAAACTGGCTCTAGAAGGGCCTGCCCTGCGATCTTTGCAGACAGTATTGTGGAGCAGAATGTCCATGTGGTGCAGGGGACAGAGTTAGAGCAGAGATTGCCGTTGATTTGGAGGGTTTGATGGATCGTCTTTCCTTCCTAGGGAAGAACCAGGGCCCCTGTCGCCTGAACAGACACAGATGTTTTGCTCAGCAGCTTACTGACTGTGTTCTTGTGAGGGTGTGGTAGGCTGTCATTTGCCGTTGCAGTACTCACAGACCACATTACCTGAAGTCTGAGGCCATCTTACTGCTGACCCAATTGCTGAAAGAGCAAATTTCCAGAAGCTAGTCGAGCAAACAGTGGAGACCACAGGGGCTGGGTCCTTCTTACATTATAAGGCTTTCCCCTGGGTGAACTCTTCAAAGCTGCTGTCAGTATTTCTTATGGATAGCTATTAACCAACAATGCCTGGATTTTAGGCATCTCAGGAAGGTCCAGATCCCTGGAAGGAATCCATTTCAATGGATTCCTACCCTCTTTACTTAGAGAAGGTAGAAGACTGGATCTGTGTGTCCTCGGTTTTTTTTTTTTTTTTTTTGAGACGGAGTCTCACTCTGTCGCCCAGGCGGGAGTGCAGTGGCCGGATCTCAGCTCACTGCAAGCTCCGCCTCCCGGGTTTACGCCATTCTCCTGCCTCAGTCTCCCGAGTACCTGGGACTACAGGCGCCTGCCACCTCGTCCGGCTAGTTTTTTGTATTTTTTAGTAGAGACGGGGTTTCACCGTGTTAGCCAGGATGGTCTCGATCTCCTGACCTCGTGATCCACCCGTCTCGGCCTCCCAAAGTGCTGGGATTACAGGCTTGAGCCACTGCGCCCGGCCTGTGTCCTTGGTTTTATCCTTCCTCAGGGCCCAGTCCCTACTCTGGAAAGTGAAGATGAAGCTGGGTTCACAGCTCCTTCTTTGGAACCCTTGGAGCTAGATGTATTTTGGAATTCTAGCTTAAGAGAAGTCACGTGGGGTCTGGGGAAGCACCCTGTATTTAAATACATTAATTCTGCACTAAGTAGGACAAAGAAAGATTATAAATGTCCTCACAGGTGAAAACAGCTGCAGCGTGAGTTTTGGCACCACACTAGTAGAAAACACTTGGTCTTCAGACTGTTTTGTACCTGGGGGAATTGCAGAGTAAGGGATCTTGCCCACCTGCCCTTCTTACCTGTGGTGAGGATGAAATGAGATCATTGCAGATAAATGTTCTTGGCATCCTGCAGGGAAAGCACTTGTTCAGTGTTGGCTGCTGCTGCTGTGGTCTTAAGAGATAAAATAGACTGTCAACGAATAAGAGAACGCCTACCCACAGAAGAGAAGACACTTCTGTAGGTTTTTGATATAAACAAGCTGTTAGAGGCAAAGGCTTTAATTTTCAGGTCATGAGTTGGCTCTGATGGGAAAGGCAAATCCTGCCTCTTATGGTATCTGTCAAAATTTCAGTGCTGAGAGAAAATTATTCAAAAATATGTATTTCTGGCTGGGCGCAGTGGCTCACGCCTGTAATCCCAGCACTGTGGGAGGCCGAGGTGGGTGGATCACAAGTTTAGGAGATTGAGACCGTCCTGGCTAACACGGTGAAACCCCATCTCTACAAAAAATACAAAAAAAGTAGCCGGACACGGTGGCACGCGCCTGTAGTCCCAGCTACTCAGAAGGCGGAGGCAGGAGAATCGCTTGAATACGGGAGGCGGAGGTTGCAATGAGCCGAGATTGTGCCACTGCACTCCAGCCTAGTGCGAGACTCCGTCTCAAAATAAATATATATGTATGTATTTCTAACTGCAGAGGTTTTTTTTTTAAATGTAGTTTTAAAGCAAGTGGCAGGATTAGGATTAATAATAGTCTGTAGGAGCAGTGGTTTCTGATAGAGGTAGAAGTTTTCCTTACTTGACACTAACTCATTTTATTTTATTTCATTTATTTATTTATTTTGAGATGGAGTCTTGATCCGTTACCCAGGCTTAAGTGCAGTGGCACGATCTCCACTCACTGCAACCTCCGCCTCCTGGGTTTAAGCAGTTCTTCTCCCTCACCCTCCCAAAAACCTGGAATTACAGGCAGGCGCCACCATGCCCAACTAATTTTGGGATTTTGTTTGTTTGTTTGTTTTGAGACAGAGTCTTCCTCTGTTGCCCAGGCTGGAATGCAGTGGCATGATCTTGGCTCACTGCAACTTCCACCTCTTGGGTTCAAGCGATTCTTCTGCCTCAGCCTCCTGTGCAGCTGGGACTACAGGCACACACCACCACACCCAGCTAATTTTTATATTTTTAGTAGAGAAAATAGGGCTTCACCATATTGGCCAGAACTCCTGACCTCATGATCCACCCGCCTCAGCCACTCAGTGCTGAAATTACAGTGCTGGGATTATGAGCCACCGCACCCGGCCTAATTTTTGTATTTTTGGTAGAGATGGGGTTTCACCATGTTGGCCAGGCTGGTCTTGAACTCCTGGCCTCAACCAATCGGCCCCCGTTGGCCTCCCAAAGTACTGAGTACAGGCATGAGCCAGTACTCAGCCCTAATTCATTTTATGTTGAGAAACAGTTTGAGAGTTGAGAAGATAGGAAATTTTATGTGTACATAATAATACTTATTTCCATATGAACATGCCAACCCCAAATAATTACTTTTAAGAAATAATTGTTTTGGCCGGGCGCGGTGGCTCAAGCCTGTAATCCTAGCACTTTGGGAGGCCGAGACGGGCGGATCACGAGGTCAGGAGATCGAGACCATCTTGGCTAACACAGTGAAACCCCGTCTCTACTAAAAAATACAAAAAACTAGCCGGGCGAGGTGGCGGGCACCTGTAGTCCCAGCTACTCGGGAGGCTGAGGCAGGAGAATGGCGTAAACCCGGGAGGCGGAGCTTGCAGTGAGCTGAGATCTGGCCACTGCACTCCAGTCTGGACGACAGAGCAAGACTCCGTCTCAAAAAAAAAAAAAAAAAAAAAAAGAAGAAATAATTGTTTTTTGATTTTTGTTGAGACAGGGTCTTGCTCTGTCACCCAGGCTGGAATGCAGTGGCGCAATCATAGCTCACTGCAGCCTTGATCTTCTGGGCTCAAGTGACACTCCCACCTCAGCCTCCCAAGTAGCTAGGACTACAAGCGTATGCTGCCACAGCTGACTTTTTTTTTTTTTTTTTTTTGTAGAGACAAGGTTTCGCCCTGCTGCCCAGGCTAGTCACCTTGGCCTCCCAAAGTGTTGGGATTACAAGCATATTTGCCTGTAATCCCAACCTGGCAGGGATTCACCTGACAGGGTTTTACCATGTTAGCCAGGATGGGCTCGATCTCCTGACCTCGCGATCTGCCTGCCTTGGCCTCCCAAAGTACTGCCCAAAAGAGGCAATATTTGCCTTTCCCATCAGAGCCAACTCATGACCTGAAAATTACAAATAGCCACCCGGCCCAGAAATAATGGTTATACACACTTTTTAATGGAAAACCAAAATATAAAGCAGTTTGTGTTTCAGATTTAGGACGGGGAGAGAGGGGGTATTATTTGCTTTAACATGGTTTGGAAGCTAACCTCCATCCTTATTTGAATTCCAAGTGGCTCACCTTTCAGGAATTTGAATAGTTTCCTCATTTAACAGAATGATAACTTGGGTGTTCCTTTATCAGAATAGGCTACTGACCTAAATGTTTAAAAATTTTTATTTGGGGCCAGGCTCTGTGGCTCATGCCTGTAATTCCAACACTTTGGGAGGTTCAGGAAGGTGGATTGCTTGAGTCTAGGAATTAAAGACCAGCCTGGGCAACATGATGGAACCCCATCTCTACAAAAAATATAAAAATTAGCTGGACATGATGGCATGAACCTATAGTCTCAGCTACTTGGGAGGCTGAGGCAGGAGGATCGTTTGAGCCTGGAAAGTCGAGGTTGCACTGAGCCGTGATCAGGCCACTGCATTCCAGCCCAGACAGAGTGAGACCCTGTTTTTAAAAAGTAAATAAATATTTTTTTAATTTTTTAATCTAGTCCTCCTGGTATAGCAAGTTAAACATAACCTGCCTTTCCATTGGTTAATATTTTCTGACAGTCTAATTAAACTGTGGAATCTAGAGGTTTTGATGGCTTTTCATTGAGAGAAGGGCCTGCTGGCAATCCCATACCAAAGGTTAGGTAGTCTCAGGTCATTTCCCTGTGACTTGCTTGGGGAAATTAACCCCACTGTCTTTATGTTTAGGCTTTGTCCAGGGATCTGAAACCACTTTGCAATCGACATACTCGGATACCAGCGCTCAGCCTACCTGTGATTATGGTAAGTGTGGGCCTCTGGTGGGAACCAAAGTGTTTTGCAGAGCAGTTCCTTGTCTTCTTAGTTGCCTTTGGCTTTGCTGTCATCCTGTCATGCTTTTTTAAACCTAAACTTGTGTGAAATGGTGTGGCCATTTGAATAGCTAGTGCTTCCCTTTCAGACAGTTATGGGAAAAGTAGCTGTGTTCCTGAGCAAGTTAGGCTCTTTGATAAAAGGCCTGGCTTCACATCCCCATGGGAGAGGTACTGGGAGTCAGAGTGACCAGTTAAAGTCCAAAGGAGGGCACAGTGGCTCACGCCTGTAATCCCAGCACTTTGGGAGGCCGAGGCGGGTGGATCACCTGACGTCAGGAGATCGAGACCATCCTGGCCAACATGGTGAAACGCCATCTCTTCTAAATACAAAACATTAGCTGGTCATGGTGGCACCCACCTATAGTCCCAGCTACTCAGGAGGCTGAGGCAGGGGAATCGCTTGAACCCTGGAGGCAGAGGTTACAGTGAGCCGAGATCACGCCATTGCACTCCAGCCTGGCAACAGAGCAAGACTCCATATCAAAAAAAAAAAAAGTCCAAAGGATTGGTCCAGGAGAGAGCAAGCTGTTAACTTAGTCCCAGCGTAGTGCGTGTCCTTGCTGTGGGAGAGAGGCTGAGTATGTGAATCTAGCAGCTTTCGGAGACTCAGCCAGGCCACCTCAAGCCAGCGGGCTCCACACACACAGAGTTGAGTGAAGATCTCTGATTGAGTTTTCCAGTGTGGACAGAAACACTTAATTAGCTAATTCAGAAGTAGCCACCAGTAGGATTCACAGATGCTGTTTTGTCTGTTTTGTTTGTGTGCTGTGGCAGCCCGGAACTGCTGATAAAGGGGTGTCTGTTGAGAAGGAGCCCTCTTTGGAATTAACAAGGATAATGTCTTAGTTACTGAGATGGGTAATTTCTTTTACTACCAAGATCTGGGGAAAGACTGATCCTACACAGCTAACATGCCCTCAGGGATCACTGCATAAAGGGACTTAAGTAAGCTTCCCAAGTAGCAGCAGCTAGTCCCAGAAAAAGGGAAGACTTAAAATATTTTGAAATTGGGTGAGAAGGTATCAGGTGTTTCATAAATGAGGAGAAACTTGGTTTGCTTGGCTTCCCTGTCCTGCCCTCCCTGCCTCTTCCTTTCATCAAATATAGTCCCTAATTGCACATCCTTTTGAATTCTTTTCCCTCTGGGTTACGTATTCTGAGTACAAGCCATTTCTCGGATGTGCCGTTTACAAATGTTTTCTCCCAGACTGTGGCTTGTCTATTCTCTTGTCAGTATCTTTGAAAGAATACAAGTTGTTAATTTTGAAGCCGAATTCAATCTTTTCTTTAATAGATGATGACTTTGCTTTTTTATCTAAGAAATCTATAAGATTTTTCTTTTGAATTTTCTTTTAGGTGTTTTAGTTTAAGGTTTTACATTTAGTCTGTGATCCATATTGAGTTAATTTTTCCACAAAGTGTGCAGTATCGGCTAAGGTTTCTTCTTCTTGTATTGCATGTAGACATACAATTGTTCCAGCACCATTTGTTTAAAAAGAAAAAAAAGGCCGGGCGCGGTGGCTCAAGCCTGTAATCCCAGCACTTTGGGAGGCCGAGACGGGCGGATCACGAGGTCAGGAGATCGAGACCATCCTGGCTAACACAGTGAAACCCCGTCTCTACTAAAAAA
>NC_037687.1:15001213-15067001 GCF_003255815.1 Theropithecus gelada | reverse complement strand
CAGCCTCAGAAAATCAAGCATGCCAATCAAGACCATGCCAATCAAGGTCTTCTTGATTCTCTTTACCAATTTGAGGGCAGGGATAACGGAGTGGTAATGTGACCCACGTCTGGTCAATGAGATATAAAGGCAAGTCTTCTGTAGGCTTTGAGGAAAAATCATCTTCTCTGACAAAAAGGAGGAAAAAGGTACCAGGAAGATTCCTTTGCTCCTGGCATCCCATCTTCTTGTTTTTTTTGTTTGTTTGTTTGTTTTGTTTTTTTGAGACAGAGTCTCACTCTGTCCCCCAGGCTGAAGTGCAGTGGCGCGATCTCAGCTCACTGCAAGCTCCACCTCCCGAGTTCACACCATTCTCCCTCCTCAGCCTCCCGAGCAGCTGGGACTACAGGCGCCCATCACCACGCCAGGCTAATTTTTTTGTATTTTTAGTAGAGACGGGGTTTCACCGTGTTAGCCAGGATAGTCTCAATCTCCTGACCTCGTGATCTGCCCGCCTTGGCCTCCCAAAGTGCTGGGATTACAGGCGTGAGCCACTGCTCCCGGCCTCTTTCTTTCTTTCTTTCTTTCTTTTTTAAGACAGAGTTTCGCTCTTGTTGCCCAGGATGGAGTGCAATGGCGCGATCTCGGCTCACCACAACCCCCACCTCCCGGATTCAAGCGATTCTCGTGCCTTGGCCTCCCAAATAGCTGGAATTACAGGCATGTACCACTACGCCCGGCTAATTTTTGTATTATTAGTAGAGACAGGATTTCACCATGTTGACCAGGCTGGTCTTGAACTCCCGATCTCAGGTGATCCGCCTGCCTCGGCCTCCCAAAGTGCTAGGATTACAGGTGTGAGCCACCGCGCCAGGACTATTTTTTCTCTATTGAAATGCCTTTGTGCCTTTACTGAAAATCAGTTGGCCATCTACTGTGGCTCTATTTCTGGACTCTTGGACTCTCATTCTGTTCCATTGGTCTATACGTCTAAACTTCATTCAGCAGCACAGTCTTTTTGTATTTTTAGTAGAGACTGGTTTCACCATGTTGGCTAGGCTGGTCTCAAACTCCTGACCTCATGTGATCCACCTGCCTCAGCCTCTCAAAGCGTTGGAATTACAGGCCTTAGCCACCGCGCCTGGCCCAGCAATGCAGTCTTGATTACTGGATAGTAGCAGTCTTGAAATATTAGTCCTCCAGGTTTGTTCTTTTTTCCAGAATTGTTAGTTTCTTTGCTTTTGCATATAAATTTTAGAATCAGTCTATCAAGTTTTTTAAAAATTCGTGCTGAGATTTTGAGCGAGAGAGCCTTGGGTCTATAGATCTATCAAATCTGTAGAATCTATAGGTTAGTTTGAGATTGGTTTGAGAAAATTGACATCTTAACAATATCAAGTCTTCTGACTCATGAACGCAGTATGTCACTTCACTGATGTAGGTCTTTGATTTATTAGTGTTTTGTAGTTTTCAACACAGATCCTACACATATTTTGTTAGATTTACGCTTAAGTTTTTCACGTTTTTAGTAAATGATACTTTTAAAAACTTTCAATTCATTGCTGATATGTAGAAATTTGATTGCTATTTGATTTGTAGGTTTACCTTGTAATATTTGAAATTTGGCTTATAGATTGACCTTGTAATAAACCTTGCTAAGCTCACTTATTCTAGTAGCTCTTTTGTAGATCTTTTTGAGATTTTTTTTACATACGAAATTGTGAAAGAATAGAGATGGATTTATTTTTCCTTCTGGCTTGAATTGCAAGAACAATATAACATTTAAATAACATTTTGAAAAACAGCCAAGATCCTACCATATTAATATTTAATTTTTGTCAGCTTACTAATTTTATGTAGTTTAATACTTTATATGTGGATAGAATTGTGGATCCTGCTTTATTTTATTTTATTTTTTTAAGATATGGTCTCACTCTGTCACCTAGGCTGGAGTGCAGTGGAACAATTTCAGCTCACTGCAACTTCCACCTCCTGGGCACAGGTGGCCCTCCCACCTCAGCCTCCCGCATAATTGGGACTACAGGCATGCCCTACCACGCCCAGCTAATTTTGGTATTTTTTGTAGAGATGGTGTTTTGCTGTGTTGCCCAGGCTGGTCTCAAACTCCTGGGCTCAAGCGATCTGTCTGCCCCGCTTCCCAAAATGGTAGGATTACAGGTGTGAGCCACTGCACCTGACTGGTCCTGCTTTATTTTATGTTGGAAGCATTTCCTTGTGCCACATAAGGCACAGTAAATTCTTTTTTTATGCTTACATGATATGTCACTGAGTAGGTAGGCTGTAATCTGATTAACTATTACCTTAAAGTTGAGTGTTAAATTGTTTTCTATTTTTGGTCCATAAATATTACATACTGTGACCATGTCCTTTTTTCTTTTAAAAATTGTGTCCTTGGCCAGGTGCAGTGGCTCATGCCTATAATCCCAGCACTCTGAGAGGCTGAGATGGGAGGATCGCTTGAGCCCCCAGGAGTTTGAGACCAGCCTGGGCAACATAGTACAACCCTATCTCTACAAAATATATAAGAAATTAGCCAGGCATAGTGGCACATGCCTGTAGTCCCAGCCACTCTGGAGGCTGAGGCAGAAGGGTCACTTGAACCCGGGAAGTCGAGGCTGCAGTAAGCTGTGATCACACCATTACACTTCAGCCTAGGGGACAGAGCAAGACTGTGTCTCAAAAATATATATGTACATATATTTTATATTTTTTTATATATGTATAATATATATATCTTTAAAGATAGATATATATATATATTTATACCTTTAACATTTCCTTTGTCAACCATGATCTCATTCCTTCTGGGGATGGAAATGAGTTGGGGTATTCTTTCAGAAAGGGCAGGTCTTCGGGAGTCCCTAAACGCCAGTCTAGATGAAGGCTTCCTCCTGAAGGCACCCAGCTGGGATGTCCATTAAGGAGTCTGGGTTGCTCCAGGCATAGCAAGTGGCATATAGTGAGTGTTTACCTGGAGGGACTCCTGAGAGTTGCCCATCGTGGGAGGCCCTGCCTGTCCTTAAAACGTAAAGTGGTGTTCACGGAGTTGATGCCTGCTTCCTTTCCTTGTGCCTCCTCACTCTGTTCTGGCAGATCCTCAGCAGGTGAAGCTTGCAGTGACCACATTGTAGCCTCACAAGCAGAGCCCTGATGGATCTGCTTTTGCCTCTGTATCCTATTTTCTTTTTCTTTCTTTTTTCTTTTTCTTTTCTTTTTTTTTTTTTTTTTTTTTTTTTTGAGAGAGAGTCTTGCTCAGTCAGTCGCCCAGCCTGGAGTGCAATGGTGTGATCTCGGCTCACTGCAACCTCCACCTCCCAGGTTCAAGTGATTCTCCTGCCTCAGCCTCCCAAGCAGCTGAGACCATAGGCGCACACCACCATACCTGGCTAATTTTTGTATTTTTAGTAGAGATGGGGTGTCACCATTTTGGCCAGGCTGGTCTTGAACTCCTGACCTCGTGATCCACCCGCCTTGGCCTCCCAAAGTGCTGGGATTACAGGCGTGAGCCACCACGCCCGACTCCTATTTTCTTTAGAATAGCTAATGCCCACTGTCCCTGGTACAAACAGACAAACAGTCACTTGGCCAGGTATACAGTAGCTGCCTGGGCTACCTGTGTGTTGTTCTATTTTTTTTTTTAATGGAGTTTCACTGTGTCACCCAGGCTGGAGTGCAGTGGTGCGATCTCACCTCACTGCAATCTCTGCTGCCTGGGTTCAAGCAATTCGTGTGCCTCAGCCTCCTGAGTAGCTGGGACTAAAGGTGTGTGCCACCTCACCTGGCTAATTTTTGTATTTTTGGTAGAGTCAGGGTTTCACCATGTTGGTCAGTCTGGTTTCAAACTCCTGACCTCAGGTGATCCGCCCACCTCGACCTCCCAAAGTGCTGGGATTACAGGCATGAGCTACCACACCCAGCCATGTGCATTGTTCTTTATGTGGCTCCGACAGCCTCTCTTGCCTGTTAGAATGGCTCCTTAGCCACTCTTTCCTCAGCCACCACTCCTGACTTACCCTTGCTGCGCTCTGGCTGTTAGCGTCTCCCTTACCGATAAGCAGATCTCCATACCTGAGCGGTGCCTGGGACTGCAAGCATCTGTTCCCTGTGCTCAGGGTGTGCATAAACAAATGGATGAGAAGCCTCTGTTTTGGTTTCTCCAGCCCAAGAGTTTTTGTTTTGTGAGCTCTCTTGTTAAACATAGTGGTCATCAGCAGTTCCTCAGCTTCTCTCTGATTTCTCCTATTCTTTTTGTGCACCAGGTTGTGGAGGAACCCGAGTGCAGGACAACAGCCTGCCTATTCTGTCTGGCTCATCTTTTCAGTTGACTTATACTCTTCCTGCTGTGGTCTGGCTTCTGCCACTTAACTGCCCTGCTGTCTGTCTCACTGAGCTTCGGTCCCCTGCCCTGGATTGAGCGTGTCCTCTGTCTGTGGGGCAGAGATGACATGGAATGGGAAACAACTGTTGGGTCTCACCAGAGACCAAGGGAAAGGGGTCACCTGCTCTGTGCCCTCCTTTGGGGAGGAACTGTGTGTTTGAGTTCCCAGGGGACTTTACACTTTGTCACTTCTCAGTGGCTTTATGTTCCTGAAGGAATGAGGTTTCTATCATGTATTGTGATTGAATCCAGAGCATATTAAGTTGATAATCCAGATGGTTCTCTCCACAGCTTTTCTCAAGTAAGGGGTTGCTTCTTGGGCTTCTCTCACTGATGTGTTCCAGCACAGCACAGTCAACAATTCAAGGGCTTGTTGGCCCTCCCTTTTAAGGCAGTCTCTTGGGAGACTGGGGTTGGGTTTTCTGCTATAAACTGATTAGCGTTTAGCCTGGGGTGTGGAGGTCACCTTCTAATTCTGGCTCTTAAGGGAAGGAGTGTAGGAGCCAAGTTCCTTAGTTGAGAGTATTGGGAACAGGAGGATCCTTAAATAACAGATGCTCAGAGCCACAGGCAGCCAGGCACCAGGGCAGCAAGTGGCCTGGATCATTTGCACAGTGCTCACAAGCTCAAGGCATCTCGGTTAGAGGAGGTGCAGCCTGCTCTGACCAGTCAGGTCCTGGGAATAATTGTCTTTGCACCTGAATTACGGCCTTGTATTGTACGCAAGTATAGATGTAACTGCCCTTTTACTTTTTGTAGGATATGGAACTTGGAACTCTGGGACAAATAGAGGCAAGTGTCATTCCTGCGATCACTGTCCTGTCCCTTGGGGTTGTTCTGGCTATGTTTCTCAGCTGCTGCCCCGCTTGACCAAGGTTGGGAGTGGGGAGGGGGCGTGTTTCTGGGGTTACCTACTCCTTAACAGGAGGCGCTCATCAGAATGGCCAGGGCCTCTCCAGCCTCAGTGGCTAGGGTCTTCTCTCTCTGTGACAGAAGATACCCTTGTATCTGTGTTTGTCTCTGTCTCTGCCTGCCTGCCCCCACCATCTGTCTGTCTCTGTCTCCCTCACTGCAGGCTACGAGGGCTATGGCTATGGCTATGGCTATGGCCAGGATAACACCACCAACTATGGGTATGGTATGGCCACTTCACACTCTTGGGAAATGCCTAGCTCTGACACAAATGCAAACACTAGTGCCTCGGGTAGCGCCAGTGCCGATTCCGTTTTATCCAGAATTAACCAGCGCTTAGATATGGTGCCGCATTTGGAGACAGACATGATGCAAGGAGGCGTGTACAGCTCAGGTGGAGAAAGGTGAGTGGACACCTGCCTAGGGGCTGAGGCTCTGCAGGGGTGGCTCCTGCCTGCTGCCCACTGCGTCTTCCTTTCTGAGTGCGCCTCTGTGTCTGCTTCCTCCCCGCTGCTTGGTGCTGCTGTGGCTCCCAGCGGGGTCCGTTGCACTTCCCATCTCTGACTTGTGTCTCCTCTCACCCACCCTCAACCCCTGCCGCACTACCTAGTGGTCAGCCTTTCCCCAGCTTGGAGTGGGAGGAACAAGCCCAGATTGGGCTGCCTTCACTGTGCCCTCAAAAACAGAGTGTTCGGTTGCCCCTCCCTCCAAGGACAGCCATTTGGAAGGAATTCTCTCGAGACTTTGCGTCCTGCTTGGTGTCAGGGCAGGACAGATGGAGTTTGGTGTGAAGGGTGGGACGAGCGTTTGGGGCTGATCACTGTGAGCTGGGCCACCCCCACGTAAGGGTCGGGGCAGGTGTGGGCATTTCCTGGTTACTCTCCTGTGCCTTACAAACATGTACCTGTTGGAAGCACTCTTGTGAGGAACTGCTGATGTCCTCATTTTGCAGGTGGGGATACAGAAGTGCAGGCAGGTCATACCCCGAAGGCACGCAGCAAGTACGTGGTGGGGCTGGGCCTGGCCTACCAGATCTGCCCTACTCCAGAGCATCATGCTGTGGGCGTTTGTCATTAACTGAACTGGACTTGGCCCAGGAGTGCTTGTGCCCAGTGCGAGGCTTCGGTGAGGAGGGCGGGTGTATCTTTAGCACAGGATAGAGTGGAGTTCCAGCTAACAGATGAGTGAGAGCCAAGAGTAAGGAGTCGCCTGGCTGAGCACTGGTAGGGCCAAGTGAGGCCCCAGGGCTGTGGTGGCAGGGTGTGGGACAGGCACAAGGGGACTTGATGCCATGGGCTCTGTAACTCCTGGCCCAACAGCTGCAGCACTCAGAGCTGAGGGCTTGGCACATGAGGCTTGGGCTTGCATTGCTGCTGTGCACCTTCTTACCACAGCCTGGAGCCTGGGATGGGGGTAAGCAGAGCAGTGGCAGCACCAACTGCTGCTCTTAGAGCTGCCAGTGCCTGTTGGTGGCCCAGGTTTAGGGAAGAGTGTGCAAGGGGAGCCCTTGTGCCTGTGAGGTGTGTGGGGTCCAGGCCTGTGGGGGCGTAGGCTTCGGGCTGCAGTCATTGTTAAAAGAGCTCTCTGCGGGCCGGGCGCGGTGGCTCAAGCCTGTAATCCCAGCACTTTGGGAGGCCGAGACGGGCGGATCACAAGGTCAGGAGATCGAGACCATCCTGGCTAACACGGTGAAACCCCGTCTCTACTAAAAAATACAAAAAAAAAAAACTAGCCGGGCGAGGTGGCGGGCGCCTGTAGTCCCAGCTACTTGGGAGGCTGAGGCAGGAGAATGGCGTAAACCTGGGAGGCGGAGCTTGCAGTGAGCTGAGATTCGGCCACTGCACTCCACCCTGGGCGACAGAGCAAGACTCCGTCTCAAAAAAAAAAAAAAAAAAAAAAAAAAGAGCTCTCTGCGGTGCCTTCTGTGTCCTGGGAGGAGGTCTGGCCTGCCTTCCCAGTTGCAATATAGGGTATGTAGAGTTTGGTGTCTGGCTCTAGGCTCCAGATCATGTAATACAGCTTTTTCTTGTCCCTGGGCAAGCTCTCAGTGTCTTTCCTGGGAAATACTCCCCCTTTTGTCTCAGTTGTTTTGGTAATGAGGGACTTTGCAGAGTTTGAAGGTTCCCCAGCCATGAGGGACAAGAACGGTGTTTCCCATGGGTGTCATCAGCCTCACTGGCTGCACATTCGTTGTGCTGGACCTGCCTGCAGCCTGCAGGGTGCTGGGGTGCTCAGCCTTGCCCCATGAGAAGCAGCCTTGGGCGTTGCGACTCCCACAGATGGTGCACATGTTCCCGAAGGGCTGTGGAGCAGTTCTGCCCCTCGTTGAGACTCACTGGACTACAGCATCCACCCCAGTTGTCGGTCCTCCTTAGGGTCCCCAAGCCAGTGTGTGGCTACATTCAAGTTTGGGGCAGTGGTGCCCCTACATCAGCTGAGAGGCTGGAACTTTTTAATTGGCATTTCTGAACATTGAGCCTCCCCACCAGGGCAGGGTGGGTGCTGGACTGGGAGATTGTGGGGAGGGCAGGAGCAGTCGCCTGGAGGTGAGCGATCCTGAGGGACTCCACCTGATACTCACTCCATGCCTCTGCAGGTATGACTCCTATGAGTCCTGTGACTCAAGGGCCGTCCTGAGTGAGCGCGACCTGTACCGGTCAGGCTATGACTACAGCGAGCTTGACCCTGAGATGGAAATGGCCTATGAGGGCCAATACGATGCCTACCGCGACCAGTTCCGCATGCGTGGCAACGACACCTTCGGTCCCAGGGCGCAGGGCTGGGCCCGGGATGCCCGGAGCGGCCGGCCGATGGCCTCAGGCTATGGGCGCATGTGGGAAGACCCCATGGGGGCCCGGGGCCAGTGCATGTCTGGTGCCTCTCGGCTGCCCTCCCTCTTCTCCCAGAACATCATCCCCGAGTATGGCATGTTCCAGGGCATGCGAGGCGGGGGCGCCTTCCCAGGCGGCTCCCGCTTTGGCTTCGGGTTTGGCAATGGCATGAAGCAGATGAGGCGGACCTGGAAGACTTGGACCACAGCTGACTTCCGGGTGAGTGGAGGTGGCCTTCCTCTCTGGGAAGCTTAGTTCCCACTGGGGCAGAGCTAAAGGCCGGGAGCCACGCACCCTGACACAGCTTCCCCCGCTTATGACCCAGACCAAGAAGAAGAAGAGAAAACAGGGCGGCAGTCCTGATGAGCCGGATAGCAAAGCCACCCGCACGGACTGCTCGGACAACAGTGACTCAGACAATGGTGAGCTAGCTGGGTGGTACTGGGTGGCTACCCTCTGCCTCCGGGGGCTCCTGGGCTGAGCTTTACCTTCTTTTCTCTTTCAGATGAGGGCACCGAGGGGGAAGCCACAGAGGGCCTTGAAGGCACTGAGGCTGTGGAGAAGGGCTCCAGAGTGGTAAGTGGCTCTGGCTGGGCATTTTCTGTCTGCAGGAGGGGCAAGCTGGCCTGAAGAGTGGTGCTGTCCCTGGGGGCCAGAGGCAGTGCTGTGTCAGCTCTGTGTGCATGGTGACCAGCATGGGGAGGCAATGTGGTCTGGCAGAAAGCACAGGCTGCCTAGCTGGAGGCACAGTTTCTTTGCTGGAAAATGGGACCAGCCCCCTGTGCACCAGGTAGTGAGAGGATGTGAGGTTTCTGGCACGTAGCTGGGCCTTGTCATTTAAAGCCATTGTAAATAACTGGGCTACTCTGGGCCACCCTGCTTATGGGATAGCCCTTCTCTGTCTATGGAGCAAGCAGCTGTTTTACTATATACCGTTGCTCTAATAAACTTTGGTTGCTTTAAAAAAAAAAAACACCTGTTTTAAAGTTGGAATTTGAAATTGTTAGGACGGAGAGGACGAGGAGGGAAAAGAGGATGGGAGAGAAGAAGGCAAAGAGGATTCAGAGAAGGGTGAGTTTTCCTGGGGTGCCTGGTGCTAGGGCGGCTCTTCCAGGGGCTCACAGTGGGAGGGACCCAGCTGAGGGCAGGGTTGTGGAAGACATGCAGCCAGTTGGGGACCTCCCTTGTGGGCCCGGGTGTACGCTGGCAGGGGGCTTTCTTTTGCCACCTCCACCCCCTTCCCACTCTTCCTCCTCCTTCCCAGGCGGAGGCTGTGGATGGTGGTGACCCCTGCCTAGCACATTGGTTTTGCCTTCAGATGGGGGCAGCGAGTAAAAGTGTGGGGAACCCCAGGCACACCCCCTGCCCTCGGTCCCTCAGTAACGCGCAGTTCCGAGTCCTCAGTGGCTGGTGTCCGATCTGGGACCCTCGGTGCAGTTTTTACGGCTCTGGTGTGCGTGTCCTCTCCCTTAGCGCCTCTCCAGCCCCTGTTTGGGATTCCGTGTCCCCCCACCTGAGTGATGAGCGCCAGCAGGTACCTAACAGCAAATCCAGCGTCAGCCCACTGTTGCCGCGGTGCCCGGTTGGGGGTGGGCAGGGCCATGTGAGCAGCCTCCCTGCATCCCACCACCTATGAACATACGCCAGTGTCCCCACCAAGATACCCCCTCTTTGCTTTCCAGCCTCCTCCTGGCCCACTGCACAAAGAGCATGGGTATCCTGGAGAGTGGACGGGTCAGCACCTGGCCGCCACTCCTTGGGGCCTAGACCAAACCCACTCCCTGCACAGCCCAGGATACCCAGCCCTGCTCATGGCCAGAGGCCTTGCTTGGACAGCTATTCTCGATGGATCCACTGGAGTGGACAGCGGGTGATTCAACCAGAGGCCACAGGGCCTGCCCTGTCCTGGCAGAGCCAAATTGGTGACAATGCCCATCTGCTCCCACAGGGGCCCTGACCACTCAGGATGAGAATGGCCAGACCAAGCGCAAGTTACAGGCAGGCAAGAAGAGTCAGGACAAGCAGAAAAAGCGGCAGCGAGACCGCATGGTGGAAAGGTAACCGGCTTCCCTCCACCCCTCTGCCTCTGCCTCGCTGTGGGGCTGCCGCCAGGAGAGCAGGGCCATAGCTCTGCCAGCTCGCCGCCCTCTGGCCTCCCCTGGGAGCCGCCACCTGCTCGGCCGTGCATGGACCCTGCTTCCCGCCAGGCCCAGCTCCCAAGGCCTGACTCATCCCCTGCCCCTCTGCGGCCGCCTGGCGACCGCTGGCGTCTGTGGGCCGAGACCTGACACCGCTCGGCACCGTTGCTCAGAAGCTCCGGCGCTAGGTCACTCGGCGCACGAACCCCAAGGTGCACTGGGGGCCTGATGCCCCTGAGGGAGGGGGCCAGCTCATCAGAGACTCAAGGTCCAAGGCGCCTGTGCCGCCCCAGCTAGCTGCCAAGAGGCCACCGCCGTGCCCAGGAGAGATGGCAGCACCTGTGGGCTGTGGCAGCCTCGGGCCTGCCCTCTGCCCTGCCCACCGGCCCTGTCAGGCCGGGCCTGTCTGCGGCTGAGCCCTTCACGCCCCTTGGTCGGGTCTGTCTGCCCTCAGGGCTCCCGCACTGGCGCTTGCCTCCTCCGCCTCAGACTCTTGCTCTTGCTGGACCTTCCTCAGCCTCGCCGGCGCCCGGCCCCTGGGCTCTCCAGACAAAGCTGACCCCGTGGCCCAGATAAGGACGTCCGGCAGAGGTAGGGACCCGCCCCGAGGTCTCGGTGGCGGCTGGCCTCCTCCGCCCCTTGCCACGGCGGCCTGCTCCGGCCCAGGCCCCAGACCCCGGGCTTCTACTGTGGACACCAGGCCCAGACAGAGCACCTCGCCCAGGTGACTCCAGGCTGCCCTCTGGCAGGCCGGGCGGGCGCCCTCCTTCCAGCTCAGACTGGTCTCTTCTTGGAAGAGGAAGATGAGGCAGCAGGTGCCCAGGCCTGCTGCCTCCCATCCCTCCCGACACCACCCCCAAGCATTCTGAGCAGAGGATGGGCTGGGCCTTTGAGTTCCCCAGATCCCAGAAGGAAGATGCAGCACCTTTTCGGGCCCTGCCTCGGGACTGCGTACTCCACTCTGCACCTCAGGGCCACCTGGCTCACGCCAGGGCATCCTTCCTTCCGGTCCCCACCTGGGCCAAGTGCACACGCTCCTGCCCAGCCTTGGTAGCGAGGCCCTCCAGCAACTTTCCAGCGACTCGTTGCCTGTTGCAGCAGCTGCTGTCTCAGGCTTCAGCCTCCTGCCTGTGGGAAGGAAGAGCTCCTCCCCTGTCCCCTACGTTGCAGTAACTGCAGCCTGCAGACTTTCTGGCCCTTTCTACTCCCGACCCCACTGGTCCCAGCGTGTCCCTCTGCTGGGACCGTACTTCAGAGGCCCATGAGCAAGGCCTGTTTCAGGGCTTGTGTCTGGGTTGGGTGACGCGGCAGCACTATACCCTGGGACACTTGCAGCCTCAGCCCCTCGTTTCCTTCCTGTGGCAGGATCCAGTTTGTGTGTTCTCTCTGCAAATACCGGACCTTCTATGAGGATGAGATGGCCAGCCATCTTGACAGCAAGTTCCACAAGGAACACTTCAAGTACGTAGGCACCAAGCTCCCTAAGCAGACGGCTGACTTTCTGCAGGTGAGCCTTGGAGTAACACAGCCGCTCTTAGTTTCTTGGACCTCTGAGAACATAAAGCGGCCCACACGAACTTTCATATTCCTTGCAGGAGTACGTCACCAACAAGACCAAGAAGACAGAGGAGCTCCGAAAAACTGTGGAGGACCTTGATGGCCTCATCCAGCAAATCTACAGAGACCAGGATCTGACCCAGGGTGAGGAGATTTCCAGCCCGCTCCCACCAGGCGAGGCCTCAGCCTGCCCTCCTGATTCTCAGTGCAGGGTCAGGACACCCTTCTGTTCTCCCAGGGAAGGTCAGGAGAACAGCCTCGGCTCAGGCCCAGGTGGAAGTGGCAGGGCAAGTTGAGGAGGAGCTGGTGTGGTTTTTTTCCTCAAACACCTGGGTCTATCTTAGGCACCTGGGCCCAGTGATGACTCCCTCCTCCCCACTACAGAAATTGCCATGGAGCATTTTGTGAAGAAGGTAGAGGCAGCCCATTGTGCAGCCTGCGACCTCTTCATTCCCATGCAGTTTGGGATCATCCAGAAGCACCTGAAGACCATGGATCACAACCGGAACCGCAGGGTGAGTGGCCACAGTGCTCTCCCTCTGTCCTGTGGGTAGATTGAGGCCTCTGGGGAGGTTGTGCAGTTAGAACGTCTGTCTACCCGTGAGGGAGTGCAGTGGAGGCAGGAGGAAGTGAATGACGTTTCCAGCCCAGTGCAGGCAGCACGGCTACAGAGAGAGGGTGGGAGACGGGGACTCTGCCTGGGAGAAGGTGACGTATTCTGTGGGATATGGGGGCCTCTATGTTCATAAGGCCAGCGCCAGATGAGGTTCCGAAACCAGATGGAGATGATGCAGTGCAAGTGTTGCTGGAGGAGGGGGTTGGGCTCGAGGCTCAGGAGACCTGTGCTGAGAGGCCTGGGCTTGTTCCTGTAGGCAGTCAAGTTTTAAGTATGGGATTAACAGGATTAGAGTTGGTGTTGAACTAGAGACTTCAGGCCTGCACCTAGGTGGGGCGGTGGGGGCCAAGGAGGAGCTGCTGCAGTCTCCTGACGAGAGGGGACCCCACCTTGGGAGTGAAGGGGAGAAGAGCAGTTGAAGGAAGGGAGCCGGAGGCTGGCATGTGGGAGTGAGCAGGAGCCTGGGGTGACTCTGGTTTCTGACTTGGGGAACTGGGAGGACAGTGGTGCTGCTGAGATTGTCAGGGAGCAGGGAGCTGTGGGGAAGTGTGTTGTGGGGCATGGAGAACATAAGGCAAGAGAATGAGCAAATTCTGTCTCATTTTCCAGCGTAGCTCCAGTGCCTAGCACAGAGGCCAAAGTAGGTCTATTTTGATTGAATGGATGACGTGCTGGGTTGGAGGTGGGGGTGAAGGGGCTGTGTATTGGCAGACAGCAAAGAGGCCCAGGACCAGGTCTGGGCCAAAGAGGTGCTTGGCTGTCTTCACCCTGGAGGAGGGTGGTGGGGTTTATGAACAGATGTTAGCATCCAGCGTGAGCATGGGAAGCAGCATTTCTCCACCTTTTCCCATGCTCATCACAATGCCCCTCTGGTCTTTTTCAATAGGATGATTCTGAATGGTGGACAGTGTCAGGGGTCTCTCTGGCTTGGGTGGTTGCAGAGACTCAGGATTGGGAAATGCCACCAAGAGTTCTGGGAAGAAAAGGAAAATGTGAATTGGCTTTGGCAACAGAAGCTTTAGGGAACTTGCCAAAAACAGATTCCTGTGCTAGGAACTCGTAGGGGTTAGAAGACTGCATAGTCTGGAAACTACATGTCATTAATAAAAGTTGGAAAATCCGGCTGGGCGTGGTGGCTCACGCGTGTAATCCCAGCACTTTGGGAGGCCAAGGTAGACAGATCACGAGGTCAAGAGATGGAGACCTTCCTAGCCAACATGGTGAAACCCCATCTGTACTAAAAATACAAAAATTAGCTGGGCGTGATGGCGGGCAACTGTAATCCTAGCTACTTAGGAGGCTGACGCAGAAGAATCACTTGAACCCAGGAGGCAGAGGTTGCAGTGAGCCAAGATTGTGCCAGTGCACTCTAGCCTGGTGACAGAGCGAGACTCATCACAAAAAAAAAAAAAACGCTGGACGCAGTAGCTTCTACCTGTAATCCCAGGGCTTTGGGAGGCCGAGGCGGGCAGATCTCGAGGTCAGGAGATCGAGACCATCCTGGCTAACACAGTGAAACCCCATCTCTACTAAAAATAGAAAAAAATTAGCTGGGTGTGGTGGCGGGCGCCTGTAGTCCCAGCTACTCGGGATGCTGAGGTGGGAGAATGGTGTGAACCCAGGAGACAGAGCTTGCAGTAAGCCGAGATCGCGCCACTGCACTTCAGCCTGGGAGACAGAGCGAGACTCTGTCTCAAAAAAACAAGTTGGAAAATACAGGGCAGGTGATAGCAAAATATAAGCTCAAAATTGATCCTAGGGCCGGGCGCGGTGGCTCGTGCTTGTAATCCCAGCACTGTGGGAGGCCGAGGCAGGTGGATCTTGAGGTCAGGAGATCCAGACCATCTTGGCTAACACAGTGAAACCCCATCTCTACTAAAAATACAAAAAATTAGCTGGGCGTGGTGGCGGCGCCTGTAGTCCCAGCTACTCGGGAGGCTGAGGCAGGAGAATGGCGTGAACCCGAGAGGCGGAGCTTCCTGTGAGCTGAGATCGCACCACTGCACTCCAGCCTGGGCGACAGAGCGAGGCTCTGTCTCAAAAAATAAATAAATAAAAATAAAAACATAAAATAATATTAGTTCTAATAGTTTTTAGTGGATTTCTTTTTTTGTTTGTTTTTGTTTTTTTGAGACAGAGTCTCGCTCTGTTGCCCAGGCTGGAGTGCGCGATCTCAGCTCACTGCAAGCTGCGCCTCCTGGGTCCACGCCATTCTCCTGCCTCAGCCTCCCGAGTAGCTGGGTCTACAGGCGCCCGCCACCACACCTGGCTAGTTGTTTTGTATTTTTAGTAGAGACCGGGTTTCACCATGTTAGCTAGGATGGTCTCAATCTCCTGCTGGTGATCCGCCCGCCTCGGCCTCCCAAAGTGCTGGGATTACAGGTGTGAGCCACTGTGCCCAACCTAGTTTTTAGTGGATTTCTTAGGGGTTTCTTTGTACAACATCAGTCATCTGCAAATAGAGTTCATTTTACTTGTCCTTTCCAATCTAGATTCATTTTATTTCTTTTTCTTACCTAATTGCCCTGGTTAGAACCTCCCATACAGTATTGAAAAGAAGTGGTGAGAATGGATGTCCTCGTCTTCTTTCTGATCTTACAGGGAAAGCACTAGTCTTTACCATTAAGTGTGATGTCAGCTGTGGGTTTTTCATAGGTGCCCTTGACTGAGTTGAGGAAGTTTCATTCTAGTCCTGTTTTATTAAGTGTTTTATCTTAAAATGGTATTGGATTTTGTCAGATGCTTTTTCTGCCTCTGTTGAGGTGATCATGTGACTTTTGTCTCTGATTCTGTTGTTACAGTATGTTACATTCTTTTATTTGGATATAAAACTTCCTTGCATCTCTGGGATATATCCTGCTTGGTCATAGTGTGTAATTATGTTTATATATTAGATTGGTTTGTGGGCATTTTGTTGAGAATTTTTGCATCTATATTCATGAAAGATAATAGTCTGTAGTGTTTTAGTGACATGGTTTGAGTATCAGGTTAATTAATACTGGCCTCATACAGTTAGTTGTCATTTTTCTTCCTGTTTTGGTTTCTTGGAAGAGTTTGTGAAGAACTAGTATACTAGTATTAATTCTTCAAGTGCTTGGGAGAATTTGCCTGTGAAGCCATCTAGGCCTGGCTTTTCTTTAACTACCTTTTTTTTTTTTTTCTTTTTTGAGACAGGGTCTCACTCTGTCGCCTAGGCTGGAGTGCAGTGGTATGATCTAGGCTCACTGCAACCTCCACCTCTCAGGCTCAGGCAACCCTCTCACCTCAGCATCCTAAGTAGCTAGGACTAAAAGCATGTGCGTCATCATGCCCGGCTAGTTTTGGTAGTTTTTTGTAGAGATGTGATTTTGTCATGTTGCCCAGGCTGGTATCAAATTCCTGGACTCAAGCGATCTGCCTGCCTTGGCCTCCCAAAGTGCTGGGACTATAGGCGTGAGCCACTGTGCCCAGCCTGTTTTTTTTAATATATTTTTAATATTATTAGTTTTTTTATATTATTAATATAGCTTTTTTATATTATTAATAATTCAGTTTCCACTTGTTATAGGGTATATTCAGATATTCTGGGTTTTTTTTTTTGAGACGGAGTCTTGCTCTGTCGCCCAGACTGGAGTGCAGTGGCCAGATCTCAGCTCACTGCAAGCTCCGCCTCCCGGGTTCCCGCCATTCTCCTGCCTCAGCGAAACACGGGGTTTCGCCGTGTTAGCCAGGATGGTCTCGATCTCCTGACCTTGTGATCCGCCCGTCTCGGCCTCCCAAAGTGCTGGGATTACAGGCTTGAGCCACCGCGCCCGGCCGGTTTTTTTTTTTTTTTTGAGACGGAGTCTTGTTCTGTCCCCCAGGCTGGAGTGCAGTGGCTCGATCTTGGCTCACTGCAAGCTCCGCCTCCCGGGTTCACGCCATTCTCCTGCCTCAGCCTCCGGAGTAGCTGGGACTACAGGCGCCCGCCACCGTGCCCGGCTAACTTTTTGTATTTTTAGTAGAGACGGTTTCACCGTGGTCTCGATCTCCTGATCTTGTGATCCGCCTGCCTCGGCCTCCCAAAGTGTTGGAGTGCTGGGATTACAGGCGTGAGCCACCGTGCCCGGACTGGGGTTTTTTTAATAGTCATTTTTAGTAATTTGTGTCTGTCTAGAAAGTTTCCTTTTTTTATTTGAAAAAAAAAAAAAGAGACAGGGTCTCACCACTACAGGCATGAGTCACCACACCCCGCTGAGAAGTCAGCTTTTAACCTAATATTGGGGTTTCCTCATGATGATTTGTCTTGCTGCTTTCAAGATTTTTCCCTTGTCTTTGACTCTTGGCACCTTTATTATGTCTTTGTGCATCTCTCTGTGTTTATTCTACTTGGAGTTTGTTGGACTGCTTTTTTTTTTCTTTTTTTTTTTTTCTTTTTTTTAAGACAGAGTCTTCCTCTGTCGCCAGGCTGGAGTGCAATGGCACAATCTCGGCTCACTGCAACCTCCGCCTCCCAGGTTCAAGTGATTCCCCTGCCTCTGCCTCCTAAGTAGCTGGGATTACAGGTGCACACCACCATGTCCGGCTAATTGTTTGTATTTTAGTACAGATGGGGTTTCACCATCTTGGCCAGGATGGTGTCAATCTCCTGACCTTGTGATCTGCCCACCTCAGCCTCCCAAAGTGCTGGGATTACAGGCATGAGCCAGCACCCCTGGCCTAAGCTGCTTTGATGTATAGATTACAGTTTTCATCAGCCTTCCGAAGCTTTCAGCCATTGTTTCTTCAAGTATTTTGCTTTCCTACTCCTTTCTCTTTTTCCTCTTCTGATGCTCATTACCCGTATGTTGGATCACTTAATAGTGTGCCATGGTTGTCTGAGACTCTGTTCATTTTTCCTCACCTTTTTCTCTCTGTTCTGCAGATTGTATAATCTCTTTCAATCCATAAGTTCACTAATTCTTTTTCTTTTTGATCCACCCGCCTCGGCCTCCCAAAGTGCTGGGATTACAGGTGTGAACCACCACGCTCGGCCAAGTTCACTAATTCTTTTTTTTTTTTTTTTAATTAAAAAAATTTTTTTTTGAGACGGAGTCTAGCTCTGTCGCCCAGGCTGGAGTGCAGTGGCACGATCTCGGCTCACTCACTGCAAGCTCTGCCTCCTGGGTTCATGCCATTTTCCTGCCTCAGCCTCCCAAGTAGCTGGGACTACAGGCGCCCGCCACCACACCCGGCTAATTTTTTTATTTTTAGTAGAGACAGGGTTTCACGGTGTTAGCCAGGATGGTCTTGATCACCTGACCTCGCCCACCTCAGCCTCCCAAAGTGCTGGGATTACAGGTGGGAGCCACCGCACCCGGCCGAAGTTCACTAATCTTTAAATTCAAAACTGTTGAGTCCTTCAAATGGATTTTTGGTGTCTGTTATTGTACTTTTCAGCTCTAAGATTTAATATGTTATTATTATAATTTCTCTCTCTGTGTTTGAATTGTTTCATGAGACAGTGTCATCATACCTTCTACTTGAGTTTTCTTTAAACATATTGATTATTGCTACTTTGAAGTCTTTGTTGAAGTTGACATCTGGTCACTGTCATAGGAAGTTTCTATTGTCTGCTTTTTTATCTGTGCCTGGGTCAGAGTTTCCTTTGGATGTCTCATAATTTTTCACTAATTCTTTTTTTTTTTTGAGATGGAGTCTTGCTCTGTTGCCCAGGCTGGAGTGCAGTAGTGCGACCTTGGCTTACTGCAACCTCCACCTCTCAGGTTCAAGCAATTCTCCTGCCTTAGCCTCCCAAACAGCTGGGATTATAGGCATGTGCTACCACGCCCGGCTAATTTTTGTATTCTTAGTAGAGACGGGGTTTCACCATGTTGGTCAGGCTGGTCTCGAACTCTTGACCTTGTGAGCCACCCACCTCAGCCTCCCAAAGTGCTAGGATTACTGGCGTCAGCCACTACGCCAGGCCCAACAGGGATGGTTTTTGAGGTTGTTGTTTTGAGATTTATTCTGAACCCAGGGAGTCTGTTCTTAGCTATTTTACTAGTCCTGGTCCTCTCTGGTAACCTAGTTGGCCTATGGGTTAGCTAATATCACTATCAAATCTAGCAGTCTTTCTTTTTTATGGCTGTGTAGTTGGGGCGGGGGGAGAACAAAGCTATCAGTGTTTAACCCCAATAAATACTCAGAAAGGAAAAAAAAAAGTCCTTTTAACTTTTTTTCTCCCTAGTTTCCTTTGTTTTTGAGAGAGTCCCTAGTCTTGCACTTTCCAACACTCTTGCCAATGAAGTCAGTTCCTTTGAGATTGGGAGTTTACTGATTTAAGGCCCTGTTCTTACTCTGGGCAGAATCTCTGAGCTGAAGTTCTGTGGATGGAGACAATGGAGTACCTCTCTCTGAGTGACTCTGCCACTTTAGGAGAGACATGGGAGGAGGTACAGTGGGCTGTAGGCCTCCGGTCTTGGTTTGCCTTTCCTGTCATAGAACCTCCGCTTTATGAACAAACCATGGGTATGTGAGCCCTCATATTCTTAGTGTGCCATGCCCAGGGTCAAGCCTCCATTCGTGTGTGTGGCTGGGTAGAAGATAGGAACCGTTCCCTCTCAGCTATACTTGTCCAGAACTTCATCTCAGCAATAGGTAGCTGAGGGCGAGATGAGCGATACTGACATCCGGCTGGGTATAGTGGCTCACGCCTGTAATCCCAGCACTTTGGGAGGCCAAAGTGGGCAGATCACCTGAGGTCAGGAGTTCAAGATCAGCCTGGACAACATTGTGAAACCCTATCTCTACTAAAAATACAAAAATTAGCTGGACTTGGTGGCAGGCACTTGTAATCCCAGCTACTCGGAAGGCTGAGGCAGGAGAATTGCTTGAACCTGGAAAGTAGAGGTTGCAGTGAGCTGAGATCACACCATTGCACTCCAGCTTGGGCAACCAAGAGTGCAACTCCATCTCAAAAAATACAAAAAAACAAAAAAACAAAAAACCTATGCTGACGTTCTGTTCCTCCTGGGAAGATATCATACCCCTCAACTGAGATGAGCCGGGTAGATGCGGGAGACCTGTCTTCTTGGCTGTACCGTCTGGAGTGGAGTTTCCATCACATTAAACTGGGGGAGGCAGGAATGCAATAGGTCGTGTTTCAGACATCACAACTCTTCATTCTTCTTACTGAGTTTTAGTAGCTTTTCCTTGTTAAATCTTTCTCATTTGCTGTATGTCCTTAGGAACATTTTCAGAGACTTTAAATCGTAGTTTTTTAATACTTTCCATTAGTTTCACTAGGTAGTAGTTCCAGGGAACTCCTCAGACTGCTATGCTAGAAGTCTGTCCTCTCAAATTAATATTTAGGAAGCTTCTTAAACCTTAATTCCAAAACACTGATAAAGATGATACCAAAATGAAACTGTAGATTAGTTTACTATTATTAAAGATATGAAAGTAGGCTGGATATAGTGACTTACACCTGTAATCCCAGCACTTTGGGAGACTGAGGTGGAGGATCATTTGAGCCCAGGAGTTCAAGACCAGCCTGGGCAATATAGTGAGACCCTGGGTCTATAAAAGTAAAAATAAAAAAATTAGCCAGGTACTGGGGCATGTGGTCCCAGCTACTTGGGAGGCTGAGATGGGAGGATTGCCTGAGCCCAGGAGGTTGAGGCTGCAATGAGCTGTGCATGCCACTGCATTCCAGCCGGGGCAACAGAGCAAGACTCTGACTCAAAAAAATAAATAAAGTGCTAAGTAAAATATTAGTAATTATCAATCTAGTAGTGATCCCTATGTAAGACACATTATAAGTAAGGTTTGTTTGGAGAGATGGTTCCATAAGAAAACTAGCAACACTTACTGTGTGCGGTGGCTCATGCCTGTAATCCCAGCACTTTGGGAGGCCGAGGCGGGCAGATCATGAGGTCAGGAGATTGAGACCATCCTGGCTAACACACTGAAACCCCGTCTCTACTAAAAATACAAAAAATTAGCCAGGCGTAGTGGTGGGCGCCTGTAGTCCCAGCTACTCGGGAGGCTGAGGCAGGAGAATGGCGTGAACCCGGGAGGGAGAGCTTGCAGTGAGCCGAGATCGCGCCACTGCACTCCAGCCTGGGTGACAGAGCGAGACTCTGTGTCAAAAAGAAAAAGAAATCTAGCAACATTATTGGTATAATGCAAACTCTTTTCTCTTCATGTGCAAATAGTGAGATTATGCTCTTAGAAAAGCTGAATGATCCCACCAAAATGTTCTTAGAATTTATAGAATTTGGTAAGGGGATGGGATTCAAAACCACCAAAATGTTCTTAGAATTTATAGAATTTGGTAAGGGGATGGGATTCAAAATAGCATACAAAAAGTAATAGTGTTTCTCTATTCTAGTACTAACCAGTTAGAAATTTAAATGGAAAAAAAAAAAACTACTTAAAATAACCACACAATGTATGAAATAGCTAAGAATAGAGATTTAAGAAGAAAGACTTGAGGGCCAGGCACGGTGGCTCACGCCTGTAATTCCAGCACTTTGGGAAGCTGAGATGGGTCGATTGCCTGAGGTCAGGAGTTTGAGACCAGCCTGGCCAACGTAGTAAAACCCGTCTCTACTAAAAATACAAAAAATTAGCTGGGCGTGGTGGTGGGTGCCTATAATCCCAGCTACTCAGGAGGCTGAGGCAGGGGAATCACTTGAACCGGGGAGGTGGAGGTCACAGTGAGCCGAGATTACACCATTGCACTCCAGCCTGGGCAACAAGAGCAAAACTCTGTCTCAAAGAAAAAAAAAGAAGAAGAAAGGCTTGAGATCTTTAAGAACTACAAATACTCCAAGGATATGAAATAAGACCTTAATGAATAGAGGAATGTTCTGTGTTCTTAAATGGGCGATTTTATTGTGAAACAAAACGAAAACCAGTTCTCTCCAAATTAATATAGACAGCACAATTCTAGTCAAAAATCTCAGTTGGGGAGTAGGACTGAATGAAATGAAATTATTTTAAAGTTTTACATTGTAGAATTCAGTCTAACAATAGTTGAGAGATTGATTTCAAAAATATTAAAACTACAAAGCTTCTGCAATTAAAAAACCAAAAAAGTGATATTAACACAGTAATGAAACAGTGGAACCATAATAGAGAGTCTAGCAAAAGATCCCGGTATGTTTCAGACTTAGTAATTTGTTGAAGTTAGCACAGATATCTTATCTGAAACCTTAGGGCCAGATGCCTCAGAATTCATTTTTGGGCTTCAGAAAGCCAATATGCAAGGCTGGACACAGTGGCTCACACCTGCAATCCCAGCACTTTGGGAAGCTGAGGTGGGAGAATTGCTTGAGCCCTGGAGCTCCTGACCATAGTGAGACCTCGTCTCTACAAAAAATAAAAAATTAGCCAAGCATGGTGGTGAGTGAGTACCTATAGTCCCAGCTACTCAAGAGGCTAGAGTGGGAAGATCACCCGAGCCCAGGAGTTTGAGGCTGCAGTTAGCCGTGATCACACAATGGCAGTGCAGGCTGGGCAACAGAGTGAGACCCCTATCTCTAAAATAAGAAGAAAGACAATATGGTATTAGCACTAACCTCTCCAAAAGGATCTGGGGAAAGTGCCTTGTAGATGAGTCATGAATAATTCTTCACATGACATATATATAAATGGAATAAATAAAAATGTAATGTCAGTTCATATTTAGCCACCAAAGGAATTTTGGGGGAAAACTTGTTTTCTAGAGCCTTTTGGATTTCCAGTTTATAGATAAGGGATTATAGAACTATATCCCAATTTGGTAGGGAAATAATGGTTTGTTTTGTACATTTCTGGAAAAGAAAATTTTGGACCCTCTACCTCATAACACATATAGATTGAGTTCATCCTTCATCTGAAAATCTGAAACACTCTGAAATCCAAAACTTTTTTTTTTTTAAGAGATTGAGTCTTGCCATGTTGTGCAGGATGGAGTGCAGTGGCTGGTCACAAGTGAAATCATTGCACACTATAGCCTTGAACTCCTGAACTCAAGCAATCCTCCTGCATCAGCCTCATGAGAGTAGCTGAGACTACAGGCACAAGCCACTGTGCCCAGTAAAATCTGACTTTTTCAGCACAGACATGACAAAGTAAATGCTCATTGAAGCATTTCAGATTTTGGGTTTTTTGGAGTAGGGATGCTCACCTGGTAAGTATAATGCAAATATTCCAAAATCTGAAAGACTTCTGGTCATAAGCACTTTGGATAAGGGATACTCAATCTGTATCAAATTCTAGAAAATTTGGCCAGGTGTGGTGGCTCATGCCTGTAATCCTAACACTTTGGGAAGCTGAGATGGGCGGAGGTCCTGAGCTCAGGAGCTCAAGACCAGCCTGAGCAACATAGGAAAACACTGTATCTACTAAAAATACAAAAAATTAGCTGGGTGTGGTGGTGCGTGCCTGTAGTCCCAGCTACTCAGGAGGCTGAGGCATGTGAATTGCCTAAACCCAGGAGGCGGAGGTTGCAGTGAGCTGAGAGCCCCTGCACTCCAGCTTGGGTGACAGAGCGAGACTGTCTAAAAAAAAAAAAAGAAAGAAAATTTAAATGTGAAAAAGAAAACCAAGATGAGAAAATAGTTAGAAAACTACAGACTCTGGGCGGGTGGTCCAGTGTGCTTACCAGAGCACTCAGTTGCCGGTGGACAGGGAAATGCCGTGGGAAGCAGCAGCACAGATTCTTCTGTCTTTCATCCACAGCAGAAATACCCCCACAGTGACAACATCCAGTGCTGATGGGCAGGCAGGAGGACCAGGTCACTGTTTTAACACAGGTGGAAGCAGCATGACTTGAAAATGTTCTGCAGTTAATTGGGCACTATCACTTTGAAACCAAACCTGGTTAGAATTAAAAGCACCAGCATGGAAGTGTACAGGTTTATTCTGGTGTTGCTGGGTTACTGTGGAGAAAATGTGGAAGCAATATAAATGTGCCTCAGTTGGGAGAATTTATGGTGTGGTCATCTGGGCATCGAGAGCCAGGAGGATAAAGTGTTGGCAAGTGAGAAAGAGTCACTGAGGAACGGTCTATAGTAGTATCCTAATTGTGTATCTTTAGTTTGTTATGAGCATGTATGATGTCTGTTAATATTTTCCTCCAGTAGTAGAGAAAACGTGCTAAGGAAAAAAAAAATGAAGATGGAGAGAGTAGAAGCAGCAAGTGAGAAGGCTTTCTGAAACATGTAAATGGAGTGGGCGGGACTCAGTGGGCTCTCCCACCCCGCCAAAAATATTCTCCTTTTAGCTTACGGTTTTTATAATGATCAAAGTGAGATTTGCCTGTACTCCCACCATGAGGAAATGGCCCCGCATACTGACGGAAATCCTTCCACACAAAATGGCTCTGGCATGCTTTGCAGACAGTACTGTATTATACACCTTTCTTATGCCATTGGAGAGATGAGCCCGATTTGAAGGGCTGCATGACGTTCGTTTGAATGTACAATTTATTTAACCTTTTCTGCACTGAGGAACGTTTAGGTGTTTTCCCATTTTTCACCACTACAATCAGTGTGCACGTATGTTTCCAATTCTTAAATTTAGGATAGGTTCTGGGAAGGGATTAATGAAACAGATTTTTACTTCTCATACATTCTGTCAAACTGCTTTCCAAAAAATATGGAAACAGTTGATCCTCCCACCAGCATAGAAGTGTCTCTTCAACCTTGCATGACTGGGAATAATTCTTCATTCTTGGAATTCTGTGGGTTAAAAAGACATGTTTGATTAAATATCTGTTCCTGCTTTTATACCCTCCCCGTTGGTCCCAAAGTGCTCCTTGCCTATTAGCCTAGTTGGCACCTTGTTATGGGTTGCACCTTTGGCTCTTAGTTTCTTTTTTTTTTTTTTTTTTTGAGACGGAGTCTCGCGCTGTGTCACCCAGGCTGGAGTGCAGTGGCACGATCTCGGCTCACTGCAAGCTCCGCCTCCCAGGTTCAGGCCATTCTCCTGCCTCAGCCTCCGAGTAGCTGGGACTACAGGCGCCCGCCACCACGCCCGGCTAGTTTTTTGTATTTTTAGTAGAGACGGGGTTTCACCATGTTAGCCAGGATGGTCTCGATCTCCTGACCTCGTGATCCGCTGGCTCTTAGTTTCTTAATTTGTTCACTGCTTATAGCTTTTTTGTAAGCAAATCAGATTTCTGTAATACAGCCGTAAAGATATATAGAGATCTATAGATCTGTATTTTTAATTACCTACAGTAAGTGTGGTGTGGAAGGAGAAGGAATTTGAACAAAGATCAGATAGGTTGTGGTTCCATGCTTGTAGAGTGGCCCTCCGTTGGTGGGGCTGCGCTCCGGGTGGAAGCGTGGGTGAAGGGGCAGGGGGGCGTCCCTCTAAACTGGCAGGGTCGGGGCGGGAACTTGTAGGGCACTCAGAGTAGCCTCTCCAGCCCCTTCTGCCCTGCCCGCAGCTCATGATGGAGCAGTCCAAGAAGTCCTCGCTCATGGTGGCCCGCAGTATTCTCAACAACAAGCTCATCAGCAAGAAGCTGGAGCGCTACCTGAAGGTGAGGCGCTGGTCCTGGCCTGGGCTTGTCCCCACCTCAGTCCCTGCCTGTGCTCCCTCCCTTCAGTGTCCGCGCCCCTCCCCACAGGGCGAGAACCCTTTCACCGACAGCCCCGAGGAGGAGAAGGAACAGGAGGAGGCTGAGGGCGGTGCCCTGGACGAGGGGGCACAGGGCGAAGCGGCAGGGGTCTCGGAGGGTGCAGAGAGCGCGCCAGCGCAGCCTCCCGTGCCCCCAGAGCCAGCCCCCGGGGCCGTGTCGCCGCCACCGCCGCCGCCCCCAGAGGAGGAGGAGGAGGGCGCCGTGCCCTTGCTGGGAGGGGCGCTGCAACGCCAGATCCGCGGCATCCCGGGCCTCGACGTGGAGGACGACGAGGAGGGCGGCGGGGGCGTCCCGTGACCCGAGCTCGGGGCGGGCGGGGTCCGCGTGGCCGAAGCTGGAAGCCAAACCTAATAAAGTTTTCCCATCTCACCTCCCGGTTTCTCTGTTACGGTGCCGCGCGGGCCGGGCGGGGCGCGGGCCGAGAGGCGGGGCGCGCATGCGCGCGGGCCGGGCCCTCGGGCACCGCTGCGGGACCACAACTCCCGACAGGCTGCGGAGGTGGAGCTTCGCAGCCCGAAAGGCTAGCTGGGACGGCGAGGGCGGACCCTCGTGAAGGCCAGCCAATGGGCGCGCGCGGAAGTAGTGACGTGTGCGCCTAGTCTTCCAGTAGTCGACGGCGGAGGTGCGTTGAACGCATGCGTGCTGTGGTCTCCTAGTAAAAGGGGCTGCTGGTGGGCCGCGTTGAAGACATGGACCAGGGCTACGGAGGTTTGTGTAGGCTGCTGGGTGCAGAGTAGGGAGCGAAGGCTGAGTGCGAGCCACGCAGCCGCTGCGCAGACGGCTGCGGGCCGGGCCTTCGTCCGGAGTGTGGTTGCCGCAGCCGGGCCCTGCAGAGAGGCGGCCAGGGCGCGCGCGCGCGCGCGCCGCTCATTGGGCTTTGGCGCCGTCGCTCCCTGGGCGCTGCGTGCGGATTGGCCGCCAGGGCCCGAAGAGGCGGGCGGGACTCGGGGTTGGGGCAGACGCCGCGGTGGGCTTCATGGGGGGCGCCTTGGGCTGTGCGAGCCGTTTCTGTCCCTCACCTTCGGCGGGGCCCTTCCGGCCCCCGGCGACCCCGGGGTTTGCACTCCCGGCTTCCTCTTCCGAAGACGCCACAAAATGGCGGCGCTAGGGGGCGGAGCTACAGCGTGGGGTCCTGAGGTCGGGCTCCGGGCGCTGGGTCTGGGGCCACGGGTGGACCGCTGGGGCCGCCTCTCCTGACCTGTCCTAGGCCGTCGGGGCCGGGTGGGGCCTCTGCTGGGCTCCCGAGGCCCAGGGCGCCTGTCCCGGAAGCCGTCGGGCTGCGCGGGGTCGGGCCTTTAATCCCTGGTGCTGCGTAGTGGGGCCGAGTGCGGCCGGCGCGGGAGTCAGCCTCGCCGGGCTCCAGCTCTGTACCCGGCGCGTGCTGGCGTGGGACAGGATGGTGAGGGGCAAATGCTGAGTGTTTGTACAAAGCTGGAAACCTGATGTGCCCTGGGGCTGGTGACAGATTGGCCATTCTCATGTAGGCAGTGCGTTGCGGTGGCTTGGAGGGGCCAAGGGGTTGTGCAAGAGGGAACGTGTCCTTTCCCCGCTTGGCTTTAGCGCTTGGCCTGCAGTAGGGCCGATTTTCTCGAGCTTCCTGCTCCCCGCCTCTGGAATCAGAGCTTTCTGGGAGCCAAGTTTGCCCACAGGGGATAGTTGGGACACGCTGGGTGGAGCTCGACTGGGTGTAGAGAAGCTAGTGGTCTGATCCTGGCTGCAGGAGCTCAAGAAGTTGTCGATCTTGAGAAGTGGCAGGGCAAAATTATCCCATCACCAGAAATTGCAGAGACAGGAGAGGGGTCGGTCCTGAGGCGGCAGCGTGCGCGGTGTGCTTTGGTGTCTTCCGGGTCCTAGCGAAGGCTCTGCCTGGCTCTCCTGGTCTTCCACAGCCTGGGTAGATTTTACCATTCTCTCCTTTCCTTCCCATCAGATCTTTTCTGCCGGTATTGTCTTTTTCAGTCTTAGTTTGGAGAGGTTTTTTTAATCCCCTTTTCCTACCTCCCGAAAACCTTTCAGACACAGTGGAGATAGTTCAGCTTCCCCGATTTCTTGTGTTTCGGGGAGCGTTTTAAGGTTAATAGTGCGTGCTGCTTACACTAGAGCTTCACAGGGAAGCGGCCTCTCAAGGTTGGTTACTTGCTGTTAGAATCTGCAGTCTGCCTTTCTGTTGCACGGATGCAAATTTAGAAGGCTTTGTGGTATGACGGAGGAGAAGGCATAGCATAGCAGAGGGCAAAACTCAGCGGTTATGACTGGGTCAAGTCTCGTAACCCGTGAGCCTAGCTCCCTTGTCTCTGAATGGCCTTCGGGACAACAGGGTTTGCTGGGTGCTTGCAGTGTATCGGCACACAGTAGGCACTTAGCAGCGGGGCTAGTCCTGGTGAGGGAGACATGGGTATGTTCCTGCCTCATCAAAGTGAAGTCATTTAACAGGCATGGTGGCCACCCGCGCGCAGCTGAGTGCTGGGCCCCAGGGACACAGAAATGAAGAGAACACAGTTCCCATCCTCCTTCCTGGAGGGACCAGACAGATCCCATAGTGGGTGGGGGGTGTTGGAGGGTCGAAGAGTGCAGTCTGATGCCTTCGGGCCAGGCCAAGGCCCTGGGACTTAAAGGTCCAGGGGATCCGTGGAGGGCTTAAAAGTGATAGGAAGTGCGGCTTAGAGAGATGCAGTTTATGTCACCAAATTCCCATGCTTGTTCTCAGTTACGGGGTACTTGTGATAGTAGTCGGAACTGGTTTCCTGGCTGTGTGGTGGGTGGGGGAATGTGTCTTCATGCTGAGTGGATTGTCTTGTGTTAGCCTCAGTTGTGGATGGACTCTTGGAGGGGCGAGGTACTTGGCCAAGGTCCCTCTGCAGGCGGAGCTGACCTCCAAGCCCACTTCCCACCCTTCTTTTTCTGCTTTGATCTCAGCCAAGTGGAATGCGATGATGCCGTTAGCCAGCTGTGGGGTGGCTTGTTTGTGTGTTGGGGGGGTATTCCTTCTTGTAAGGCTGACACTGAACTGTAAGGAGATCCATTTAGGAGTACCCCTAAAAGGACCCGTTCTCTGGTGTGACAAATAGAATCTTAACTCACGGGGTCTTCTTGCAGGCTATGGGGCATGGAGTGCTGGACCTGCCAACACCCAGGGTAAGTGGGCTCTGCTTTGCGGGTGAGGCGTGGGCTTCCCTTATATTCAAGGCCGTAGCATGGCAGAGCTGAACCTGATGGTCACCAGGGTCAAGGGAGGTGGTAGCCCAGGGGTCAGCAAACTTTGTGTAAAGGATCAGATGGTGAATATCTTTGTGGCTTTATGAGCTCCACAGTCTCTGTAGCAGGAAAGCAGTCATAAATGTGTGAAAGAGTGGATGGGACAATGCCAGTAGTTACTTATAGACAATATAATTCAAAGATCATAATTTTTGTGTGTTATTAAATCCTCTATTTTGGCAAAATATTTTTATTCTGAGTAAATAGCTGAGGGTATATCCAAGGTGTTTTTTCTCTATCATTAACAGATTTTTAGCACAGCTTTAGATTTAGTAGTAGAGTTTCATAGGCCCACACATCTCCACTCAGGTGTACTGTCTCTCATTAGTACGATTTTTTTTTTTCTTTTGAGACGGAGTCTTGCTCTGCTGCCCAGGCTAGAGTGCAGGGGTGTGATCTCGGCTCACTGCAGCCGCAACCTCCTGAGTAGCTGGGATTACAGGCACCCACCACCGCGCGCAGCTAATTTTTGTATTTTTAGTAGAGACAGGGTTTCACAATGTTGACCAAGCTGGTCTCGAACTCCTGACCTCGTGATCAGCCCTCCTTGGCCTCCCAAAGTGCTGGGATTACAGGTGTCAGCCACCACACCCAGCCTCATTAGTAAGATCTTTCATTAGCTGGGTGAGGCAGCTCATGTCTGTAATCCCAGCAGTTTGGGAGGCCGAGGCAAGAGGCTCACTTGAGCCTGGGAGTTCGAGACCCGAGCTCAAGTGATCCTTTTATCCTAGTAATAAAAAATTAGTAGGGCGTGGCAGTGCGTGCCTGTAATCCCAGCCGCTCAGAAGGCTGAGGTAGAAAAATTGCTTGAGCCCAGGAGGTCAAGGCTGCAGTGAGCTGTGAGCCACTGCACTCCAGCCTGGGTGACAGAGCAAGACCCTGTCTCCAAAAAAAAAAAAAAAATCTTGCATTAGTGTGATGCATTTGTTACAATTAATTAGTCAGTGTTCCAGTGTTTATGTGATATTATTCACTATAGCTCATAGTTTTTCTTAATTTGCATAGTCTCTGAGTTTTGACCCAATGTGTAAGTGATATATTTCATGTCAAAATTTGTCATTGAATATACCTTAGAAGCTTTTCCCCAACCATTTAAAAACGTAAAATTCACCCTTCGCTGGGGGCAGAGCCTGAGAACACAGGGCTACAGGCAGTGTGCTGGTACTTACTTATGAGCACTGAAATTCGAAAATCACAAGGGCTGTGCCAAGGTGGGCAGTGGGCTCCGTGTGGCCTGACTTTTTGCAGACCCCCACTCTAGAGTCAGGGTCACGACGCTAGGCTTGTTTGGGGGGCCATTGTGTGCTCTCTGCTGGCAAGGTTTTCTGCTTTCTGCCAGCCCGTGTTCGAGGGCGCGAGGGCTTCCTTTGTGTTCTGAGTCTGAGATCTGTCTCTAGCAATATGGGGAGTGGGGCTGCTTTTCGAGCCACCACCCGGTGTTTCAGGAGGAGACCTTCAAAGTCGCTCGAGGCACATAACGTCGTCTTGCTCGCTTGAGTTGAGGACGTGACGTTGCACCAATGCCTGGCTGTGCAGTTGGCAGCGCCTGCACTCTGGCTTCTGGTGGGAACTGGCCCTTTACGAGGACTCTGCCTGGGGCCTGACCCGGCCAACCTCTTGGCCAGCAGCCCACAGTAGACGAGCTTCCTGGGAAGCGTGCAGCATCCCTTCCCTTGCCCTGACGGGAAGTTGGCCTTGCACGGGAGAAGGCTGGCTTGTGCTCAGCCTAGTGCTCTGTAGGAGTTGAGTGAGCTAAGAACACCCAAGGCTGCCTCCCTGAGCGCTGCAGAGGGAAGCCCTGGCGCTGGGACTGTGGAGGGTGGAGCGGGGTGACAGCTGGGGTGTCAGTGCCTTCGTTCTGCAAACAGGGCTCTTGTGTGTTTTTGTTTCCCCTAAGGTGCATATGGAACTGGTGTGGCCAGCTGGCAAGGTAAGCCCTTCTGTGGCGGGGGGGGTCTGTGGGTGGGCGAGTGGGCCTCTGATCTGAAGGCCAGGCAGGTTCAGCCCATCAGGGAGGTTTGACATGGACTTCCTGGCTCTGTTCCTGAGGACGCAGTCAGCCAGGGCTGCTGTTGTGAATACGGCGCGGTTGGTGGGGTGGGGCGGCTGCAGACGGCTGTGGTGGGCAGCTTCAGAGAAGCATGATGGGGAGGACTGTGACTGTGCTCTGGGGGCAGCGGTCCTTTGTGGGGCCTGTCAGCAGCCGGAACTGCTGTTCCCAGACTCAGTCACCCGGCTTAGAATGGGGAACAGGTCCTAGAGTCTGGCACGGAAAACCCACTGCTAGGCCCTGAGGCTACCCCTTTCTTTGGCCACCTCCTGCTGCCTCTTGGCAGGTCACAGTGCAGTGTGAAATGATGCCAGCAGCACTGGGTCCCACAGCCCTTTTCCTTCTCGGTGGCAGTGGGTGCCCCTCCCTGGTTGTGTCCACCATGGACAGGTCTCCTGGGTGCTGAGGTCTGACTTGGCTCCTCCCCCCATGACAGGTTATGAAAACTACAATTACTACGGCGCCCAGAACACCAGTGTCACCACAGGCGCAACCTACAGCTACGGCCCAGCCTCGTGGGAGGCCGCCAAGGCCAACGATGGCGGCCTGGCGGCGGGGGGCCCTGCCGTGCACATGGCCTCTTATGGCCCAGAGCCATGCACCGACAATTCTGACTCCCTCATTGCCAAGATCAACCAGCGTTTGGACATGATGTCCAAGGAAGGAGGCAGGGGCGGGAGCGGCAGCGGTGGGGAGGGCATGCAGGACCGGGAGAGGTGATTATGGACCCAAGCCCTTCCCCTGGGACCCCACACCTCCCCACCTTTGTGCACATGGGAGTGGGCACCCACTCTTGAGGGAGGACCTGTCCTCGCCTCCCTCCTGAGTGTGGCATTGATGAGCTGGGCTCGTGGGGGCCAGCGGTGTTACAGTAGGACTGCCTTGCTTTTCCTCATGGTGGGGCTTGGGCTTGGTTGTTGGCTAACCTCCCCGAGACTCCTTTTTCCTGCATCCTGCTGCTCCTGTGGCCAGGGGCTCTGAGTCCCCCACTCAGCAGTATCCGGGGGTGTTGGTTGGCGTTGGCCATCCGAGCACTCAGCTGGAACGCAGGGTGGTTTGCTTGGCTGTGTCGAATGTAGGGGCATCGAGGTTATACTGAGGGAGTGTGGCAGTGGGTGACTGGGGGGACTGCCCCTGACAGGCTGTGCTTCTGTTGCAGCTCCTTCCGCTTCCAGCCGTTCGAGTCCTATGACTCCAGGCCCTGCCTGCCCGAGCACAACCCCTACCGCCCCAGCTACAGCTATGACTATGACTTCGACCTGGGGTCCGACCGCAATGGCAGCTTTGGGGGGCAGTACAGTGAATGCCGGGACCCGGCCCGGGAGCGGGGCTCCCTTGATGGCTTCATGCGGGGCCGGGGCCAAGGCCGCTTCCAGGACCGGAGCAACCCTGGCGCCTTCATGCGCAGTGACCCCTTTGTGCCCCCCGCTGCGTCCTCTGAGCCCCTGTCCACGCCATGGAATGAGCTGAACTACGTGGGTGGACGGGGCCTAGGAGGGCCCACCCCCAGCCGGCCGCCTCCGTCCCTCTTCTCCCAGTCCGTGGCTCCCGACTACGGCGTGATGGGCATGCAGGCGGCAGGCGGCTATGACGGCACCATGCCCTACGGATGTGGCCGCTCGCAGCCTCGGATGCGGGATCGGGTAAGCCCTCACAAGGTCCCTTCCAGCTGCCTTCGCTTCTCTTTTTAGCAGCTTTATCGAGGTAAAATTTCCCCGTCTCAACATTCACTTAAATGTTTTTAAGTGCGCAGTTCGACTTTTAGTTAATTTACAGGATTGTGCAACCATCCCCACCACCACAGTCTAATCTTAGCATTTCTGTCAACTGGAAGAGAAACCTCTGCTCCTTAGTCACCCCTGTCTCCTCCCCCCAGCCTCCAACAAGCACCACTGGTCTCTGGATTTGCATGTTCTAGACATTTTGCACAAATGGAGTCACGAAATGTGCGGCCTTTTGTTCCTGGGTTCTTTCACTCAGCATGATTTTCTTTTTAGTTTCAAATACGTTGTCTCTGCTTTTTAAAAGACCTTTTGTGCCTGTGTTGTCTGATCTTATAACCTTGCTCTTTTCTGTGGGGCATCTTCATGGCCCCGGTAAGTAGCTCACGGGGTGTGCTTGTTGTCTGTAGCCCAAGAGGAGAGGGTTTGACCGCTTCGGACCAGATGGCACGGGCAGGAAACGGAAGCAGTTCCAACTTTACGAGGAGCCAGACACCAAACTGGCCCGGCTTGACAGTGAAGGAGATTTCTCCGAAAATGGTATGTCCTGGGGGCCAGGGGGGCCAGGCGGATGTAGGATGGGTCAGCTGCCTGCTGGGGTCTGCCTGCCCCGTCTGTGTCGTGGACACTCGCGGGTGGCATGTTTCACCGCCACTGTGGTCCGGGCACACTCACCCTGGACGGCGAGCTCGGGAGGGTGGAAACCAGATGGGACCACTCTCCGGGGACTGACTTTTCCTCTCTTTGTGTCTGGCAGATGACGCAGCTGGTGACTTCCGCTCGGGAGATGAAGAATTCAAGGGTGTAAGTCCACCAGGCAGCCCTTTCGCCTCTAGCGTGGGATTTTTTCTTTCTTTAATCGCCCTTCCTCACAAAGGGGCAGGAGCGGCTGCCGTGGTGGATTTGACTACCTCTGAGTGGATTTAGGACCCTGACTTTTAGCTAGGTTTCTAAAAGTTTTCCACCTTAGCCGGGCGCAGTGGCTCGCACCTGTAATCCTAGCACTTAGGGAGGCCCAGGTGGGTGGATCACTTGAGGTCAGGAGTTCAAGACCAGCCTGGCCAACATGGTGAAACCCCATCTCAATTAAAAATACAAAAGTTAGCCAGGAGTGGTGGCATGTGCCTGTAGTCCCTGCTACTCGGGAGGCTGAGGGAGGAGGATCACTTGAACCTGGGAGGTGGAGGTTTGGAGGTTGCAGTGAGCTGAGATTGCACCACTGCACTCCAGCCTGGGCGACAGAGGGAGACTGTCTCAAAAAAAATGTTTTCAACTTACAGCAAACATTCCCTTTCTGAAAAAAGCTCCCAGTTCCTCTCCCTCGTCTCCAGGCCAGTAAGTGCAGGGACTGTAGGCTGAAGCTTCCAAGCACAGGCTGGAGGCTGATTTGCCGCCAGCTCCATACCAGGTGCCGCTGACCGGTCTGTTGTGACTCATCCTTCCGTCCTCACAACAAGGCACAGGCGGTAGCATGTGGGGCCAGTTTGTAGCCAGGACCACCCCAAGCTCCTGGGGAGGTGCCTCAGCCACCCCAGTGAAGATTCTGATCCAAGTTGGAGGTGTAGGGCCTGGATGTCCAGCGTGGGAAAGAGGGCCTTCCCAAGTCCTTACAGTCACATAGGCAGGAGACGGTGGCTTTTCAGGTTTTCAGAGTCTCACTTGATTCCTATTGTGCTGGTGTTGAGACTAGGAATCTCTGCAAACCTACTGATTCTTAATTTAACCGTATGTTCACTGCCTAAGGAGTCAGCTCTGTTTAGATTCTCAGTTGAATTGTTTTTATGTATACATGATTTGGTATCAAGACATTGGGTAAATATAGGCCAGGTGCGGTGGCTCACGCCTGTAATCCCAGTATTTTGGGAGGCCGAGGTGGGTGGATCACTAGGTCACAAAATTGAGACCATCCCGGCCAATATGGTGAAACCCCATCTCTACTGAAAATACAAAAATTAGCCGGACGAGGCGGCGTGCACCTGTAGTCCCAGATACTCCGGAGGCTGAGGCAGGAGAATAGCTTCAACCCAGGAGGCAGAGGTTGCAGTGAGCCGAGATCACGTCATTGCACTCCAGCCTGGGAGACAGAGTGAGACTGTTTAAAAAAAAAAAAAAAAAAAAAAAGATATTGGATAAATATAAACAAAAGCTTGGGAAACGTGGTGGAACCCATTTTCTGTGAAGAATGCCGGAACTGGCATCCCCCAAGTGAGACTCCATCTCCCTACAGTTGGTGAACAGGCTCTGTTCATAGAATTATACGGGTGGGCCTTTGTCGCGGGGTAGGCAGTTCTGCAGCTTAGGAGGAGCCGAGAGAGGGTGGGTGAGTGGCTTTCTAGAAAGGTGGTCGTCACAGAATCTCTGAAGGCAACTGGGAGTAATAACAGGACACACAGGCCCTGTCCTGAGCCCCAGAGGGTGGTCCTGACACTGGCTCATTCTTGGTGGCATAATAACCTAGGTCTGGGGTGAGACCACCCACCAGGCAGTGGCCAGGGACTGGGCTGGTTGTAGAGAGCTGTGGACACACCAGCTCACTGCCGGACTTCGTGTATTCTCTTTTCCAGGAGGATGACTTCTGCGACTCTGGGAAGCAGAGAGGTAGGCGTCACCGTGTCCCTTGCAGCTTTCCTGTGTCTTCCTGGCTGCCCCGCACTTACTGCCCAGCTTCTGAGCAAACCGGGGCCTGGATGGAGGGGCCCGTGGCTGTGGGGGAAGAGGGGCTGCAGCCACCAGATGGGCCTTGACCGTGGCGATCGGCCGACACTTTGCTTCAAAGTGTCTGGGGCAGCATTTACCGGAAACGGGTCTGTCTGCCTGACCCGATGCAGGCTGCAGTGGGGATGGGGGGCAGCCTTGGGTGTCCACCACAGTTGAAGTTTGTAGGGAAGGAGACACATGAAAGAAGAGGCTCCCAGCCCATCTTCTGTGCCCTGCTCGGCCAGTGCATGTCCCTGAACTGTTTTCTCCAGGGCTTCCTTTTGTCCGGTTCTTTCAGTCACCTGCCCTGGGCCATGCTGTGGACCTCTGTGGTGGGGATACTGGCAGCTGCAGTGCACATTGCTTTGTGCCTGTAAGTGTGTGACAGCAGACAGCTGTGGGGTCGGGAGCACCAGGCCCACTGGGTCTTTGAGAGGCAGGTGCCCTTCAGCAGGTCTCTTCATGTCCAGTGCAGGAGATGAAAGGGTCCGCAGCAACAGCAGACCAGGCTTAAAGCCCCACGGCAGGGCGGCCTGAGGTGCCGCGGCCTGGAGCTCACCCTGAAGCCACTTGTTTCTTTACCTGTTCTGTGGGTCTTTCCGTAGCTGGTTACCCCAAGGATCACAGGCTGGCTCCTCAGTGGCCCTGCTCCCATGCATTCTGAAGGCCCTTGGCTTAGATGCTCCTCCTGTTCAGGCTTAGCCAGCCCTCTGCGGTCCTCCCCCGTGCGACCCGCAGCAGTCCTGTCCGTAGCACGGGGCGCCCCGAGCGCTTAGTGGCACAATGCTAAAGCAAAGGTGACATGTCTGTTGCGCGCAGGTCCTGCTACCTACCCGGGATGACTTTGCTATTAAACAGCAGTCATAGTTTCAGGCAGTGACCTCTTGCCAAAAATCCCACACGCCCTTTTGAGAGGCTTCTGAGCAGCGCACGCCGGTCGCCATCTTCGTGGGACAGTCTCGGGACTGGCATCAGGGGTAGGGGTTACAGTTCAGATGCTTCTCCAACCTTTTTTCAGCGTCCGTCCCTGGCCTCATGCTGGGACGATGGCCGCGTGGCTCTCCGAGGAGCTCCTGTGCTGGCCCCGGGGGACGGACGGGAGGACCAATCGGTCTCTTCCCAGATTTTTTTTCTAGGATTGCTTCCCACGCAGCCCTGGGAAAGCCCTAGACTGACGGTTTTTGTGAGTGGAAGATAGAGGTCGGGCCAGCAAGGACTGTCAGACCTGCTGAGGCCCTAGTTCAGACGGGGCCGCCAGGACACTCGTCACAGTCCGCCTAGAGGTGGGATAGAGGACGGCGGAGCAGCTGCTTCACTTCTTGAGGCCTTCAGCTGCCGCCTCTTCATCCGGGGAGAATTGGCTTCTCCTGTGATATTGGGAGAAGACCCCATTGCAGGGCATGAGATTGGACAAGCAGGATGGGGAGGACAGAGACAGCAGGGGGCTGTGGTGCACATGGGGTGGGCAGGCTGTGTCCCTGGCCCGTCCTGGCCGCCTCAGGCCATGTGGGGAGTGAGGTGACTACTCTGGCCTCGCCACAGGCCCGTGTCCACCAGGAGTCTCTGACGGTGCCTTGGGGCATCCTGGACTCTGCCTCGTGGTGCAGGCAGTGGCAGGGCACAGGGTGTAGTGGCCAAGCCGCAGCCCCCCGACCAGGCCCTGGAGCTCAGCTCCTTTGCAGGCCCCTCAGAGCGTCTCGAAGGGACTTGTCTGTTACAGGAGAGAAGGATGACGAGGACGAGGATGTGAAAAAGAGAAGGGAAAAGCAAAGGAGAAGAGACAGGACGCGGGACCGTGCAGCCGACAGGTGAGGCACGGGCACACACCCCCACAGGAAGAGGTGGATGTGGTGCAGTGGAGGCGCTCCCGAGCTCACCTGTCCTCCCTCCACAATGCTGGGGGCCTGGTAGCCTGACTCCTCTGGCCAAACCAGTGGGAGGCAAAACAGGAAACCGTTGAGAGTGCAGAAAAGGCCATCGCTTGTGCTCCCAGCACACAAGCTACCTGTCTTCTAGGACGGCTGGGATGTTGCTTTGGTGAAGTTAGGTTTCTGTTCTTGCTTAGAGAACTGGTGTTTGACTCGTGTCTCTTTTCCTCTGGAGTCCCAGCCTTACTAGTGGGTCTGTGTGGTCCGTAACTGCCCAGCAGGGGGCTCTGTTACTCTCCTGCAGGCCTGAGGGGCAGCCCTGTCCCCGGCCTGGTTGTCTGGCATCTCAGTCAGTGTCCTGCGTACACCTTATCTCAATCCAGACCACCCCTGGAGTTTGACATAGCTAGGAGACAGGTAGAGACATGGTCCTACCATCAAGATTTTGTCCCAGACTAGAAAATGATTGCAAAATGTTGAGCCCAAAGGATGTCAGCGTGAGCATACCATGTGCCTGTCCCTCTCTGCCAGGAGTTAAGTGCTTCCGACTAGAAACTGAAATTACCAATGATCATGTGATGCTGAGGAATCCTTGACCTTAAGGTTCACATGGGAGAGTGGTTTTTTTTTTTCTTTTTTTTGTTCTTGAGATGGAGTCTTGATCTGTTGGCCAGGGTGGAGTGCAATGGCGCAATCTCGGCTCACTGCAACCTCTGCCTCCTGGGTTCAAGCAATTCCGCCTCAGCCTCCTGAGTAGCTGGGATTACAGGCACCCGCCACCATGCCCGGCTAATTTTTGTATTTTTCGTAGAGGCGAGGATTCACTGTGTTGGCAAGGCTGGCCTCAAACTCCTGATCTCAGTGATCTGCCCACCTTGGCCTTCCAAAGTGCTGGGATTACAAGCGTGAGCCGCTGTGCCCAGCCTGGACAGTGATTGTTTTGTTCAAAGAAATGCTTAGTAAAAGGGGTGAGATGCAGTGGCTCACGCCTGTAATTCCAGCACTTTGGAAGACTGAGCCGGCGGCTCGCTTCAGGCCAGGAGTTCAAGACCAGCCTGGTCAGTATGGTGAAATCTGTCTACTAAAACCACAAAAATTAGCCAGGCATGGTGGCAGGTGCCTGTTATTTCAGCTACTACTGTAATCTCAGCTACAAGAACGAAACTCCATCTCAAAAGAAAGAGAAGTGCTTAGCAAAATGAAGCCAGGAACCAAACACGGAACTGTTTCTTCTTAAGCGGTACGGGAACATTGAAACCCTTGTTATTTTAAACAGATAAATGATGGATAGAGTAGATGACTTTTCGTGTCATGTGGAAACTGAGATGACTTTTTTTTTTTAGCTTTAATAATATAATGAAGAGACAGGGGTCTTTCTTTGTTGCTTGGGCTATTGAACTAGCCTCAAGAGATCTTCCTGCCTTGACCTCCCAGAGTACTGGGAGAAGGGCATAGAGGTGACATTTTTTTACTTCCTTTTTGCTTTTTTTTAAATCTTGTATGTTCTTCCAATGAAGAGGTGACTTATTTTTATTTATTTTTTTTTTGAGACAGAGCCTCGCTCTGTCGCCCAGGCTGGAGTGCAGTGGCGCGATCTCCACTCACTGCAAGCTCCGCCTCCTGGGTTCGCGCTGCTCCATAGGGGGTGTGGACGTGTCTTCCTGGTGCTTGTCAGAGGTCAGAAGCGAGGCTTGTGGAGTTGGCAGAGGGGAAGTCCTGAGTGCCACAGGGCCTGTACCCCTACACCAGAAGGGCAGGAGCCTCCAGGACAGAACCAGGGAGGAAGCACCCCAGTGTGGTGGCCTGGGGGTCTGCAGGCTGCTTTCCCTTGCTGTGCAGCGTGGTTACTTTTGGGGAGGCTTCGAAAGCCCGTGACAGAGAAGCCTCCCTTCTCATCTGTAGAATTGGTTGTGACGTGTCTCTACGTGGAGTCTCATGGGAGAGCTGGTCTTGGGTTTTGTGTTTTGAATTGTGCGAGGTGTTTTGTCTGCACGTAAAATGAGGTTGCCTTGTGTCATCCCAGTGGCTGCAGAGAGAAACTCATCTGAGAAGCTGTGGAGCTAGATGCTGGGCCCCAAGAGCCGCCAGCCAGAGCCTAGGGCATCCCCAGTTCTGAGCAGTTGCAGCTTTCCGGTGTTTTCTCAGGGGCTTTGGGGCCAGACAGGGCTGCAGGGTCAGCAGATTACTATGTGAATCATTTGCCTGAGATACTTGCCAGTCCGTGTTCCCATTCTTCAGCTGGGGAAGTTTGGGTAACTGCCGTTCTTTTGCTCCTTGGGAAGTCAGAACTCTTGGTTCAACAGCGACTTTCCCTAGCTGAGTGCAGTGGCATGCACCTCTAATCCCAGCTACTTGGGAGGCTGAGGGGGGTGGATCACCTGAGGTCAGGAGTTCGAGACCAGCCTGGCCAACATGGTAAAACCCTGTCTCTACTAAAAATACAAAAAAAAAAAAAAAAAATAGGCTGGGTACGGTGGCTCACACCTGTAATCCCAGCACTTTGGGAGGCGGGGGCGGGTGGATCACAGGTCAGGAGTTTGAGACCAGCCTAGCCAACATGGTGAAACCCCGTCTCTATAAAAAATACAAAAATTAACTTGATGTGGTGGCGGGTGTCTGTAACCCCAGCTACTCGGGAGGCTGACACAGGAGAATCACTTGAACCCGGGAGGCGGAGGTTGTAGTGAGCTGAGATCGCACCACTGCACTCCAGTCTGGGCGACAGCGAGACTCCATCTCAAAAAATAAAATAAAATAAAAATACAAAAACAATGGCCGGGCGCAGTGGCTCACGTCTGTAATCCCAGCACTTTGGGAGGCAGAGGCGGGCGGATCACCAGGTCAGGAGATCGAGACGATCTTGGCTAACATGGTGAAACCCCGTCTCTACTAAAAATACAAAAAATTAGCTGGGCGTAGTGGCAGGCGCCTGTAGTCCCAGCTGCTCAGCAGGAGAATGGCGTGAACCTGGGAGGTAGAGCTTGCAGTGAGCTGAGATCATGCCACTGTACTCCAGCCTGGGCGACAGAGCGAGACTCCATCTCAAAAAAAAAAAAAACAAAAAAAAAGCCAGGCTTGGTGGTGGGGGCCTGTAATCCCAGCTACTCAACTCAGGAGGCTGAAGCAGGAGAATTGCTTGAACCCGGGAGTTAGAGGTTACAGTGAGCTGAGATTACGCTGTTGCACTCCAGCCTGGGCAACAAGAGTGAAACTCAGTCTCAAAAAAAAAAGAAAAAGATTCCTGAAAATCCTGTTTCTATTTCAGCTCTCCCCAGAGGTGAGCTGATGCTCCCCGCTTCACTCCCCTCCTTGTTTTCCTTCCCCAGAATTCAGTTTGCCTGTTCTGTGTGCAAGTTCCGTAGCTTTGACGATGAAGAGATCCAGAAGCATCTGCAAAGCAAATTCCACAAAGAGACACTGCGGTTCATAAGCACCAAGCTGCCTGACAAGACAGTGGAGTTCCTGCAGGTAAAGGACAGCTGGGTCCCGTCACCTCATCGTCCATCGATCCGGCAGGTGCCGGATCCCTTGAAGGACAAAGGGAAATCAGACGCCATACTTGGCCAAGGTTTCCTTTCCCAGATAGAGCAGCTGTGTAAGTCCCCGAGTCACAGGGACAACCGAGAGCTCCGGCCATAGTGCTGTGCTGCCCATGGAACTGCTCTGACAGCTGCCTGCCTAGCCCTGGCAGCTGAGAAATGTCCACACATGCCAGCCTCTCATTTTACTTTATGCCATCTCCAACCCCACCTAGGAATACATTGTAAACAGAAATAAGAAAATTGAGAAGCGGCGTCAGGAATTGATGGAGAAAGAAACTGCGAAACCAAAACCAGATCCTTTCAAAGGTGAGTTGTGATCCCAGGATGCGTGCTGTCCTGGATGGTAGTAAGGCATGTGACGGGACCCGTAAAACGTGGCGCGAGGCTGGGCGTGGCGGATCACAAGGTCAGGAGATCCAGACCATCCTGGCTAACACGGTGAAACCCCATCTCTACTAAAAGATAGAAAAAAGTAGCTGGGTGTGGTGGCGGGCGCCTGTAGTCCCAGCTACTTGGGAGGCTGAGGCAGGAGAATGGCGTGAACCCCGGAGGCGGAGCTTACAGTGAGCCAAGATCGCACCACTGCACTCCAGTCTGGGCGACAGAGTGAGACTCCATCTCAAAAAATAAAATAAAATAAAAATACAAAAACAATGGCTGGGCGCGGTGGCTCACGCCTGTAATCCCAGCACTTTGGGAGGCCGAGGCAGGTGGCTTACAAGGTCAGGAGGTCGAGACCATCCTAGCTAACACGGTGAAACCGTCTCTACTAAAAAACATACAAAAAATTAGCCGGGTGTGGTGGCAGGTGCCTGTAGTCCCAGCTACTCGGGAGGCTGAGAGGCAGGAGAATGGCGTGAACCCGGGAGGCGGAGCTTGCAGTGAGCTGAGATCGCGCCACTGCACTCCAGCCTGGGTGACAGAGTGAGACTCCGTCTCAAAAACAGAAAAAAGCAATGTGGCTCACAGCCAGCTCAAGGTGGCTGAGAAGGTGATGGTGAGACCTGTGGGAAGAGCGCTCAGCAGCAGTGGAAAGAAAGAAACCTTCAGATGTGGCCTTGCATAGATCGTAGCTTATATCCTGACATTAAGCACGTCCGTGTCTTTTCCTCCTTGGTTTGAAAAGAAAGGACCAGGAGGAACAGAAAAGCTGAAGTGTGCAGAATTCTCAGCTATAGAGGCCGATGTGCTAGCCCATACTCCCCATAGAAAGGCAGGCTATGCCCTTCTGACTCCTTAGAGTTGCAGGGAGAAAACGTGGGCCCTGTTGGGGAGTGGGAGGAAAGAATCACTTGCTGTCCCAGATCCTAAAAGACATGCGTTTCCTCGCAGGGATTGGCCAGGAGCACTTCTTCAAGAAGATCGAGGCTGCTCACTGCCTGGCCTGCGACATGCTAATTCCTGCACAGCCACAGCTCCTCCAGCGGCACCTGCACTCCGTGGACCACAATCACAACCGCAGGGTGAGTCTTCCTCCCACACTGCCTGCGGTGCGCATTGCAGGGCTGCGGCTCAGAGCCTCCTGTGTCTTATGGGGAATAACAACATCTTTAGCGGCTCTTGCTGTGTTTCAAGTCTGTCACTTCCATCGATGGGTCGTAGGATTCGTCTCAATTTTTATAAAAATATGAGAAAATGTGTTGCTTAGACTCAATTAAATGTAGTAGCTACGATTCTCCTGATAGTGTCTCCACATAGGTCAGTTTCCCAGTAGCTGAAGGCCTGGGGGCTTCTGTAAGCTGAGACCCAAGGGCCATTGAGAGCCGAGTGGCCCAGGGGACTTGGACTAAAGGACTGGTTCTGTCCTTACCTACCTGATGGGGCTTCAGGCTAAATGTGGAGCCCAGGGGTCACATGTTGAAGATTCTGGAAAAATACCTTCTTTTGTGAGGAGTCAAATCATAAGTGTTTTTAGCATTGCGGACCATAGAGGCCCTATCCAGTGACACGGCTGTACCTGCTGTCAGTGCAGAAAAGCAGACAGTGAAGAGTGCCTGTGGCTGCGTTTGCTCTGCAGCCTGTCACTTTCTGGCCCTGGGTTAGCAGCTCTCTCCTTAGTTTACTCAGCTATTTTTTTTTTTTTTTTGAGACGGAGTCTCGCTCTGCCGCCCAGGCTGGAGTGCAGTGACCGGATCTCAGCTCACTGCAAGCTCCGCCTCCCGGGTTCCCGCCATTCTCCTGCCTCAGCCTCCCGAGTAGCTGGGACTACAGGCGCCCGCCACCGCGCCCGGCTAGTTTTTTGTATTTTTTAGTAGAGACGGGGTTTCACCGTGTTCGCCAGGATGGTCTCCCTGACCTTGTGATCCACCCGTGTCGGCCTCCCAAAGTGCTGGGATTACAGGCTTGAGCCACCGCGCCCGGCTACTCAGCTATTAAATGGGGAGGTCAAAAGCTGCCCACCCATCTCACAGTACTGTGTTTTGGTTTTGATTATGGTTTTTTGGTTTTTGTTTGTTTGTTTGTTTGATGGAGTTTCACTCTTGTTGCCCAGGTTGGCGTGCAGTGGTGCGATCTCAGGTCACTGCAACTTCCGCCTCCCAGGTTCAAGCAATTCTCCAGCCTCAGCCTCCTAAGTAGCTGGGATTACAGGTGCCCACCACAACGTCCGGCTAATTTTTTGTATTTTTAGTAGAGATGGGGTTTCACCATGTTGGCCAGGCTCGTCTTGAACTCCTGACCTCAGGTCATTCACCCACCTCAGCCTCCCAAAGTGCTGGGATTACAGGCGTGAGCCACTGCGCCCAGCCCTAGTACTATTAAAGATAAGCTGAAAAGCAGTATACAAACAAGGGACCATTGTGCTGAAGGCGTGAGCTGCCACACCCAGCATAGTCATACTTTTGTTGAACTTATGAAATCAGTGTAACCCCAAAAACTGAAAAGAAAGAGCTTGCCCTTTTCCTCCACTGAGCCCACACCGCCTTTCATTTGTGAACGCTCTTGTTTCACCCCCGATTCTGCATGTGCTACTTGGGTATCAGTGGCGCATCTTTGCGTTTATCTCTTAAGATTGTCCACCTTTTCCAGTTTGTTAGTCTTGGTTGCACAGTCTCTCTGGAGCCTTCTTTCGATTCGTGGAGCCTGGTGTTTTGAGATTTGCCTCTCTGCATAGGGCTGATCTCAGGATGGCGCGGCGGAGCCTGACTGGTTTGTTCTCTTGCTTATCCTTGCCATTTTTAAAAGATCACATTTGGTGCCCTTTGCAGTTGGCTGCTGAACAGTTCAAGAAAACCAGCCTCCACGTGGCGAAGAGTGTTTTGAACAACAGACACATAGTGAAGATGCTGGAGAAATACCTCAAGGTTCGTGCTTGCAAGTACCACAGACAGGAAAAGCTTTTGAAAGGGAAGACGAACCCCACGAGCAGGGAGTTGAATCCAGAGTGCAGTGTTCAGCATTTCTGAGTCTTTTTTTTTTTTTTTTTTTTGAGACGGAGTCTCGCTCTGTCGCCCAGGCTGGAGTGCAGTGGCCGGATCTCAGCTCACTGCAAGCTCCGCCTCCCGGGTTCACGCCATTCTCCTGCCTCAGCCTCCCGAGTAGCTGGGACTACAGGCGCCCGCCACCTCGCCCGGCTAGTTTTTTGTATTTTTTAGTAGAGACGGGGTTTCACCGTGTCAGCCAGGATGGTCTCGATCTCCTGACCTCGTGATCCGCCCGTCTCGGCCTCCCAAAGTGCTGGGATTACAGGCTTGAGCCACCGAGCCCGGCCATTTCTGAGTCTTTTGACCAGTTGAGGGACACTGGAGTACGTCAGGCTCCGGAACGTGACAACTGGGATTTCCAGTCAGTCACTGCTTGCCTGGGGACTCTGGGGATGTGGTGCAGCTTGAAAATCCTTATTGTTTAGCCTTAAAATTCTGAGCAAATGATTTTTAGGTGCTTTAGAAAAACCCAAGGTTAGCCCTACTCGGGAAGCTGGGATGGGAGGATTGCTTGAGCCCAGGAATTTGAGGCTACAGTGAGTGATGGTGGTACCACTGCACTTCAGCCTGGGTAACATAGCAAGACCTGGTCTTTAAAATAAAGGAAAGCAGAGAACTGGGAGTTATGGCTCATGCCTGTAATCCCAGTAGCTTGGGAGGCTGAGGCAGGAGGATCCCTGAGCCCAGGAGTTAGAGGAGTTACGATTGTGCCACTGCACTCCAGCCCAGGTGACAGAGCGAGACCCCATCTCAAAAAAAATATCCAAGGTAGATGATAATTTTCCAGAAGAGAAGCTAAAAAGAGGTTTCACTGATAGAGCCAGTGGACAGTGAGGTTGAAGGTGAATGAGGTTGAAGGTGAGGGGTAGTGAGGAACCAGAGCCTTCATGCTGGGAGCAGCATATAAAAGTCCCAAAGTGGGTGCTCATGGAGAGAAGGCTGGTTGGAAGAGCTCCCAGTTCTTTCTTGTGAAACCCATTTTGCTCAGTGTTCATCCCAGTACTTTGGTATTTGGGGCAGGCAGCTAAGTCCCAGCCCACAACCTGACTTCAGGGCCTGTTTGCCCTCCTCTCAGTTACTAAACACTTCCATATTGGACAGTTCCATCCATTAAAGGCACAGAATCTAAATAACCAATTTAAGAAACATGACTGGGCTGGGCGTGGTGGCTCACACCTGTAATCCCAGTACTTTGGGAGGCTGAGGTGGGCAGATCACTTTGAGCTCAGGAGTTCGAGATCAGCCTGGACAACATGGTGAAACCCTGTCTGTACAAAAAATACATAAATTAGTCAGGCATGGTGGCCCACGCCTGTGGTCCCCACTACTCAGGAAGCAGAGGTTGCAGTGAGCCAAGATCGTGCCACTACACTCCACCCTGGATGACAGAGTAAGACCCTGTCTCAAAAAAAAAAAAAGAGGGAAGAAACATAACTCACGATTTTACCTTTGTAGCTGAAGCAAGGTAAAAGTTTCTAGAGTCAAGTGTGGGCTCAGGCTTCTAAGCGTGTCTTTTTTTTTTTTTTTTTTTTTTTTTGAGTCAGGGTCTTGTTCTCTTACCAGGCTGGAGCGTAGTGGTGTGATGATAGCTCACTGCAGCCTCGCATTCCTGAGCTCAAGAGATCCTCGCCACTCAGTCTCCCAGGTAGCTGGGACTGCAGTAGTACACCACCACACCTGGCTAATTTTTTTTTTTTTTTTTTTTTTTTTTTTGAGACGGAGTCTTCCTCTGTCACCCAGGCTGGAGTGCAGTGGCCAGATCTCGGCTCACTGCAAGCTCCGCCTCCCGGGTTCACGCCATTCTCCTGCCTCAGCCTCCCGAGTAGCTGGGACTACAGGCACCCGCCACCTCGCCCGGCTAGTTTTTTTGTAATTTTTAGTAGAGACGGGGTTTCACCGTGTTCGCCAGGATGGTCTTGATCTCCTGACCTTGTGATCCGCCCGTCTCGGCCTCCCAAAGTGCTGGGATTACAGGCTTGAGCCACCGCGCCCGGCCTTTTTTTTTTTTTTTGAGATGGAGTCTTGCTCTACCGCCCAGGCTGGAGTGCAGTGGTGCAACCTCTACCACCTGGGTTCACGCCATTCTCCTGCCTCAGCCTCCTAAGTAGCTGGGACTACAGGCGCCCACCACCACTCCTGGCTAATTTTTCGTAGTTTTGATAGAGATGGGATTTCACCATGTTAGGATGGTCTCGATCTCCTGACCTCGTGATCCACCCGCCTCGGCCTCCCAAAGTGCTGGGATTACAGGTGTGAGCCGCTGCGCCCGGCCTCACACCGGCTAATTTTTAAGACACTCTTGGCCGGGCGCGGTGGCTCAAGCCTGTAATCCCAGCACTTTGGGAGGCCGAGACGGGCGGATCACGAGGTCAGGAGATCGAGACCATCCTGGCTAACACGGTGAAACCCCGTCTCTATTAAGAAATACAAAAAACTAGCCGGGCGAGGTGGCGGGCGCCTGTAGTCCCAGCTACTCGGGAGGCTGAGGCCGGAGAATGGCGTGAACCCGGGAGGCGGAGCTTGCAGTGAGCTGAGATCCAGCCACTGCAGTCCAGCCTGGGTGACAGAGCGAGACTCCGTCTCAAAAAAAAAAAAAAAAAAAAAGGACACTCTTGCACTGTTGCCCATGCTGGTCTGGCCTCAAGTGATCCGCCTTGACCTCCCAAATTGCTGGGGTTACAGGCATGAGTGCCTTGCCCTAAGCATCATATTTTAAAACATGTTTCCTAATCTGGTAATGATAACTTTTAGTTCGCTTGTTTTAGACTATAGATAGTTTTTTAGCATATAGTTAGGAGAATTTTGACTTCTGAGGGAGTCAGACTTGATTTGAATCTTCATTCTGATGTGTAGTAGTTTTGTTACCTCTGGCAAGTTACTGATCTTTGAAGCTCAGTTCCTTTTCTGGAAAATGGGGATTTATCTCAAGGCTATGGGCACAAATGACACTTAAAAAAATTTTTTTTTTTGGCCAGGCGCGGTGGCTCACGCCTGTAATCCCAGCACTTTGGGAGGCCGAGATGGGCAGATCACGAGGTCAGGAGATCGAGACCATCCTGACTAACACGGTGAAACCCCGTCTCTACTAAAAATACAAAAATTAGCTGGGCGCGGTGGCGGGTGCCTGTAGTCCCAGCCACACAGGAGGCTGAGGCAGGAGAATGGCGTGAACCCGGGAGGCGGAGCTTGCAGTGAGTGGAGATCGCGCCACCGCACTCCAGCCTGGGAGACAGAGTGAGACTCCATCTCAAAAAAAAAAAAAAAAAAATATTTTTTTGTTCTGCAACCTCTGCCTCCTGGGTTCAAGCGATTCTCATGCCTCTGCCTCCTGAGTAGCTAGGATTACAGGCATGTGCCACCATGCACGGCTAATTTTTGTATATTTTGTACAGCCAGGGTTTCGCCATGTTGCCCAGGCTGGTCTCGAACTCCTGAGCTCAAGCAGTCCTCCGGCCCCAGCCTCCCAAAGTGCTAGGATTACAGATTACAGACGTGAGCCACTGCACCTTAATGAGACTAAAAAATTACATAGTGTTAACTTCTGTTACATGCCGTTTTTTAAAAAACATCAAGTTAAGACTGGGTGCGGTGGCTCACGCCTGTAATTTCAGCACTGAGGTGGGCAGATCATGAAGTCAGGAGGTCAAGACCATCCTGGCTAACACGGGAAACCCTGTCTCTACTAAAAATACAAAAAATTAAGCAGGCGTGGTGGCAGGCGCCTTGAGCTACTCAGGAGGCTGAGGCAGGAGAATGGCGTGAACCCGGGAGGCGGAGGTTGCAGTGAGCTGAGATCACGCCACTGCACTCCAGCCTGGGCGACAGAGGGAGACTCCCATCTCAAAAAAAAAAAAAAAAACAAAAAAAAACAAAAGCATCAAGTTAAGAAATCCTAGGTCTTGTGAACTTTTCCTCACTGTTACATGCTTGATTAAAAACTGCAGGCCGGGCACGGTGGCTCACACCTGTAATCCCAGCACTTTGGGAGGCTGAGGCGGGCAGATCACCTGAGGTTGGAGTTCCAGACCAGCCTGACCAACATAGAGAAACACCATCTCCACTAAAAATACAAAATTAGCCGGGCATGGTGGTGCATGCCTGTAATCCCAGCTACTTGGGAGGCTGAGGCCGGAGAATCACTGGAGGCAGAGGCTGTGGTGAACCGAGATCACACCACGGCAGTCCAGCCTGGGTGACAATGAGACTCCGTCTCAAAAAAACAAATTGCAGAATATCTGGGGACACTTTTCTGAATCTGTAGGCTCTGAGAACATGTAGGATTCACTCCTGTGGTGTAACTTACAGAAGTGTTTCATTGTGGACTCTGCTGGCTGTGGAAAGCTGACATCCCAGCAATCATGGGCCTCCTGAGCTCTGCTTAGACCACACTGACCTGTGTTTCCTCTTTGGCCAGGGTGAGGACCCTTTCACCAGTGAAACCGTTGATCCAGAAATGGAAGGAGATGACAATTTAGGAGGTGAGGATAAGAAAGAGACACCTGAGGAGGTGGCCGCGGACGTCTTAGCCGAGGTGATTACAGCAGCAGTGAGGGCTGTAGATGGGGAAGGAGCGCCTGCTCCAGAGAGCAACGGGGAGCCAGCTGAGGGCGAAGGCGCCATGGACACAGCGGAGGCCAGTAGTGATCCTCAAGCTGAACAGCTGCTGGAAGAGCAGGTGCCCTGCGGAACGGCACCTGAGAAGGGCGTCCACGAGGCCAGAAGTGAGGCTGCAGAGGCTGGAAATGGCACCGAGACAATGGGAGCAGAGGCAGAAAGTGCCCAAACCAGAGCTGCTCCTGCTCCAGCTGCCACAGATGCCGAAGTGGAACAAACTGATGCAGAGTCCAAAGATGCTATTCCCACAGAATGATGCTCATTTCCCTGTGCCAGGGAAGGCATTGGGATGATGGAGGTGTTGCTCCTTCTCCCTTGGTTTATAAGCAGTACAAGGGCGTGTGCTCCTGGAATATGCTGTAAACTAATTTTGGTGAAGAGACCCAGCCATTTCCTCCTGAGCAGTACCTCTCACGGCTTGTCTTGTGCAGTCGTGTGGCTTCTTGCCCAGGTTTGAAAGAAGTACATTGTCCTTAGCAGCTGTAACATATCTCTTGACACTGCACTTGGAAATAATAAAGGTTGGGTGATTATATCTTGATGATACATTACTTGTTCAATATAGCCACTGATGGAATGCCTCTTTTTTTGTTTTATTTTTTTCCTTATTTTATTTTATCTTTTTTGGTTGGGAACTGCTCAACACTAGCAATATATCTTGCTCTATAGAGGATTTTTGTTTGTTTCAAGCTTCAGCCTTTAATCTATACCTCTGTAGTGCACCGTATGGTGTGTGACTTTCACAGGACTCGGCAGCACCTGGTTCACATGTGGCACCACGTCACATCCACGCGCTCTCAAAGGCCGGAAGAATCTGACCGACCTACGCCACTGGAAACACACCCACCTCAGCCTCAAGAACCAGACTGTGCAGAGGGCATTGCGCCCCAATCTTTAGTCCTTGCTGAATCATTTCTCTAATATTTTACCTCATTTGTGTTCCACCTCTAGATTACTTCAGTTTTTTTTTTTCCTTTAAAATTAGTTACTGCCACTCAAATGTATTTACAGAGAAAATTTGGCCAGACTCAGTGGTGCATGCCAACAATCCCAGCACTTTGGGAGCTGAGGCGGGAGGATAGCTTAAGCCCAGGAATTCAAGACCAACCTGGACAACATAGCAAGACCCCATCTCTTTAAAAAAAAAAAAAAAAAAAAGGAAACTTGATGTGATTCCCATAGATGGAATAATCCAGCATAAGTTGCCATAGATAGAAGCTATCGGTAAAAAAAAATAATATAATGAAGTACATGTTTCATTTTAGAGAAATAACTATTACTTTAGACCTTTCCGAATCTGAGAAAGGGAGGCTAGCATGTGTTCAAGGTTAGCACACACAGTTAGAATTTCCTCAAATCAGAAGAATTGGAAGATACCCCCCTTTTGAAATGGCCCTGCTGTGTCGGTTTCCCTGTGGCCTTGTGAACTGTATACATCTCACATGTTGGGAAACGCCACTGGGAAGTCACTAGGAGGCAGTAAAATTTTTGCTGAGCCTCTGCTGTATACCAGGGGCTAACTCACCATGCACATTCTAGGAACTGGGCCCTGCTCATGAGGAGCCTTAGTGGAGATTCCGGTGAATATTTATTAAAAAGTCAACAATAGAACTGAAAATGGAAATAAACTGCTTGATAAGACGATGGTGCCTCTGGGTCATTTCTGCTCAGCATCCGTTCATGTTGCGTAGATGTGTCTTAATCACAGGTTGAGCCTGCTCTTTAAGCTTGTTAAGGCAAAAATGTTGGTAGCATTGAACATCAGTAGTGGAAAAAAACATCACTAGTGGAACTGCTTTATTTCCTTAATTTTCTTTTTTTCCTTTTTTTTTTAATTTGAGACAGAGTCTCACTCTGTTGCCCAGGCTGGAGTGCAGTGGCGTGATCTTGGCTCACTGCAACCTCCGCCTCCTAGATTACAGGCTTGAGCTACTGCACCTGGCCCCCCGCCCCTTTTTTTTCTTCTTCTAAAACTCCAAGACCCGGCCAGGCATGGTAGCTCACAACTGTATTCCCGGTACTTTAGGAGGCCGACACGGGTGGATCACTTGAAGTCGGGAGTTCGAGACCAGCCTGGCCAACATGGCAAAAATACAAAAATTAGCTGGGTGTGGTGGCACACGCTTGTAATCCCAGCTACTGGGGAAGCTGAGGCAGAAAAATTGCTTTAACCAGGGAGGCAGAGGCTGCAGTCAGTCGAGGTTATGCTACTGCACTCCAAGACTTTGTCTCAAAAAAAAAAATTAGGTCGGGTGCGGTGGCTGACGCCCGTAATCCAAGGACTCTAGGAGGCCAAGGTGGGCAGATCACAAGGTCAGGAGCTCGAGAACATCTTGGCCAACATGGTGAAACCCCATCTCTACTAAAAATATAAAAATTAGCTGGGCATGGTGCTGTGCGCCTGTAGTCCCAGCTACTCTGGAGGCTGAGGCAGGAGAATCACTTGAACCCTGGAGGCAGAGGTTGCAGTGACCCAAGATCATGCCACTGCACTCCAGCCTGGCAACAAGAGCAAAACTTCGTCTCTCTCTCTCTCTCTCTCTCTCTCTATATATATATATATATATATATGTATATATGAATCCAAGACCTGTCATTAAATTGGTCTGAATGTCAGTGAGGCTCTTCCACCTTCCACCTCTTGGTGAAACTACATAATTTTTTTGTTGTTTTGTTTTGTTTCATTTTACAGGCAGGATCTCACTCTCTTGTCCAGGCTGGAGTGCAGTGGCACCACAGTAGCTCACTGCAGCCTCCAAATCTTGGTTTGAAGTGATCCTCCTACTTCAGCCTCCTGATTAGCTGGGACTACAGGAGTGCACCACTCTGCCCAGCTAATTTTTAAAAGTCTTGTAGCCAGGCGCGGTGGCTCATGCCTGTAGTCCCAGCACTTTGGGAGGCCGAAGCAGATGGCCTGAGGTCAGGAGTTCAAGACCAGCCTGGCCAGCATGGTGAAACCCCATCTCTACTAAAAGTATAAAAATTATACTATGTTTTTGCCTCCCAAAGTGCTCCTGTGTTTGCCTCCCAAAGTGCTGGGATTACAGGTGTGAGCCACCACACCTAGCCTCACTTCATTCCTTTTTATGACTAAATAATATTCCATTGTATGGATACAGCACATCTTACATCTTGTTTATACGTTCACCTGATTAATGTGAGTTTACTATTGTAAACAGTGCTGCAAGGAACAGTCATGGTCAAGGGTTTATTTGAGTACCTGTTTTCTGTTTTATTTATTTATTTTTGAGACGGAGTGTCGCTCTGTGGCCCAAGCTGAAGTGCAGTGGTGCGATCTTGGCTCACTGCAACCTCCGCTTCCTGGGTTCAAGTGATTCTTCTGCCTCAGCCTCCCGAGCAGCTGGGATTACAGGTGTCCGCCACAACACCTGGCTAATTTTTGTATTTTTAGTAGAGACGGGGTTTCACTATGCTGGCCAGGCTGGTCTCGAACTCCTGACCTTGTGATCCGCCTGCCTTGGCCTCCCAGAGTGCTGGGATTACAGGGATGAGCCACCATGCCTGGCTTCACTGTGGTTTTGATTGACATTTGCCTAATGATTCATGATGTTAGGCATCTGTTTATGTGCTTCTTGGCCATTTGCATATCTTTGCATATCTACACAAGTTCTTTGCTATTTCATTTTATATATTTTGAGAGAGGGTCTTGCTCTGTCGTCCAGGCTGCAGTGCAGTGGTATGAATACAGCTCACCATAACCTCAACTTCCTGGGTTCAAGCAATTCTCACCTCAGCCTCCCAAGTAGCTGGGACCAGCGTGTGCCACCACGCCCAGGTAATTTTTTGATTTTTTTTTTTATAGAGAGAGGTTCTTCCTTTGTTATCCAGATTGGTCTTGAACTTCTGGGTGCAAGCCATCCTCCTGCCTCAGCCTCCCAAAGTGCTGGGATTACAAGTGTGAGCCACCACAACTCGCCTTTGCCCATTTTAAAATCAAATTGTCTTTCTGCTGATAACAGGAATTTTTTGTGTATATTGAATACTAGACACTTGGCAGATATATGATGTGCAAATATTTTCTCCTGTTCTGTGGGTTATCTTTTCATTCCCTTCATAGTGCTCTTTAATGCACAAAATTTTTAATTTTGAGGCTTGGCGAGGTGGCTCATGCCTGTAATCCCAGCACTTTGGGAGGCCGAGTTGGGTGGATCACAAAGTCAGGAATTCGAGACCAGCCTGGCCAGCATGGTGAAACCCCATCTCTACTAAAAATACAAAAAATCAGCCAGGCATGGTGGCACCCGCCTGTACTCCCAGCTACTTGGGAGGCTGAGGCAGGAGAATTACTTGAACCCAGAAAGCAGGCGTTGCAGTGAGCAGAGATCACGCCACTGCACTCCAGCCTGGGCGACAAGAGTAGTACTCCATCTCAATAAAATAAAGGAAAAATTAAATTAAATTAAATTAAATTAAAGTGAGTTTCTGGGAAAAAAATAATTTAATTTTGATGAAGCCTAATTTGTCTATTTTTTATTTTATAAATTGTGCTTTTGATGACAAATCAATAAAACTGTTGCGATTCAGTCCAACAGGCTGTGAAAATAGAAAAAAGAAAAAGAAAAAACCATTGTCATATCCAAGGTCATGAAGATTTCACTCTTCCAGCACTTTGGGAGGCCAAGGTGGGAGATTACTTGAGCCTAGGAATTTGAGACCAGCCTGGGTAACATAGACCCCATCTCTACAAAAAAAAAAAAATTGTTTTGGCTGGGCACAGGGGCTCACGCCTGTAATTCCAACACTTTGGGAGGCCGAGATGGGTGGATCACCTGAGGTCAGGAGTTTGAGACCAGCCTGGTCAACGTGGTGAAACCCCATCTCTACTAAAAATACAAAAATTAGCCAGGCATGGTGGTGTGCGACTGTAGTCCCAGTTACTTGGGAGGCTGAGGCAGGAGAGTTGCTTGAACCTGGGAGACAGAGGTTGCAGTGAGCTGAGATCGTACCACTGCACTCCAGCCTGGGCAACAGAGCAAGACTGCCTCTCAAAAAAAAAGAAACAAAACAAAAAATTAGTCTGGCATGGTGGCATGCACCTGTAATCCCAGCTACTCAGGAGGCTGAGGCAGGAGAATTGCTTGAACTCAGGAGGGAGGCAGAGGTTGCAGTGAGCTGAGATTGCATCGCTGCACTCTAGCCTGGGTAACAGAAGGAGACTTGGTCTCTTAAAAAAAAAAAGGCTGGGCGTGGTGACTCAAGCCTGTAATCCCAGCANAAAAAAAAAGGCTGGGCGTGGTGACTCAAGCCTGTAATCCCAGCACTTTGGGAGGCCAAGGCGGGCTGATCACCTGAGGTCAGGGGTTCGAGAACAGCCTGACCAACATGGCAAAACCCCATCTCTACTAAAAATACAAAAATATAAAAATTAGCCAGGCGTGGTGGCACGTGTCTGTACAGCTACTTGGGAGGCTGAGGGAGAAGAATCGCTTGAGCCCCGGAAGTGGAGGTTGCAGTCAGTCGGGATCGCGCCACTGCACTGTAGACTGGGCGACAAGAACGTGACTCTGTCTCAAAAAAAAAAAAAAAAAAAAATTATTAGGTTGTCATGGTAGCATGTACCTGTAGTACCAGCTACTCGGGAGAGGCTATGGTGGGAGGATCACTTGAATCCAGGAGTTCAAGGCTATAGTGAGCTATGATTCCATCACTGCATTCAAGCCTGGGCAATAGAGCAAGATCCTGTCTCAAAATTTGCCTCTAGGCCGGGCGCGGTGGCTTATGCCTGTAATCCCAGCACTTTGAGAGGCCCAGGCAGGCGGATCACTGGAGGTTGGAAGTTCGAGACCAGCCTGACCAACTAGGAGAAACCACATCTCTAGTAAAAATACAAAATTAGCCAGGCATGGGGGCACCTGTAATCCCAGCTACTCAGAAGGCTGAGGCAGGAGAATCGCTTGAAGCCGGGAGGCGGAAGTTGCGGTGAGCCGAGATTGCGTCACTGCACTCCAGCCTGGGCAACAAGAGCGAAACTCCATCTCAAAAAAAAAAAAAAAAAAAAAAAAGCTGGGCTTGGTGGCTCATGCCTGTAATCTCAGCACTTTGCGAGGCCGAGGCAGGCAGATCACCTGAGGTTTAAAGTTTGAGAGCGGCCTAACAAACATGGAGAAACCCTGTCTCTACTAAAAATACAAAATTAGCCGGGCATGGTGGTGCATGCCTGTAGTCCCAGCTACTCAGGAAGCTGAGGCAGGAGAATGGCTTGAACGCGGGAGATGGAGGTTGTGGTGAGCTGAGATCACACCATTGCACTCCAGCCTGGGAAATAAGAGCAAAACTCCGTCTAAAAAAAAAAAAAAAAAAAATTGGCCCGGTGCGGTAGCTCATGCCTGTAATCCCAGCACTTTGGGAGGCCGAGGTGGGTGGATCACGAGGTCAGGAAATCAAGACCATCCTGGTTAACACGGTGAAACCCCGTCTCTACTAAATATACAAAAAATTAGCCGGGCGTGGTGGCGGGCGCCTGTAGTCCCAGCTACTCGGGAGGCTGAGGCAGGAGAATGGCGGGAACCCGGGAGGCGGAGCTTGCAGTGAGCTGAGATCCGGCCACTGCACTCCAGCCTGGGCGACAGAGCGAGACTCTGTCTCAAAAAAAAAAAAAATTACCTCTATGTTTTATTCCAATAATTTAATAATGTTAGCTCATATTTAGGTCCGTAGTTCATTTTGAGTTAATTTTTTTGTTTTGTTTTGTGTGGCCCAGACTGCAGTGCAGTGGCGCGGTCTCGGCTCACTGCAAGCTCCGCCTCCCGGGTTCACGCCATTCTCCTGCTTCAGCCTCCAGAGTAGCTGGGACTCCAGACGCCCGCCACCACGCCCGGCTAATTTTTTGTATATTTGGTAGAGACGGGGTTTCACTTTGTTAGCCAGGATGGTCTCAATCTCCTGACCTTGTGGTGATCCACCCGCCTCAGCCTCCCAAAGTGCTGGGATTACAGGCGTCAGTCACCGCGCCCGGCCCTTTTCTTTTCTTTTTTTTTTTTTTGAGATGGAATCTCACTCTGTCGCCCAGGCTGGAGTGCAGTGACGCAATCGTGGCTCACTGCAACCTCCACCTCCCCGGTTCAAGTGATTCTCCCGCCTTACTCTCCTGAGTAGCTGGGATTACAGGATTGTGCAACCATGCCCGGATACTTTTTGTGTTTTTAGTAGAGACGGGGTTTCATCATGTTGGCCAGGCTGGTCTCGAACTCCTGATATCAAGTGATCCTCCTGCCTTGGCCTCCCAAAGTGCTGGGATTAGAGGCGTCAGCCACTGCACTTGGCCAAGTTAATTTTTATATACATTTTGTAAGGTAAGGGTCCAACTTCACTCTACTCCATGTGATTTATCCAGTTGTCTCAATGGTATTTGTGGAAGAGATTTTTCTTCCCCCATTGAATGGTCTTGACACCCTTGTCAAAAGTTAGTTGACTATATAACTATGTGGTTTACTTCTGCACTGTCAGCTCTGTTCTATTATTCTACATATCTATCCTTATGTCATTGTGCTTTGAAGTAAGATTTAAAACCAGGCAGTGGCTCATGCCTGTAATCCCAACAGTTTGGGAGGCTGAGGTGGGCAGATCATGTAAGACCAGGAGTTGGAGACCAGCCTGGCCAACATAGTGAAACTCCATCTCTACTAAAAATATAAAAATTAGCTGGACAGGCCAGGAGTGGTAGCTCACGCCTGTTATCCCATCACTTTGGGAGGGCGAGGTGGGTGGATCACCTGAGGTCAGGAGTTCAAGACCAGCCTGGCCAACATGGTGAAAGCTGTCGCTACGAAAAATACAAAAAATTAGCTGGGCATGGTGGTGTGTGCCTGTAATCCCAGCTACCCTGGAAGCTGAGGCAGGAGAATCGCTTGGACTCAGGAGGGAGGCAGAGATTGCAGTGAGCCGAGATTGCGCCATTGCACTCCAGCCTGGGCAACAAGAGTAAAACTCTGTCTCCAAAAAAAAAAAAAAAAAAAAAAAAAAAATTAGCTGGACATGGTGACGCACACCTGTAATCCCAGCTACTTGGGTAAGGCTGAGATGAGAGGATCGTTTGAGCCCAGGAGGCGGAGATTGCAGTGAGCTGAGATCATGCCACCTGCAATCCATCCAGCCTGGGCAACAAAGTGACGACACTCTGCCTCAAAAATTAAAATAAAATAATAAATAACCTGAAGTCTGCCAGGCACAGTGGCTCATGCCAGTAATCCCAGCACTTTGGGAGACCGAGGCAGGTGGATCGCCTGAGCTCAGGGGTTGGGGACCAGCCTGGGCAACATGGTGAAACCTCCTCTCTACCGAAAATACCAAAAATTAGCTGGGCATGGTGGCAGGCGTCTGAAGTTCCAGTTAGTGCAGACACTGAAATTAGAGGATCACCTGAGCCTGGGAGGTGGAGGTTGCAGTGAACTGAGATCATGCCACGGTACTCTAGGCTGAGTGACAGAGACTGTGCTCAAGAAAAATAAATAGGCTGGGCATGGTGGCTCATGCCTGTAATACCAGCACTTTGGGAGGCCAAAACGGGTGGATCATGAGATCAGGAGTTCAAGACCTGCCTGGCCAAGATGGTGAAACCCCATCTCTACTAAAAATACAAAAAGAATTAGCTGGGCGTGGTGGCAGGTGCCTGTAATCCCAGCTATTCAGGAGGCCGAGGCAGAGAATTGCTTGAACCTTGGAGGCAGAGGTTCCAGTGAGCTGAGATCATGCCACTGCACTTTAGCCTTGGCGAGAGAGCCAGACTCCATCTCAAAATAAAATAAAATAAATAGATGAATAAATACAAGCCTGGGTGCAGTGGCTCACACCTGTAATCTCAACACTTTGGGAAGCTGAGGTAGGTAGATCCCCTGAGGTCAGGAGTTCGAGACCAGCCTGGCCAACATCCAACATGGCGAAACCCTATCTCTACTAAAAATACAAAAATTAGCCAGGTGTGGTGGCGCAAGCGTGTAATCCCGGCTACTCGGGAGGCTGAGGCAGAACAATCACTTGAACCGGGGAGGCAGAGGTTGCAGTGAGCCGAGATCCCGCCACTGCATTCCAGCCTGGGCGACAGAGTGAGACTCCATCTCAATAACAATAATAATAAAATAAAAACATGAATACATAAATAAGGAAGTGTGACTCCTCCGAGTTTGTTCCTCTTTTTCAAGATTGTTTTATTGTATTGGTTATTCTGTGTACCCCCCCCCTTTTTTTTTTTTGAGAGAGTCTAACTTTGTTGCCCAAGCTGGAGTGCAGTGGCATGATCTTGGCTAACTGCAAGCTTCGCCTCCCGGGTTCACGCCATTCTCCTTCATCAGCCTCCTGAGTAGCTGGGACTACAGGCGCCCGCCACCACACCCAGCTAATTTTTTGTATTTTTAGTAGAGACAGGGTTTCACCGTGTTAGTCAGGATGGTCTCTATCTCCTGGCCTCGTGATCCACCCACCTGGGCCTCCCAAAGTGCTGGGATTACAGGCGTGAGCCACTGCTCCCGGCCTTTTTTTTTTTTTTTTTTGAGACAGTTTTTTGCTCTGTCAACAGTGTGGAGTGGGGTGGCGCAATCTCAGCTCACTGCAACCTCCACCTCCCAGGTTCAAGCGATTCCCCTGCCTCAGCTCCCCCAAGTAGCTGCGATTACAGGCAGGTGCCACCACACCCAGCTAATTTTTGTTATTTTCAGTAGAGATGGGGTTTCGCCATGTTGGCCAGGCTGGTCTCAAACTCCTGACCTCAGGTGATCTGCCCACCGCGGCCTCCCAAAGTGCTGGGAAGGCATGAGCCACCACACCCGGCCCCAGCCCTTGAGTTTTTATATGAATTTTAGGGTCAGCTTGTCAAACCCAGCTGGTATTCTGACAGAGATATCAGACAGGAAATCTACAGATTAACTGAGGTAATTTTTTTTTTTTTTTTTTTGAGACGGAATCACGCTCTGTCACCAGGCTGGAGTGCAGTGGGACAATCTCGGCTCGCCGCAACCTCGGCTTCCCGGGTTCAAGCAATTCTCCTGCCTCAGCCTCCCGAGTAGCTGGGACTACAGGCACCAGCCACCTTGCCCAGCTAGTTTTTTGTATTTTTAATAGAGACGGTGTTTCACCATGTTGGCCAGGATGGTCTCGATCTCTTGACCCTGTGATCCACCCGCCTCAGCCTCCCAAAATCCTAGGACTACAGGTGTGAGCCACCGTGCCCAGCCTTGGACCTCTTTTGTTCCTTTTTTTTTTTGAGACGGAGTCTCGCTCTTTCACCCAGGCTGTAGTGCAGCAGCCGGATCTCAGCTCACTGCAAGCTCTGCCTCCCGGGTTCACGCCATTCTCTTGCCTCAGCCTCCAGAGTAGCTGGGACTAAAGGTGCCTGCCACCTTGCCCGGCTAGTTTTTTGTATTTTTTAGTACAGACGGGGTTTCACCGTGTTAGCCAGGATGGTCTTGATCTCCTGACCTCATGATCCGCCCGTCTCGGCCTCCCAAAGTGCTGGGATTACAGGTTTGAGCCACTGCGCCCGGCCTGTTACTAAGTATTTTTTGTTTGATGCTATTGTAAAATGAAGTTTTAACATTTATTTACTTTTTGTTTGTTTGAGACAGAATCTTGCTCTATTACCAGGCTGGAGTGCAATGGCGCAATCTCGGCTCACTGCAACCTCCACCTCCTGGGTTCAAACGATACTCCTGCTTCAGCCTCCCAAGTAGCTGGGAATACAGGCGTGCACTACCACGCCCAGCTAATTTTTGTATTTTTAGTAGAGACAGGGTTTCACCATGTTGGCCAGATGGTCTCGATCTCTTCACCTCGTGATCCGCCCACCTCAGCCTCCCAAAGTGCTGGGATTACTGGGGTAAGCCACCGCGCCCAGACTAAAACTTTTTTTTTCTTTTTTTCAGACGGAGTCTTGCTCCGCAGCCCAGAATGGAGTGCAATGCGGCCTAATCTTGGCTCAGGGCAAACCATGCCTCCTGGGTCCTCGTTAAGCAATTCTTCTGCCTTAGCCTCCCGAGTAGCTGGGATTACAGGCACACACCACCATGCCCAGCTAATTTTTGTATTTTTAGTAGAGACGAGGTTTCACCATGTTGGCTGGGCTGGTCTTGAACTCTTGACCTCGTGATCCACCCACCTTGGCCTCCCAAAATGGTAGGATTACAGGTGTGAACCACCATAAAATTTTTTTTTGAGATGCAGCCTTGTTCTGTTGCCCAGGCTAGAGTGCAGTGGTGTGATCTTGGCTCACTGTAACCTCCGCCTCCTGGGTTCAAGTGATTCTCCTGCCTGGCGCACGCTCCCACACCCAGCTAATTTTTGTATTTTTTGTAGCCACAGGGTTTCACCTTGTTGGCCAGGCTGGTCTTGAACTGCTGATCCCAAGTGATCCGTCTGCCTCCGCTTCCCAAAGTGCTGGGATTACAGGTGTGAGCCACTGCGCCCAGCCTATTTAAAAAATGTTTAATTAAAAATTTTTTTTGTACTCGGGAGTCTGCCTGATAATTTTTTTTCATTGTTGTTGAGACAAAGTCTAGCTCTTGTCGCCCAGGCTGAAGTGCAATGGCAGGATCTTGGCTCACTGCAACCTCTGCTTCCTGGGTACAAGTGATTCTCCTGCCTCAGCCTCCTGAGTAGCTGGGATTACAGGCGCCTGCCACCACGCCCAGCTAATTTTTGTATTTTCAGTAGAGACAGAGTTTTACCATGTTGGTCAGGCTGGTCTCGAACTCCTGACCGCAGGCAATCTGTTTGCCTCAGCCTCCCAAAATGCCGGGATTACACTGAGCCACTGCATCTGATCAAGAATGTTTTTAATTTCATTTCTGGGTTGTTCGTTGCCAGTGTACAGAAATATAAGTAAAAGGTTTTTGTGTGTTGATCATGGACCCCAATTTTGTGGAATATATTAGCTCTAATAAGTTTGTTCCTCTGTGTGTGTGTGTGTGTGTGTGTGTGTGTGTATGTGTTCTTCAGGATTTCCTATCTATAAAATCACATCATCTGTGAATATAGTTTTACTTCTTTGATTACTGTCTTCCAGTACAATGCTGGCATTGTTGTAACACTTTTCTTTTCTTCTTCTTTTTTTTTTTTTTTTGAAACAGGGTCTTGCTCTGTTGCCCAGACTGGAGAGCAGTGGCACAGCCATAGCTCACTGCAGTGTCAATCTCCTAGGCTGAAGCGATCCTCCCACCTTGGCCTCCTGAGTAGCTGGGACTACAGGCATGCACCATCGCGCCCTGCTAATTTTTCTGTATTTTGTAGAGACAGGGTTTCTGCATGTTGTCCAGGCTGGTCTCAAACTCCTGGGCTTAAGAGAAACTCTTCCCAAGGTGACAGGATTACAGGTGTGAGCCATGGCACCCAGCCTCTTTTTTTTTTTTTTGAGATGGAGTCCTGCTATGTCTCCCAGGCTGGAGTGCAGTGGCACGATCTCGGCTCACTGCAACCTCCACCTCCTGGGTTCAAGCGATTCTCCTGCCTCAGCCTCCCGAGTAGCTGGGATTGCAGGCACACACCACCACAGCGGACTAATTTTTTGGTACTTTTAGTAAAGATGTGGTTTCGCCATGTTGGCCAGGCTGGTCTCAAACTCCTGACCTCAAGTAATCTACCTGCCTCAGCCTCCGGAAGTGCTGGATTTACAGGTGTGAGCCACTGTGCCAGGTCCCAGCCTCTTTTTAAAGCATATTTACATCCCCAGTAATCTTCCTCTCGACTGAATTCCATTATGTTGATGTGGAAGACCATTTAGTCCTGCAAATACTATATTTCCAGCCAACTCATTCAAGCTGGATTATTTCAATAAAGAACAGAGTGGCCAGGCGCGGTGGCTCAAGCCTGTAATCCCAGCACTTTGGGAGGCCGAGACGGGCGGATCACGAGGTCAGGAGATCGAGACCATCCTAGCTAACCCAGTGAAACCCCGTCTCTACTAAAAAAATACAAAAAACTAGCCGGGCGAGGTGGCGGGCGCCTGTAGTCCCAGCTACTCAGGAGGCTGAGGCAGGAGAATGGCGTAAACCCGGGAGGTGGAGCTTGCAGTGAGCTGAGATCCGGCCACTGCACTCCAGCCTGGGCGATAGAGCGAGACTCCGTCTCAAAAAAAAAGAAAAAAAAAAAAAGAACAGAGTGTACATAACATCTCCTTTTGGGGTCTAGGTCTATGAGTCACAGGTCAACGAGTTGGGTATTTGTGTCTGCAAGGCCTAGGCATTGTGGGTGCACAGATCACCATGTTTTCACTTAATAGCCCACCCACAGTTCAACGCTACCCACTCAAGATGACAACTGAACCTGCCCTGTGGGAAATGCCTGGGGATTTCAGCTTCTCAGATACCTACAAAGACTTGGGAACATTTCTCTAAATAGGTGTGAAGAGGCAGAGTTCAAAAATGCATGCAAGTTTCCCATATTTGCTGGCAGAAAATTATCTCTGAAATAACTGCTAAATACTTCTTGTCCTCTTTAGAGATTACCCACATGGGCCAGTGACTAACTTTGGAGAAATGAAATGTGGGAATGTGAGAATTTTCTACTACAATGGTCCCCAAAAGGAAAACTGTAGCCTCCTTAGAGAGACATAAGTTCCTAATTCCTCCTCACAGGACAATGAGAATGACAATACTGATTACCCCAAATGAATTAAGACCACAATAATTCTCCGCAGGGTTTGAAATACACTGTCGGCTGGGCGCGGTGGCTTACGCCTGTAATCCCAGCACTTTAGCAGGCTGAGGCGGGCGGATTACCTGAGGTCGGGAGTTCGAGACCAGCCTGACTAACATGGAGAAACCCTGTCTCTACTAAAAACACAAAATTAGCCAGGCGTGGTGGTACACGCCTGTAATCCCAGTTATTCGGGAGGCTGAGGCAGGAGAATCACTTGAACCCGGGAGGCAGAGGTTGCGGTGAGCCAAGTTCGCGCCACTGTACTCCAGCCTGGGCAACAACAGTGAAACTCCCTCTCAAAGGAAAAAAATAAATAAACAAACAAAATAAACTTTGTCAGCTGGATGGGCATAGTGACTCACGCCTTTAATTCCAGCACTTTGGGAGGCCAAGGTAGGAGGATCACATGAGCCCAGGGGTTTGAGACCAGTATGGGCAACATGACGAAAACCTGTCTCTAAAAAAAATGCAGGTCGGGTGCGGTGGCTCATGCCTGTAATCCCGGTATCCTGGGAGGCCAAGGTGGGTGGATCACTTGAGGTCAGGAATTTGAGACCAGCCTGGTCAACATGGTAAAATCCCAATTCCACTAAAAATATAAAAATTAACTGGGCGTGGTAGTGCACACCTGTAATTACAGCTACTCAGTAATCCCAGCTACTCGGGCGACTGAGGCAGGAGAATCGCTTGAACCTGGGAGGCGGAGGTTGCAGTGAGCCGAGATCAAGCTATTGCACTTCAGCCTCGGCAACAAGAGCAAAACTCCGTCTCAAAAAACCAAAACCAAAAACAAAACAAAAAAAGAACAACAACAAAAAACAGGCCGGGCGCGGTGGCTCAAGCCTGTAATCCCAGCACTTTGGGAGGCCGAGACGGGCGGATCACGAGGTCAGGAGATCGAGACCATCCTGGCTAACAGGGTGAAACCCCGTCTCTATTAAGAAATACAAAAAAAAAACTAGCCGGGCGAGGTGGCGGGCGCCTGTAGTCCCAGCTACTCGGGAGGCTGAGGCCGGAGAATGGCGTGAACCCGGGAGGCGGAGCTTGCAGTGAGCTGAGATCCGGCCACTGCACTCCAGCCTGGGCGACAGAGCGAGACTCCGTCTCAAAAAAAAAAAAACAAAAAAAAAAACAAAAAACAATGGCAAGCAAGTCCGAGGCATGGTAGCTCACGCCTGTAATCTTAGCACTTTGGGAGGCTTTGGTGAGGATCACTTGAGTCCAGGAGTTTGAGACCAGACTAGGCAACATAGGGAGACCTCATCTCTACTAAACAAACAAACAAAAAATTGCCAGGCATGGTGGCACACACCTATAATCCCAGCTACTTAAGAGGCTGAGGCAGGAGGATCGCTTGAGCCCAGCAGGTTGAGGCTGCGGTGAGCTGTGACCATGCCACTGCAGTCCAGCCTGGGCGACAGAGCAAGACCTTGTCTCAAAACAAAACAAATAAACAAGGCTGGGCGCGGTGGCTCACGCCGGTAATCCCAGCACTTTGGGAGGCCAAGGCAGGTGGATCACCTGAGGTCGGGAGTTCAAGACCAGCCTGACCAACATGGAGAAACCCCGTCTCTACTAAAAATACAAAATTAGCCAGGCATGGTGGCGCATGCCTGTAATCTCAGCTACTCGGGAGGCTGAGGCAGGAGAATCACTTGAACCCAGGAGGCGGAGGTTGCGGTGAGCCGAGATCGCGCCATTGCACTCCAGCCTGGGCAAAAAGAGCGAAATTCCATCTCAAAAAAAACAAAAAACAAAAAACAAAAAAAAAACCTGGCAAGCATAATAGTATATACATGTCTTTATTTTAATTTTTTGAGATAGGGTCTCACTTTATTGCCCAGGCTGGAATGCAGCGGTGTGATCTTGGCTCACTGTAGCCTGGACCTCTCAGGTTCAGGTGATCCTCCCACCTCAGCCTTCCAAGTAGCTGGGACTACAGGCATGCGCCACCATAGCTGGCTAATTTTTTGTATTTTTGCAGAGATGAGGTTTCACCATGTTGCCCATGATAGTCTCGACCTCCTGGGCTCTAGTGATCCCCCTCCTCAGCCTCCTAAAGAGTTAAGATTACAGGCATGAGCCACCATGTCTGGCCTACATGTGTGTTTATACATTTGTCAAAACCCATAGAATACACAACACAGAGTGAACCCTAATGTAAAGTACAGGCATTAGTTAATAATGTATTGATATTGGATGGATACTGGCTCATCAGCTGTAACAAACGTAGCACACTAATGTTAATGTTGATATTGGGGAAAATAGGGCGGAGGGTAGTACTAAGGGCATATATGGAAACTGTACTTTCCACTCAATTTTTTTTTTTTTTTTTTTGAGATGGAGTTTCACTCTTGTTGCCCAGGCTGGAGTGCAATGGCGTGATCTCGGCTCACTGCAACCTCCGCCTCCTAGGTTCAAACGATTCTCCTGCTTCAGCCTTCTGAGTAGCTGGGAGTGCAGGCGTGTGCCACCATGCCTGGCTAATTTTTTGTATTTTTAGTAGAGACGGGGTTTCACCATGTTGGGTAGGCTGGTCTCGATCTCCTGACTTCAGGTGATCCACTCACCTCAGCCTCCCAAAGTGCTGGGATTACAGGCATGAGCCACCGTGCCTGGCTTCAATTTTTTTTTTTTTTTTTGAGATGGAGTCTCGCTCTGTTGCCCAGGCTGGAGTACAGTGGCGCAATCTCGGCTCACTGCAACCTCCTCCTCCTCCCGAGTTCAAGTGATTCTCCTGCCTCAGCCTCCCAAGTAGCTGGGATTACAGGTACACGCTGCCACACCCAGCTAACTTTTTGTATTTTTAGTAGAGACAGCGTTTTGCCATGTTGCCCAGGGTGGTCTCAAATTCCTGACCTCAGGTGATCCACCTGGCTCAGCTTCCCAAAGTGCTGGGATGACAGGCGTGAGCCACTGCACCTGGTCTCAATTTTTACGTAAACCTAAAACTGCTAACAAAATAGTCTATCAATTTTTTAAAAATTATAGCAGAGTAGCTTCTGCATCATTACAGAAACGATACGTGTAGGCTGGGTACAGTGGCTCATGGCTGCTATCTCAGCATTTTGGGAAGTTGAGGCGGGAGGATCTCTTGAGCCCAGGAGTTCAAGACCAGCCTGGGCAATATGGTGAAACCCCGTCACAACAAAAAATGCAAAAGTTAGCCCAGTGTGGTGGCATGCACCTACGTATGGTTCCAGTTACACAGGAGGCTGAGGCAGGAGGATTGCTTGAGTCCAGGAGGTCAAGGCTGCAGTGATAGTGCCATTGCACTCCAGCCTGGGTGACAGAGAGACCCTGTCTTAAACAAACAAATAAAAAAGATGCATGTAAAGAAATTTCTGCTTCTCTAGGCCGGGCGCGGTGGCTCAAGCCTGTAATCCCAGCACTTTGGGAGGCCGAGACAGGCAGATCACGAGGTCAGGAGATCGAGACCATCCTGGCTAACACGGTGAAACCCCGTCTCTACTAAAAATACAAGAAAATTAGCCGGGCGAGGTGTCGGGCGCCTGTAGTCCCAGCTACTCAGGAGGCTGAGGCAGGAGAATGGCGTGAACCCGGGGGGGCGGAGCTTGCAGTGAGCTGAAATCGAGCCACTGCACTCCAGCCTGGGGCACAGAGCAAGACTCCGTCTCAAAAAAAAAAATAAAAATAAAAAATAAAAAGAAATTTCTGGCCGGGCGCGGTGGCTCAAGCCTGTAATCCCAGCACTTTGGGAGGCCGAGACGGGCGGATCACGAGGTCAGGAGATCCAGACCATCCTGGTTAATATGGTGAAACCCCGTCTCTACTAAAAAGTACAAAAAACTAGCCGGGCGAGGTGGCAGGCGCCTGTAGTCCCAGCTACTCGGGAGGCTGAGGCAGGAGAATGGCGTGAACCCGGGAGGCGGAGCTTGTAGTGAGCTGAGATCCGGCCACTGCACTCCAGCCTGGGCGACAGAGCGAAACTCCGTCTCAAAAAAA
>NC_037687.1:14981427-14986231 GCF_003255815.1 Theropithecus gelada | reverse complement strand
CGATCTCGGCTCACTGCAAGCTCCGCCTCCCAGGTTCAGGCCATTCTCCTGCCTCAGCCTCCGAGTAGCTGGGACTACAGGCGCCCGCCACCACGCCCGGCTAGTTTTTTGTATTTTTAGTAGAGACGGGGTTTCACCATGTTAGCCAGGATGGTCTCGATCTCCTGACCTCGTGATCCGCCCGCCTCGGCCTCCCAAAGTGCTGGGATTACAGGCTTGAGCCACCGCGCCCGGCCGCCTTCTTTTTCTTTAAACAAAATAGCGCGTGGTCATTTTAAGGAATTTGGAAAATACAGGATGTTAAAATGATGGTTGAAAATGATTTCTTAATCCCGTTTTCTTTCCTTCCACTTATTTGTCTGTATCTGAGTAACACAACTGGGTTGTAGTGAAGTTCTTTGTTTTTAATTTTTATTTATTTATTTAGAGACAGACTTTTGCTCTGTCATCCATGCTGGAGTCTTCAGTCTATCACCCGTGCAGAGATTGGCTCACTGCAACCTCTGCCTCCCTGGTTCAAGCCATTCTCATGCCTCAGCCTCCCAAGTAGCTGGGACTGCAGGCTCCCCATTCCACCACACCTGGATAATTTCTTTTAGTTTTAGTAGAGACGGGGTTTTGCTGTGTTGGCCACACTGGTCTCGAACTCCTGGCCTCAAGTGATCTGCCTATCTGGGCCTCCCAAAGTGCTGGGATTAGGATAACAGGCATGAGCCACAGCGCCCAGCCTTTTTTTTTTTTTTTTTTTTTTTTAAAAGATGGAGTGTTGCTTTGTTGCCCAGGCTGGAGTGCAGTGGGGTGATCTCGGCTCACTGCAAGCTCTGCCTCCCAGGTTCATGCCATTCTCCTGCCTCAGCCTCCCAAATAGCTGGACTACAGGCGCCCACCACCACGCCTGGCTTATTTTCTGTATTTTTAGTAGAGACGGGGTTACACCATGTTAGCCAGGATGGTCTGGATCTCCTGACCTCGTGATCCGCCCACCTCAGCCTCCCAAAGTGTTGAGATTACAGGCGTGAGCCACGGCGCCCAGCTTTTTTTTTTTTTTTTTTTTAAATACTACATTGTGAACATTTCCAAAATGTTCCATTTTAACTGGGTGCTTAGCTATCATATGAATAGCATAATTTAATTCTGCTATTTTGGGACATTTGGATATGATTTCCAAGTTTTCTTTTTTTTTTTTTTTTGAGACGAGGTCTTGCTCTGTTGCCCAGGCTGGGGTGCAGTGGTGTGATCTCGGCTTACTGCAGCCTCCGCCTCCCGCGTTCAAGTAATTCTCCTACCTCAGCCTCCCTAGTAGCTAGGATTATAGACATGCACCTGCACGCCCAGCTGATTTTGTATTTTTAGTAGAGACAGGGTTTCTCCGTGTTGGTCAGGCTGGTCCGGAACTCCCGACCTCAGGTGATCCACCCACCTCAGCCTCCCAAAGTGCTGGGATTGCCGCCGCGTCTGTTTTTTTTCTCTGTTTTATCTTTGAATTGGGGAGTGTATATTTTTGAAAACTTGATTTAACTTATTTTCTGGAAAGGTTGCATGTATTTCCATTTCTCCAATCAGAGCTTGACAGTGTCTTGTTTATAGGGGTGAGATTTTAAACATTGTTTTTTCCCATAAATTATGATGTATGAAAACAAAATGTGTCTTTTTTAATGTGGTGAGAAGTGGTGTCTCTAAACTCTTGCTCTTTGACTTTTCTACCCTCTCCTGCCCAGAGTTGGACTTTGTTTCCTGAAATCAAGTCTCCTGACCCAGCAGTATGAGCCCAGTCCAGTCTTACTGGAATGCTCTAGGGAGGGTGACCTTGGAGGCTTGATTAGCCTCTTGGCTTCCAGTCCTATCTCATTTTTGCTGCCTTGCTCCAAAAACTGATAACACCAGTACGGCACATTCAGGCCTCGGTTAGACACTTGGCCCTGTTACCTGCTGTGTGACATTCAGTCTGTCACTCAGCCTTCCCAGAGCTTCACTGGCCCATCTTTCAGATGAGAGTAAAGTGAGACAGTGCCTCAGAGGGCATACAGCACAGGTCTTGGCAGCAGTGCTGTGCCCTCTCAAGGTTAGCTACTGCTGTCCTTGCCCAAGGTGAAGAATAGAAGTGGGAAGAGGAAGCCAGGGGTCAGAGTAGAGCTGCTGACAGCCAGGAGGTGCACCAGCTGATCCAGGGCATGGTACTGGGTGATACTACGGCCTACCAGGTGCCTTCTAGAGGTGCCACCTCTTCCAAGTGAGCTCTGAGTGGAGACCAGTGGAAGAGGTGCTTGAAAGCGGGATTGTGTTTGTTTTTATCTTTTAATGAGATTAAGAACAGTGATAATGGGATTAGTGGAGGTGCAGCAGCTTTGGGGGCATCCACCCTGGGATGTTTGCTGCAGAGTTTGGGGAAATGATCCAGCAGGGGAAGCTGGCTCAGTGTATCCTCAAGCCTAAAACGTAACTTACCCATCTTATGAAAACCTGGTTATCTGAACACAAAGACATGGTCAGAGAGAGCCAGAAGGCACTGGGGGGCCAAAGTTTTTCCAGAACACAGGAACATTTTTATCTTTCTGGCCTCCATTGGTCCTGATTCTAATTATATTGGCATGTGGGCTTGGGGAAAGAATTCTGGTCCCCAGGAAGATGTGAGGTCTCCCTGGAAAAGTTTGGTAGAGTAATCCTGGCAGCTGGATGTGTGGAGGTCCTGACTGGGAGCCTGGCTACTGCTCGTTGACTTTGGGCCTTTTGGCCAGAAGAAGTTAATTCCAGTTACTTACTAGGAGTCATTGGGATCCAGTTCCACAAAAGTTGTTGCCTTTTGTTTGTGTAAAATGCAATTGAAAGATTTCTTTAGAAGTTGGTCACATAATCTAAGCATTAACTCCAAATTAAGAGAATGTGAATAAATTTGACATTTGTTCTATTTTTCATTTATCCTAGGTGTAGACTGTTGTGTGATTCCTTCCCGCCCTCCCTCCTCCGCTTCCCCACCCCCGCTGCCCCAGGCATGTGTTAGCCTGTTCTGCCCAGCTGGAAGTTTCTGGGACCTTGGGCTGTGGCAGACGGCGGCGTTGATTGGGTTTGGGTGGAGCTGTGTACCAGAGCGGGAAAGGAGAGAGAACACCATGGAGTTCACTGTCGGGTGCAGTCCCAGCCCCGCCCCCTTCTGGCCTTGACCTCAGGGGAGTTAACATCATCTCCGTGTAAGCCACAGTTTTCTCTTCTGTAAAATGGGGTCAGTGTGCCTGCACAATGACAAAAGTGGGACCATGTGGGTTCTGACCTGGGCCTCATGTCTAATTGTATAAAGATGCCTGGGACTCTCGAGAAAGATGGAGGCTAAGGAGTGCTGGTTTTGCTCTCTGCCTGAAAAAGTGTGAGAAATGCTGTCCAGGCCCTTCCTACTTAGTGTGTGTGGTCACTTTCCTTTCCTTGTCTTGGTCCCCACTCAAGGCTGAAACTCTTTATTTGTTCCTAGCTGCTCTTATGTCAAGAGACACTGGTACACTGTCAACCAGCACCAGGGGAGTGGTGTTGGGCTTGGTATTACACAATTTTCAGAAACGTGAATTAGTAATTCTCATGTCCTTGTGTGTTGCTAATGTCACCAGTTGTTCTTTCTCAGGCAGTAACATATACACGTCTATGGGTGGATTAGCCTTTGAGGTTTTGTTTTGTGTAAAGAAAAGGGAAGAGGGTGAGAAAAATTTGGGGACTTCATACTTGAAAATTTTACCTGCTGTTCGAGGAAACATACATTTTGTGGGAGCAGATCATTATCATGAGAGTTGAAACAAAAAAACTACATGGAGGTGGAACCTGCCAGCCCAGTGGTGGGTGCCAGTCTGGGCCATACTGGGCTGCTGGGGCAGTCAGCAGGGAACATCTGTCTGTGTCCTTGGACCCCTTGCCTATCCACTCTAGCCTCAGTTTTTCGTATATAAAGTAGGGCAGATAGGTTTGGGTTCCAGAGAAAATTGACCAGAATCTGGATTTTAAGAGAAAGCGGTTCTTTTTTTTTTTTTTTTTTTTTTTTTTAAGAGATGGGGTCTTGCTGTGTTGCTCAGGCTGGACTTGAACTTCTGGGTTGAAGTGATCCTCCTGCCTTAGCCTCCCAATTAATTGGAAGAAAATAATTCTTTGTGTGTATGTTTGTTTGTTTGTTTTTGAGACCACTCCATTGCCCAGGCTGGAGTGCAGTGGTGCGATTTCAGCTCACTGCGAGCTCTGCCTCCGGGGTCCACGCCATTCTCCTGCTTCAGCCTCCCAAGTAGCGGAGACTACAGGCACCCACCACCACGCCTGGCTAATTTTTATTGTTGTTGTTGTTGTTTTGTTTTGTTTTTGAGATGGAGTCTCACTCTGTTGCCCAGGCTGGAGTACAGTGGTGCGATCTCCACTCACTGCAAGCTCCGCCTCCTGGGTTCACGCCATTCTCCTACCTCAGCCTCCCAAGTAGCTGGGACTACAGGAGCCTGCCACCACGCCCAGCTAATTTTTTTATTTTTAGTAGAGATGGGGTTTCACCGTGTTAGCCAAGATGGTCTCGATCTCCTGACCTCATGATCCACCCACCTCAGCCTCCCAAAGTGCCGGGATTACAGGCGTGAGCCACCCTGCCTGGCCTTTGTTTTGTATTTTTTAGTACAGACGGGGTTTCGCCGTGTTAGCCAGGATAGTCTCAATCTCCTGACCTTGTGATCTGCCCTCCTTGGCCTCCCAAAGTGCTGGGATTACAGGCGTGAGCCACCTCGCCCAGCCTTCGTTGTGTGGTTTTTTTTTTTTTTTTTTTTTTTTTTTTTTTTTTTTTTGGGGGTTCCCC
>NC_037687.1:14952877-14981338 GCF_003255815.1 Theropithecus gelada | reverse complement strand
TTTTTTTTTTTTTGAGACGGAGTCTCGCTCTGTCACCCAGGCTGGAGTGCAGTGGACGGATCTCAGCTCACTGCAAGCTCCGCCTCCCGGGTTTACACCATTCTCCTGCCTCAGCCTCCCGAGTAGCTGGGATTACAGGCACCCGCCACCTCGCCCGGCTAGTTTTTTGTATTTTTTAGTAGAGACGGGGTTTCACTGTGTTAGCCAGGATGGTCTCGATCTCCTGACCTCGTGATCCGCCAGTCTCGGCCTCCCAAAGTGCTGGGATTACAGGCGTGAGCCACCGTGCCCGGCCTCGTTGTGTGTTTTTAAACCCATGGGTCATGAAACAAATCTAATGGGTTGCAGTTGGTGTATAGGGGAGAAAAGGGAAATGTCAGAGGGTGTCCCAGTTTTCAAAGATATTTCATAAAACCTTTGCTTTGATCTTAGGTGTTATGTACATGATAAAATGTGTTTCTTTTGGGGGGGTCATGTCAGAGGAGTGTGAATTACATTGGTTTCCATGCTACTTGATGGCAATTGTGAGTACCTTGATTTTTGTGTGTGTGTGTGTGTGCCATTTTGCGATCAGTTTCTTCATTTGCCCAATGATGACTGTTCTGGATATGCTTTCTAGTAGCAGGTGAAATGCGTGGATCTGTAGTTTCTTTTCTTCCCTGTACCCACTGTATTTTAGGAACTTTATAGGGGGTGGTGTGAGGGAAGCTGAAGAAGCATGGAGTGGTGAAGGTCCAGTAGTTTGCCACAGGTGAAACAAGAAGTATGTAGAGTGTCATTTGTGTGCATGTGTGGTAAGCTACTTGTCGATTATTCTCAGATGTTGTTCTCGTAACTTTATTCAGTTGACTGTTAGGAGATGGTTGTATTAGTTAGGTCTCTCTCTGGTATAAATAACAAAGTTCCTGAAGCAAAAGGGGATTTGTTGCCTGATGCAACAGGAGGCTTAGAAGCAGTTGAATCTAGGGGCTTCACAATGACTTCAGAACTTGTTCTCTATCACTAATGTTTTGACCTCAAGGTCAAGAGTGAGTCTTCCCCAGTAGTGCTGTCTGATGGCAGTGGATTCTAGGTTGGGTCATTGCCCATCTCTGACCATGTGCAGAATGGGAATGCTTAACTGGCTTGCCTCAAGCATGGCGCCTGTAGCTGGTCTCTGCCCTCCACTCTGTTAACCCAAGTAGTTGCTCCAGCAGCATCTTGCTTGTTGATATGAGGCATGCTAGATGGGATGCTATGGGACAGAGTCTATCTTTTCTGCCTTCCTCCGCCTCCCCTCCCCTCCCCTCTCCCTTCCTCCACCTCCTGGGTCAAGCGATTCTCCTGTCTCAGCCTCCCGAGTAGCTGGGATTACAAGCATGTGCCACCATGCCCGGCTAGTTTTTGTATTTTTAGTAGAGGCAGGGTTTCACCCCGTTGGCCAGGCTGGTCTCAAACTCCTGACCTCAGGTGATCCATCCGCCTTGGCCTCCCAAAGTGTTGAGATTACAGGCATGAGCCACCATGCCTGGTCCACAGTCCTATACTGAAAGTAAAATGTACTCTCGAACTTGAAGCAAGAAATTTTGGTTGGCATACTAGTTTGTAAACCAGAATTAGTGGAAAATAGTTCAGAACTGAGTTACTCACAAAGAGTAGACTGAAGATAGTTAAGGATGTATGTATCCCAAATATTTTCATAGAAGATGAAATACACTGTTTATCTTACCTGTGTCAGGCATAGAAGGAGCTCTGGGAGAAGTCATGCCAAGTCTCAGGAGTCACTTGGGTAGGCTGAAGGATGCAGTTTGGCGGGAAAACAGCCCTGAAGGGAGCACAGGAGTGAGACCAGCTTAGACAGTTGAGGAAGTGTTCAGGAAAATCTTGGATAAGAGACCAGGTAGATATAAAGTTTCAATAAATGCTTACAAGATTGAAATTGTATTTGCATATTAGGTCTCTCTCCCATATAAATAACAAGTTATATAAATAACTTGTTATATAAATAACTTGTTATTTATATGGTAACTTATATAATTTATATGGTATGTTTTTATGAGTAACTTGTTACTTCAGGAGACTGGAGTCATCTATCTTCCATGCCTGCAAAAGCTACGGTTGTAATTTTGCTATTTACTAAGCTGTTTCCGCACTCAGGTTCTTGTAGTCTGCTGCTTGGCATTCCTTAAGCATTACAAAAAGCCTTCTCAGATTTCCATAATCAAAAACAAGTGTTAAGTTCTACTGTAATAATTGTTTTCCTACAGTTCTTACTGTTGGAAATATTCGGTCCTTTAGGAGGCTCAAAATAATTGAGTCTAGTGGCTGAGAATGGGACTGGCCCTGCTTCTCTCTAGATCATCACTCCTTAAGAGGAGGCTGGAGGTCTCCTTGAGTATGCTACGAATGCTTTGGATCCTCTCTCCACAAAAATGCACATAGGCATAAACATTGAACTCTCAAGACCAGGTACCAGAATTAATTTCCTGATTTTACTCTGAGGAAGAAAAATTTATTACAATGTTGGTTAAAAGGCTATTGATGGCTTTTTTGGTTTTTTTTGTTTGTTTGTTTTGGAGATAGTCTCACTTTGTTGCCCAGGCTGGAGTGGAGTGGCATGATCACGGCTAACTAGTCTCAGCCTCCCCATACTCAGGTAATCCTCCCACCTCAGCCTCCTGAGTAGCTGGAGCTACAGGCGTGGGCCACCACACCCAGCTAATTTTGGTATTTTTTTGTAGAGACAGGGTTTTGCCATGTTGCTCAGGCAGGCTGGTCTGGAATCCTGGGCTTAAGCAGTTCATCTGCCTCGGCCTCCCAAAGTGCTGGGATTACAGGCATGAGCCACCTCACCCTGCCTCTTGATGGTTTTGAATACTTTTCATTTTTATTTTTTAAGACAGGGTCTTGCTCTGTTGCCCAGGCTGGAGTGCAGTGGCTTGATCTTGGCTCACTGCAGCTTTGACCTCCCAGGCTTAAGTGATCCTCCCACCTCAGCCTCCTGAGTAGCTGTGACTACAGATGTGTGTCACCATGCCTAGCTTAGTTTTACTTTTTGAGACAAGGTGTCACTCTGTCATCCACGCTGGAGTGCAGTTGCTCACTGCAGCATCAGCCTTCCAGGTAGCTGGGACTACAGGTATGAGCCACCATGCCCAGCTAATTTTTTGTATTTTTGTGGAGACGGGGTTTCGCCATGTTGCCCAGGCTCCAACTCCAGGGCTCAAGTGATCTGCCCACTTTGGCCTCCCAGAGTGCTGAGATTACGGGCGTGAGGCACCGCTCCCAGCCTTTTTTTTTTTTTTTTTTTGTAGAGACAAGGTCACCCTATGTTGCCCAGGCTGGTCTTGAATTCCTGGACTTGAGCAAGCCTCCTGCCTTCTTTGCTTCCCAGAGTGCTGGGATTACATGGGTGAGCCACTGTGCCAGGCTGGTTTTCACATTATCTTTCTTTTGTAGACATTTACAACTTGGAAACAGGGTGGATCACCCATTTTAGTTTGTTCTTGTAAAAATCCTCCAGAGGTTTCACAGAGTTGTCAGGTAACATGTCAACAGTGGTGTGAACCTTCCCAGGGCTCCTGTGCCCCCAACTTTGTCAGCTTGTGCTCTTTCCTGGGGATAAGGAATTTGAGAATGTACCAGAATTGGGTCTGTTGCAGAGGCCACAGATGAGGGTCTTGGTACTAGGGCTCTTCACTGAAGCTGCTGCTGTTTATAAACTGTCTCCATGATTTGCTGCTGTTATGGAGCCTTTGCTGCAGAAGGTAACTGAATGGTTTCTAGCCAGCCTGATTATTTATGTGGTGGTGTTGGATGTGGGTAGGCTTACGAGATTTATGCTGTGGTCCCTTACGTGGCTTAATGTGTGCCCTCTGCTGTGGGACATTTGCTTATGTATGCACTTGAACCTGCAGATTGAGGCAGAAAGCCTGTGGGAAAGTACCATTCTTCACCATGACATGCTTATGTTTAGGGATATCGGCATGCTACAGCAAGCAGTGTACACAGTGCCTCTCTCTTTTTCCTCACATCCCTGTCTGGTGGAAGGAATAGGAAATACAATACCATAAACTTGAATAATTCATACTTCTGTAATTGGGGCAGAGTTGAGTCAGAGGATGGAAAAGAACTCTTATTACTTCTAAGAATAGCACCTATTACAGACTTTTTCACCCCTCCCTAAATAATTTCTGTAGTTTGAAGATTAAACTTGTATGTGCCAATGGATGTTTTCTCTCATTCATTTACCATTGGTCTTGGCTTTTATTAATCCCATTTCTCTGCTCAGTTGGATTGCAGTCTTACTGTACAGGCCTGATTTTTGTAACTTAAGCAATTTTCTCTTTCTATTCTGTAATTAAGAGAAATAAGATCATGTATGTGAAAGAGTTCTGTGAAAGGTGGTGCTATCTCTGTGTAGGTTGTTTTCATTTGTAATCTTCATTAAAAATTACTTGGCTCTGAAGCACTTTTCAGTTATAAAAAGCTGCCAAGTATTAGAGTTGTGTGTATATGAGACTCTTCATTTGTTTTCCTTTTGACAGGAGGAAACCATTGAGCTGACAGATTAGCTGCCTGGAAATAATACCACCTTCATGTTCATCTATTTCAAAATAATAGCTCACCTATCTGTAATCCCAGGAATGCAGTTTTAAATTTCCAGTGTTGGAGCAGTCTCTCTATTGGGCCCTTTTGAGTTTCATAGCATGCTGCCTGCAGCTTGCCTGTCTTCAGTCTTTGGGCCTGTCTGCTCTGGTAACTGATGTCCTTTGCCCTCGTGAGAGCTGGTTACCCTTTCTGGCCTGTGTCTCTTTCCCCTGACCTTCTGAACACCACCACCACCACCCCCTGCCGCCCCCCCCCCCCCCCCTTTTTTCCCCTTTTTTTTTTTTTTTTTTGTGAGACGGAGTCTTGCTCTGTCGCCCAGGCTGGAGTGCAGTGGCCGGATCTCAGCTCACTGCAAGCTCCGCCTCCGGGTTCACGCCATTCTCCTGCCTCAGCCTCCCGAGTAGTTGGAACTACAGGCGCCCGCCACTGCGCCCGGCTAGTTTTTTGTATTTTTTAGTAGAGACGGGGTTTCACCGTGTTAGCCAGGATGGTCTCGATCTCCTGACCTCGTGATCCGCCCGTCTTGAGCCACCGCGCCCGGCCCATTGTTCACCTTAAAGCAGTCCTTATCTTTGTTGACTCTGAAAAGTTCAGGGTTTGTAGCAAATAGCTGTCTATGAATAGGCTTCCCTGTATAAAAAACTACATTTTCTGACTGAATGCTTGACATCTTCCTTAATTTTTTTGTTACTTACTACATGCCTATTCTGAAGTGGTGGAGCCAAACATCCATCAGTCCAGTTTCTGTGTCAACCATGGTGATGTAGGGAGCTGCAGACCTGGTCACTTCACTGCCACATTGCTCTCCCCAGACCCTGAGCTTGAGGTCACTGGTGCTGATTGTTCTGTCTTAGCGAATATTTCTAAGACTCTATGCATTCCTTAAGTCCTCAGAAAACAACCATATACACTGGGCACTAGTATCATCCCGTTTTGCAGATGAGGAAGCTGATGCTTGGAGAGCTGTCACTTGGGCAGGGTTGCAGGGTCACAGAGCTGGTAAGTAGTTGGGAGCACTTGTCTCCAGAGCCTGCTAGCTCCTGACTGCTGTGGCACAAGCTGTGGGAATCCACCATATTCAGCTTTGTTCTCAATGAACTCAGATGGTTTGGATGATGTGCAATGAGCACAGGGTACAGCTCAGAAGTGCTCTCCAAGACGTCCAGGCAAGGCAGCATGAGAGGGAAGAGACCTTCCAACTGGGAGCATAGGAAGGGGGCTAGCGTTCAGTCTGGTTCTTCAGTGAGGACAGCAGAGGTTTAGACAGAGACCTGAACGGGTCTGAAAGCAACTACCTGTCCCTTGGAGATGCTCACCAGGGTGAGGGGATGGTCAGAAGAGGGATGCAGAACGCTGACTGAACAGGTCTCCTTATCACCCAGACATCTGGTCAGTAAAAACAGTGCTCCCCTCCTGAGGAGTTTCTCATGAAGACATTCACAAGAGTGGAATTTAACTTCATCTTGAAAAAGTTTCCACTAGAGGACCAAGTTGCCGTGATTTAGTTTCACTTCCATTTTTTCTTTTTTTTTTTTTTTTTTTGAGACAGAGTCTCGCTCTGTCGCCCAGGCTGGAGTGCAGTGGCGCGATCTCGGCTCACTGCAAGCTCCGCCTCCCGGGTTCACGCCATTCTCCTGCCTCAGCCTCCCGAGTAGCTGGGACTACAGGCGCCCACAACCGCGCCCGGCTAATTTTTTGTATTTTTAGTAGAGACGGGGTTTCACCGTGGTCTCGATCTCCTGACCTTGTGATCCGCCCGCCTCGGCCTCCCAAAGTGCTGGGATTACAGGCGTGAGCCACCGTGCCCGGCCCCATTTTTTCTTTTTCCTCTCTTTTTGTTTCGAGATGGAGTTTGGTTCTTATTGCCCAGGCTGGGATGGAATGGTGTCATCTCAGCTCACTGCAACCTCCGTCTCCCAGGTTCAAGTGATTCTCCTGCCTCGGCCTCCTGAGTTGCTGGGATTAAAGGCATGCACCACCACGCCTGGTTGATTTTTCTCTATTTTTTATTACAGACAGGGTTTTACTATGTTAGCCAGGCTGGTCTCTTAACTCCTGATCTCTGGTGATCCACCTGCCTCGGCCTCCCGAAGTGCTGGGATTACAGGTGTAAGCCACCACGCCCGGCCTTCACTTCCATTTTTTCTTTTGCTACTCAGCGCAAGTCTGTGAGTACGGAAGTGGCAGGATTGGGGAGAAGTCAGTAAAATGGAGGGTGTCTTTAGTCCAGGTGCCCCAGGCTCGTTAAAATTGTGGTGTGAACTGGATGATCTTTCAGGATTATGGTGAGCTGCTCAGTCTTGAGATGCTTTTTTTTGAGACAGAGTCACCCAGGCTAGAGTGCAGTGGTGTGATTTCAGCTGACTGCAGCCTCCACCTCCCGGGTTCAAGTGATTCTCATGCCTCAGCCTCCCAAGTAGCTGGGACTACAGGCGCCTGCTACCACGCCCAGCTGGGGTTTTTTTTGGGGGGGGGGGGCGGTATTTTTAGTGGAGATGAGGCTTCACCATGTTTTCAGGCTGGTCTTTAACTTCTGATCTCAACTGATTCACATGCCTGGTCCTCCCAACATGCTGGGATTACAGGCTGAGTCACCATGCCTGGCCCTTGAAGTGCTGCTTACTGTAGGGTAGAATTGAGTTTTAGCTCATGGGTGCTTCCCCACACCCCCATCCCCTTAAGGATTCTGTTTCCAAGGGAATTTCCTGCCTGCCTCAGACACACCAAATGGGACTCAGTCAACATCCATGTCCAATGTATGTGCTGGATGTACTTGGTAATCAGACACTATTCTGCATTCTGCATGTGCATTTGATGGTGAACGGAGGAGTTTCCCATGTGTGTGCTGTATATACTGCAGACATGACAGTGAGTGAGGCAGGGGTTTCAGGGATCCTAATGTCTCCAGTGGTGGAGATTGTTGCACAAAGATCCTAATACCCCTGTGCTAGAAAGGTGGTGATTGATTTAACAGATGTGCCCTGAAGGATTTTACTTTTACATCTTTTCTTTGACTTTGTAAAATGACACATGATCTCATTCAGTAGGAAATTGGCTCTGAATACCTGTGAGGGGGAAAAAAAAAACCCAGTCCAGAGAAAATGGTAGAAGTGATTCAACTCCACGCACAGTGCTACTAGTAAGCCAGTTGAAAAGTACACGATCAAAATAGAATAGATGACTGCAACATGATTATGCTACCCTGAAACTGCATTGCATATAGGATAAGACCTACACTCCTGTTGTGTGGCACCCTGAGCTCCTGGGTTCTGTGACTCACTGTTGCCTCATTCAGTTCATTTGATTCTTCTTCCAGACATCCCCCAAACCCCATTCCCTCCATCTTCCGAGGTCTGGTTTGGACCTTATTTATTTTACAGTGTACTACTACCCAATTTCCAAAGCAGTGCCGTCCAGGAGGACTTTCTGCAGTGTTGGGAATGTTCTGCAGCTGGGTTATCCAGCCTGGTAGCCACTGTCCCCTGTGGTAAGTTGGGCATTTGATGGGGCTTGGAACACTCAGTAGTGCTGTTGTCAACCTGTTTTGACAGGTTTTAGAGAAAATGGGGTCTCTTTAGCTCCTTGACCATGTGGAGCTTGTGGGATATCCTCATGGATGCTGTCATTGAAGCAGTTGGATGTGCATACCTGGAATGCAAGGGTGGATCTAGACCAGATTTGGGGGTGTTGGGTATCGCCAGGAGGATGGGTGTGAGGTCTCCTCCCAATAGGATGTCGGAAATGGAGTCCCAGCAGGGTCCCAGACTTGAGAAAGCCAGGCCCATGTGTAGTAAGAACACAGATTAGTGAATTTGCTTTAATCTCGGGAATGGTGAAGGGCATTTCTTTCCAAAACAATGTATCCTAGAGTGAACTCCAGTGACCTAGGTAAGTATCATGTTTTCTAGTTTTGCCCTCTGTTCTTGGAGCCTAGAAAATTCCCCACTTCTCTTTGGAATTTGCTTTATCTGACATCTTTCATTTCATTCATTCTATGCCTCCACACCCCCATGTCCCCCATGTTGTGAGCAGGGTTTTAGGAGAAGGATTGGCACATTTCGGCACATTATGTTTGTGTGTGGAAAATGGGAAGTGCTGAGCTGTGGTACTAGAAGGTGCCAGTGGTGGGTCCACCTGGAGTGAGTAAACCAGTGGTTGAGATGACTTGAAAATATCCCCTATCGATGTTTCAGGCAGGATGGCCCCTGAGTTCCTGAGGCAGAGGTTCTTAAATTTGGCATGTGTACTCCTCCCTCTCACTCATCATGGGGTTTTTCTGGTAAGCACTTGATGTTTCTGGTTATTGAGCAGTTACTTGTGTTGAGTGCTAGGGACTGGAGGTCCCTAGTCTAGGTGCTGGAGGTCAGTGGTAAGCAAGGTGGATGACACCCATCCTCCTGCCTGCTGAGTTCATGTGCTAGGAGACTGTGGGGCAAATGATGCAGCCTGCTTGGCTTTTAGTCTATGATTACAGATTATTAAATATAAATATTAATATATTAAATAGTTATTACTAATTCATGACATTCACACTTTTTTTTTTTTTTTTTGAGACAGAGTCTCGCTCTGTCACCCAGGCTGGAGTGCAGTGGCGTGATCTCGGTTCACTGCAAGCTCCGCCTCCCAGGTTCACGCCATTCTCCCACCTCAGCCTCCCGAGTAGCTGGGAGTACAGGCGCCCGCCACCACACCCAGCTAATTTTTTGTATTTTTAGTAGAGATGGCGTTTCACCGTGTTAGCTAGGGTGGTCTCCATCTCCTGACCTCGTGATCTGCCCGCCTCGGCCTCCCAAAGTGCTGGGATTACAGTCGTGAGCTACTGTGTCTGACTTTTTTTTTTTGGGGAGGTGGAGTCTCGCTCTGTTGCCCAGGCTGGAATGCAGTGGTGCGATCTTGGCTTACTGCAAGCACCGCCTCCCGGGTTCACGCCATTCTCCTGCGTCAGCCTCCCGAGTGCTGGGACTACAGGTGCCTGCCACCATGCCCGGCTAATTTTTTGTATTTTGAGTAGAGAAGTCGGGCTTTTACCGTGTTAGTCAGGATGGTCTCGAGCTCCTGACCTCGTGATCTGCCTGCCTCGGCCTCCCAGAGTGCTGGGATTACAGGCGTGAGCCACCGTGCCCAGCCACCATTCACAATTTTTTTTTGGAGACAGGGTCTCTGTCATCCAGGCTGGAGTGCATAGTGGCACAGTCTTGGCTCACTGCAGCCTGCATCCTCCGGGCTCAAGCTATCCTCTCACCTCAGTCTCCTGAGTAGCTACGCCCTACATTTTTGTTTTGTTTTGTGAGTCTCACTCTGTCACCCAGGCTGGAGTGCAATGGTGTGATCTCGGCTCACTGCAACTTGCACCTCCCGGGTTCTAAGCGATTCTCTTGCCTCAGCCTCCGGAGTAGCTAGAATTGCAGGCATGCGCCCCCACACCCGGCTGATTTTGTATTTTTTGGAGAGACGGGGGTTTCCTCATGTTGGCCAGGCTGGTCTAGAACTCCTGACCTCAGGTGATCCACCCGCCTTAGCCTCCTAAATTTCTGGGATTACAGGTGTGAGCCACTGTGCACAGCCTTTTGTTTGTTTGTTTTGGTTTTGTTGTTTCTGACGGATTTTCACTTTCGTTGCCCAGGCTGGAGCGCAATGGCATGATCTCGGCTCACTGCAACCTCCGCCTCCCGGGTTCAAGCGATTCTCTGCCTCAGCCTTCTGAGTAGCTGGCATTATAGGCGTGCACCACCACGCCCAGCTAATTTTTTGTATTTTTAGTAGAGATGGGTTTTCACCATGGCCAGGCTGGTCTTGAATTCCTGATATCAGGTGATCCGCCTGCCTCGGCCTCCCAGAGTGCTGGGATTACAGGTATGAGCCACCGCCCCTGGCCCCTTTTTTGTGTTTTTAGTAGAGATGGGGTCTCACCATGTTGTCTAGGCTGGTCTCGAACTCCTGAGTTCAAGCAATGTGCCTGTCTTGGCCTCTCAAACTGCAGGGATTACAAATGGGAGCGACCAGCTACCGTGCCTGGCCAACGTTTGTTTTTATTAGTAGTGGGTGTTTATTAACACTTGCTTTGTGTAGCATTTCATTTGACCCAGCCCTGTGAGGGCATTCTCCCACGTTGGTATTGAGGAATATGGGCGGAACCCATTTGCCTCTGCATGCAGATACCTGTGTGTTCAAAACATAAAATGCAACATCCTAACCATTTTACAGTGTAAACTATATGCATATTGTTGTGCAGATCACTAGAAAGTTTTCATCTTGCAAAGCTGACACTGTATCCTTCAAATAACTTCCCTTTCCTTCCTCCACCCAGCCTGTGACAGCCAGTCTTCTGCTTTCTGTTTCTGTGAGTTTGACTACCATACTCACTTCATATAAGCAGAATCAGACAGTATTTGTTTTTTGTTTTGTTTTGTTTTGTTTTGAGATGGAATTTCGTTCTTGTTGCCCAGCCTGGAGTGCAATGGCGTGATCTTGGCTTACTGCAATATCTGCCTCCCGGATTCAAGTGATTCTCCTGCCTCAGCCTCTCAGGTAGCTGGGATTACAGCAACCGCCACCATGCCTGGCTAATTTTTTTTTTTTTTAATGTATTTTTAGTAGAGATGGAGTTTTACCACGTTGGCCAGGCTGGTCTTGAACCCCTGATCTCAGGTGATCCACCCACCACTGCTTCCCAAAAGTACTAGGATTACAGGCATGAGCCACCGTGCCTGGCCAAATCAGACAGTATTTAGAATTTGTCTTTCGTGATTTGCTTATTTCACTAAGCATAATGTTCTCCAGCAACAAATGCTGTGTTGTAGCATGTCAGAATTCCACTCTTTTGTTGATGGACAGTTGGGTTGCTTCCACCTCTTGGCTGTTGTGAAGAATGCAGCAGTGAACATGAGTGTGCAAATATCCACCTGCCTACTTTTTTTTTTTTGACAGGGAGTTTCACTCTGTTGCCCAGGCTGTAGTGCAGTGGCACGATCTCAACTCCCTGCAACCTCCACCTCCTGTGCTCAAGCTATTCTTGTGCCTCAGCCTCTCAAGTAGCTGGGACTACAGGCCCCTTGCCACCATGCCTGGCTAATTTTTGTATTTTTAATACAAACAGGGTTTCACCATGTTAGCCAGGCTGGTCTCAAACTCCTGGCCTCAAGGGATCCATCTGCCTGGGCCTCCATAGTGCTGGGATTACAGGCATGAGCCCCTGCTCCCGGCTGTCTTGCTTACTTGTTGAACACATATTAGAACTAAGAACGTGGATGTGGAAGCCTGCTGGGGGGCTTTAAATTCCCCGTATCCTGCCTCCACACGGAAACTGATTTTGGGGATGGATATTGGGCATCTGTGAAGAATAGACACAAAGGTATGAGAGATGGGAGATGGTTCAGTGGCGCAGCCAGGTGTCTTTCAGGACAGCCTAAAGGACTATTTAAGGTGGGGCGCAGTGGCTCATGCCTGTAATCCTAGCACTTTGGGAGGCCGAGGCAGGTGGATCACCTGAGGTCAGGAGTTCGAGACCATCCTGGCCAGTATGGTGAAATCCTGTCTCTAAGAAAAAATATAAAAAACGGCCTAGTGGGGTGGCTCACGCCTTTAATCCCAGCACTTTGGGAGGCTGAGGTGGGTGGATCACGAGGTCAGGAGATCGAGACCATCCTGGCTAACATGGTGAAACCCCGTCTCGACTCAGAAGAAATTAGCCAAGCATGGTGGCGGGCATCTGTAGTCCCAGCTGCTGAGGTGGCTGAGGCAGGAGAATGGCCTGAACACTAGGCGGAGGTTGCAGTGAGCCGAGATGGTGCCAATGCACTCCAGCCTCGGCAACAGAGTGAGACTCTATCTCAAAAAAAAAAAAAAAAAAAAAATCCAGAAATCAGCCGGACATGGAGGCATGCGCCTGTAGTTCCAGCTACCCAGGAGGCGGAGGTTGCAGTGAGCTGAGATCACGCCATTGCAGTTCAACCTGGGCAACAGAGTGAGACGCTCTTTCCAAAAAAAAAAAGAAAAGAAAGAAGAGATGGTTTAAAACTGGATTGGATCTCACCCTTTCATCAGTTCCCAGGGACTCATCCTATCAGTGGGCTTCTCACTCCAACCCATTTTGTACAATAATTTCCACAGCAAGTAGTTTCTGTCTTGATGTCACCTTGAAAAGGCTCACAGAATCAACATTTCTTAACATTTCTCTGTGCATTGCTTCAGAATGTAACCAGAAAAGCTTAGGTTTTGGAATGTTATGTGTGTGAGGGTGCTTACCAACTCTTGAGGAGACAGAGAAGTGAGAGGAACCCCTGGTGAAGCCAGATTGGCAAGCTCTGCCTCTCTCTGCACTCAGTGTTCTGTGACTTGTGCCTGGATGACTTGATTGCTTTGTCCTTCACTCTGGCACAGTGATTCTTGGGTATGGTCCCTTAGTCCTTGGAAGGGCAGCATGGAGCCTCAGAATTGATTGCCACACTACACAGTTTGCTCCTCCAGAAGGAAGCATGTTTGATTCCCCTCCCCTGCCCCCAATTTCAGAAAATCTGGTTGTATCCTTAGAAATGACACTATCCGTTCATCAGTTCATGGATATTTTGGTTTCTAGTTTTTGGCTCTTATGAATAATACCTCTGTGAGTGCCCACACACATTTTTTATGTAGAAATGTTTTCCTTTCTCTTGGCATATGCGTAGGGGAGGAATTTCTGGGACATTCATTACCTATGTTTAACCTTTTGAGGAACTGCCAGACTGTTTTACAAAGTGGCTGCCCCATTTTACATTGCTGGACATATGCTGGACATCGTTTCTCCGCATCCTTGCCAACAATTGTTGTTTGTCTTTCACATGATAGCACAGATCCCTTTTAAACCTACCAGAGATTTAAAGTTTTTTGGGTTTTTTTTGAGGTGGAGTCTTGCTCTGTCACCCAGGCTGGAATGCAGTGGCACAATCTCTGCTCACTGCAGGCTCCGCCTCCCAGGTTCGTGCCGTTCTCCTGCCTCAGCCTCCCGAGTAGCTGGGATTACAGGTGCTCACCACCACGCCTGGCTAATTTTTTGTATTTTTAGTAGAGATGGAGTTTACCGTGTTAGCCAGGATGGTCTCGATCTCCTGACCTCTTGATCCACCCACCTCGGCCTCCCACAGTGCTGGAATTACAGGTGTGAGCCACTGTGCTCGGCCCTAAAGTTTTTTATTTTATTTTATTATTATTTTTGAGGTGGAGTCTCACTCTGTCTCCCAGGTTGGAGTGCAGTGGTGCAGTCTTGGCTCACTGCAACCTTCACCTGCCAGGTTGAAGCAATTCTCTTGCCTCAGGCTCCCAAGTAGCTGGGACAACGGGCGTGCGCCACCACACCCGGCTAATTTTTTGTATTTTTATTAGAGACGGGATTTCACCATGCTGGGCAAGGCTGGTCTCAAACTCCTGACCTTGTGATCCATCTGCCTCGGCCTCCCAAAGTGCTGGGATTACAGGCGTGAGCCTCCGCACCTGGCTCAGAGGTTTAAAGTTTAAGGAGTTTCAGCTAATGCTTTTTGCCCCCTTTTAAAAATTTTCTATCATCATTTTCTTTTTTCTTATAAATTTTTATTTTCTTTCTCCAGTGTCACAGCTTATACTTCTTCTGTTTGGTTTTTTTTTTTTGAGATGGAATCTCGCTCTGTTGCCCAGTCTGGAGTGCAGTGGCGTGATCTCGGCTCACTGCAAGCTCTGCCTTGCGGGTTCACACCATTCTCCTGCCTCAGCCTTCCCAGTAGCTAGGACTACAGGCGCCCGCAACCACACCCGGCTACTTTTTGTATTCTTTTTTTTTTTTTTTTTTTGAGACGGAGTCTCGCGCTGTGTCACCCAGGCTGGAGTGCAGTGGCACCATCTCGGGTCACTGCAAGCTCCGCCTCCCACGTTCACGCCATTCTCCTGCCTCAGCCTCCGAGTAGCTGGGACTACAGGCGCCCGCCACCACGCCCGGCTAGTTTTTTGTATTTTTAGTAGAGACGGGGTTTCACCATGTTAGCCAGGATGGTCTCGATCTCCTGACCTCGTGATCCACCCACCTCGGTCTCCCAAAGTGCTGGGATTACAGGCTTGAGCCACCGTGCCCGGCCTACTCTTTGTATTTTTAGTAGAGACGGACGAGGTTTCACCGTGTTAGCCAGGATGGTCTCAATCCCCTAACCTCGTGATCCACCCGCCTCAGCCTCCCAGATTTTTTTTTTTTTTTTTTTTTTTTTTTTTTGGTGAGGTAGAATCTCGCTCTGTCGTCCAGGTCGGAGTGCAGTGGCGCAATCTTGGCTCACTGCAACCTCCGCCTCCTGGGTTCAAGCGATTCTTCTGCCTCATCCTCCTGAGTAGCTGGGACTACAGGCGCACGCCATCGTGCCCAGCTAATTTCTGTATTTTTAGTAGAGACAGGGTTTCACCACATTGGCCAGTCTGGTCTCGAACTCCTGACATTGTGATCTGCCCACCTTGGCCTCCCAAAGTGCTGGAATTACAGGCGTGAGCTACTGCATCCAGCCACACCCAGCTAATTTTTGTAGGGACGGGGATGCACTGTGTTTCCCAGGCTGGTCTCAAAGGGCTCAAGCAGTCCGCCCACCTCGGCCTCCCAAAGTGTTGTCAGTATAGACGTGAGCCTCTATGTCGGGCCTAACCTCAGTGGCACAATCTCGGCTCATTGTAACCTCCGCCTCCCGGGTTCATACCATTCTCTTGCCTCAGCCTCCCAAGTAGCTGGGACTACAGGCGCCCACCACCACGCCAAGCTAATTTTTTGTATTTTTAGTAGAGACGGGGTTTCACCATGTTAGCCAGGATGGTCTTGATCTCCTGACCTCGTGATCCGCCCGTCTCGACCTCTCAAAGTACTGGGACTACAGGCATGAGCCACCGCGTCCAGCCTTTTTTTTTTTTTTTTTGAGATGGAGTTTAGCTCTGTTGCCAGGCTGGAGTGCAGTGGCATGATCTCGGCTCACTGCAGCCCCCGCCTCCTGGATTCAAGCAATTCTCCTGCCTCAGCCTCCCGAGTAGCTGGGATTACAGGCATGCGCCACCACTCCCCGCAATTTTTGTATTTTTAGTCAAGGTGGGGTCTCACCATGTTGACCAAGATGGTCTCCTGACCTTGTGATCTGTCCACCTCAGCCTCCCAAAGTGTTGGGATTATAGGCGTGAGCCACTGCGCCCAGCCAACCTGCCCTTTTAAGAGACAAGGTCTCCACTGTGTTGCCCAGGCTGGAGTACAGTGGCGATTCACATGCATGACCCCACTACTGATAGGCGTGGGAGTTTTGACCTGCCCACTTTCGTTTTTTTTCTTCACCGCCCAACCCTCGCCCTTTTTTTTTTTTTTTTTTTTTTTTTGAGACAGAGTCTCACTCACTCTCTTGCCCAGGCTGGAGTGCAGTGACACAGTCTTGGCTCACTGCAACCTCTCTGTCTCCTGGGTTCAAGCAGTTCTCGTGCCTCAGCCTCCTGAGTAGCTGGGATTACAGACGCCTGCCACTATGCCCAGTTAATGCTTATATTTTAAGAGAGATGGGGTTTTGCCTTGTTGGCCAGGCTCGTCTCGAACTCCCGGCCTCAAGTGATCTGCCCGCCAGGGCTTCCCAAAATGCTGGGATTACAGGTGTGTGCCACCGCATCTGGCTGACCTGGGCTGGTTCACCCCTTCTTAGGCAATCTGGTAGCCCCCACTCCCGCGAGGTCACCACACTGATGCCAGACTTAATGCAGCCACCTGATTGGCACCAGGCAATGTAGCCCAGAACTCCTGGGCTCAGGCGATCCTCCCTCCTCAGCCTCTCAAGTAGTTGGGACTACAAGTGCTCACTTCCGCGCCCAGACTCGTTTCCGTTTTTGGCATTGTCTTGTCCTGGAAAGAGCATGAGATAGACTCAGTGTTGCATTTTGTGCTTAAAGATCTCTGTACCTCTGGTGTGTTTTATATGGACAATTAGAACTTGCTGAAAATGGAATATACTACCTAAGCAGGCGCACAGATTAGTACCATTGTGACTAGTGGTACTGTAGCTCAAAATGGGCATTCACCCACTGGAATTTGGAGACATTGGCAGTGATCTGGAACAGGTTGCTTAATCTTTGAGCCTGTTTCCCTGTCAGTGAGATTGGGTAGCAGAAGCACTCCATCCACCTGTCAGGGTTAGCTCTGCTTGTTACTGATGAGGGTCAAGCACAGCAGAGGGAATTGCTCCTACTCACCCTGCAGTGCGCTTACTTCACTGAACATGCTGTAGGTGATGGGCGGTGCAGTGGTTTGGTTAGCCCTTCAATTTTGAGTGATTCTGATTTGTGATTTGTGTCACTCAGCTTGAGGAGACTTGGCCTGATCAGTTGAGTTGCCTCTGCTTCCTGTGTGTGTTCCTTTCCCTACTTCATTTCCTTGCCCATCCTGAATTTTGAGTTTACTAGTTTTGTCTTTGTTGCATGTATAGGTATACCTCGTTTTATTGTGCTTTGCAGATAATTGCAGTTTTTTTTATTTACAAATTGAGGATTTGTGGTAACCCTGCATTGAACAAGTCTTTATCAGTGCCATTTTTCCAACAGCGTGTGCTCACTTCATGTCTGTGTCACATTTTGGTAATGTGACCAGTGTGTCAGACTATTATATCTGTTACGATTTGTGATCAATGATTTTGGGTGTCATTATCGTAGCTTTGGGGAACCACAAACCATATCCATATAAGAAGGTGAACTTAATCTATAAATGTTTGTGTTCTGATTGCCCCAGCTACCGGCTATTTCCTATCTCTTTTCCTCTCCTCAGAACTCTCTATTCCTTGAGACACAGCTGTCTTGAAGTTAGGCCAATTAATATCCCTATAATAGCCTTTAAAGTGTTCACATGAAAGGAAGAGTCTCACGTCTCTCACACCAAGTCAGAAGCTAAAAATGGCCAGGTATGGGGTTCATGCCTGTAATCCTAGCATTTTGGCAGGCTTATTTGGGAGGATCGCTTGAGGACAGGAGTTTGAGACCAGCCTGGGCAACATAGTGAGGCCCCGTCTTTACAAAAAAGTGGAAAAAGTAGCCACGTATGGTGGCACACGCCTGTGGTCCCAGCTACTTGGGAGGCTAAGATGGGAGGATTGCTTGAGCCTAGGAGGTTGAGGCTGCAGTGAGCTGTGATCATGCCACTTGCACTCCAGCCTGGATGACAGAGCAATACCCTTTCTTTAACAGTGATAAAAGGCCAATAACATATTTTGAAAGCTGAAATAGGCCAAAAGCTAGGCTGCTTAAGCCAGATAGCCAGATTGTGAATGCAAAGGAGTTCTTGAAGGAAATTAAAAGTGCAACTCCAGTGAACGCCCGAGTGATAAGAAAGTGAAACAGCCTTATTGCTGATATGGAGAAAGTTGTAGTGGTCTGGATAGATCAAGCCAGCTGCAATATTCCCTTAAGCCAAAGTCTAATCTAGTAAGGCCATAATAACTCTATTCAATTATTTGGAGGCTGAGAGAGGTCAGAAAGCTGCAGAAGAAAAGTTTGAAACCAGCAGAGGTTAGTTCATGAGGTTTAAGGAACGAAGCCATCTCCAAAACATAAAAGTGCAAGGTGAAGCAGCAAGTGTGATGGAAAAACTGTAGCAATTTATCCAGATCTAGCTAAGATAATTGATAAAGGTGGCTACAGTAAACATTTTAGTGTAGACTATCAAAATAGTCTATTGGAAGAAAATGCCATCTAGGCTTTTATAGCTAGAGAAAAATCAATACTTGGTTTCAAAGGACAGGCTGCCTCTTGTTAGGGGCTACTGCAGCTGATGACTTTAAGTTGAAGCTACTACTCGTTCGCCATTCTGAATATCCAAGGACCTTAAAAATTATGCTGAATCTAAATTATGCTAAATCTACTCTGCCTGTGCTCTGTAAAGGGAAAAACAAAGTCTGAGTGACAGCACATCTGTTTACAGCATCATTTACAGATTATTTTAAGCCCACTGTTGAGAGCTACTGCTTAGTAGAAGATATTTTTCAAAATATTGTAGCTCATTGATAATGCACCTTGTCACCCAAGACCTCTGACGGAGATGTACAAGGAGATGAATGTTTTCATGCATGCTAAAACATCCATTCTGCAGCCCGTGAATCAGTTTCACCTTTCAAGCCTTATTAAGAAGTAACATTTCAGGCTGGGTGCTGTGGCTCATGCTTATAATCCCAGCACTTTGGGTGGCCAAGGCAGGTGGATCACCTGAGGTCAGGAGGTGAGACCAGCCTGACCAACATGGAGAAACCCTGTCCCTACTAAAAATACAAAATTAGCCGGGCGTGGTGGCTCCTGCCCGTAATCCCAGCAACCCAGGAGGCTGAGGCGGGAGAGTCGGTTGAACCCAGGAGGGGAGGTTGCGGTGAACCAAGATGGCGCTATTGCACTCCAGCCTGGGCAACAAGAGTGAAACTCTGTCTCAAAAAAAAAAAAAAAAAAAGGTCTTAATTTTACTGTAGGTGAATTTATGAATCTTTGTTTTACGGTTGGTGAGAAGAACACTATCCTGAAGTGAAATATATTCTGTATTTTCTTCTGAAAGTTGTACGATTTTGCCTTTCCAATTTATGCCCTTGATCCATCAGGAAATGATTTTGGGGAGGTATAAGGTGAGGAGTCAGGTGTGACCTTAGATGAATTACTGATTTTTTTCTAGCATCAGCTTCCTTGGCTGCAAAACTGAGACACTAATCCCTGCCATGTGCAAGGTTTTTGTGAGGTCGGAATACAGCATACAGACACGTTGAGCCCCATGTCTCAGTAAGCATTCAGTAATTGCTTGTTGGTTTAAGTCCAACCTTGTTCCCTAAGCATGTGGACACTCAGGGAAAGTTGGCACTTAACTGAGAAAGTTGCTGCTCGTACATTGCCTGCCAAATTACTACAGGCATCATGGCCAGGCTGGGTTTGGCTGCTCAGCACATCCCCTGGCAGGGCACTGGCAGCCTGGAAAATGTATAGCGGGCAGGTGCTCAGTCAGTCCTAGAGCTGTTTTCATGTGATATGTGATGCATTTATTATAGAAACGAAAGCATAAGAATGTGTTTTAACTGTTTCCTTCCCCCCGCCCCCCCACCCCCACACAGTCACAAAGCTGATTCCAGGTACAGTTTAGTTAGGCCAGCACTTGTAACCATAGTGGGGAGCCTCGAGGCACTGAGTGAGCTCAGTCTCCTTGGGCAGAAAAGCTTGTTTAGTTATTGCCAGGCACACTGTGTGTTCCTGTGGGCAAACAAACAGACGGCTGGAGATCGGGGGGACCTGGTGGTCGTCAGCATTTGTGTAACCACCGTATGCCTTCTGTGAATGACTTGGGAAAGAATAGAGTGGGTCGGGATTATGTGGTAAGTGTAAAAAAGTCAGCGATCAGAGGGACTTTGGGTTTACCTCTGGAGAGGAGGTAGTGATGACGGATATCCACTCGGATATTTCTTTGTACCCTGAGCTCTTTCATCCTACCTTGGTGGTCATATGTGAGAGCAAGTGCTTTGGGTCTCAGAGGGCATCACTCCAAGCATTCTGCCTGGAGTCTGTTGTGGTGAATGTTCTTGCTGGCATCTTGATCAGGGACTTTGTAATAATTAGCTGTCAAATGTTTGCTGGTCCTTCTCAACCCTGTAATGTTGATGCTTGAAAAACTGGAAACATCCTGACAGAAACAGTTGGGAAGTGGTTTTGTGAGCTCTGGTTATCGCATCACAGTTAAGGGTGGCGGGTAGGTTCTGTATACAGTGCCCCATCAAAAACAGAACTTAGAGTGTATAAGGGGAATGTTGTTTGTAAGGAACTTTGTGGGCTAATTGTGCAAATAGGTGCTAGAATGCTGGGCAGCCTTTTTCCTTCGTGGCTTTGTTGTGTTTTATTGTATTGTTGTATTGCGTTTTATTGTAATGACAGTTACTCATTTTAATAAGATGATCTCAATAGATGGGCTGAATTGCCCTGTTTAAGGCTACTTTTCCCCTCTGAATCTGAAAGTGTTTACTGTCAGAGCTAGAAGGAAGTTTTGAATCTGGCACTGTGTCGCCTAGGCGTCTTCTCCCCCTCCCCATCCATGCATAGACAAATAGTTTTACTAGTTTGACATTTAATCAAAATTTAAACATGGGGCCAAGGAAGGTCCTCCAGGAAATATTAGTATGAAAAATATTTTAAACAGTAGCTTTGTACTAGCCACACAATTTAGATTTCTCAAGATTAACTGTCTGTACATTAAACACCCTTGAAGGCCGGGCGCGGTGGCACAAGCCTGTAATCCCAGCACTTTGGGAGGCCGAGACGGGCGGATCACGAGGTCAGGAGATCGAGACCATCCTGGCTAACATGGTGAAACCCCGTCTCTACTAAAAAATACAAAAAACTAGCCAGGCGTGGTGGCAGGCGCCTGTAGTCCCAGCTGCTCGGGAGGCTGAGGCAGGAGAATCGCGTGAACCCGGGAGGCAGAGCTTGCAGTGAGCTGAGATCTGGCCACTGCACTCCAGCCCAGGCAAGAGAGCGAGACTCCGTCTCAAAAAAAAAAAAAAAAAAAAACCACCCTTGAATAGCTGTGNAGGCAGGAGAATCGCGTGAACCCGGGAGGCAGAGCTTGCAGTGAGCTGAGATCTGGCCACTGCACTCCAGCCCAGGCAAGAGAGCGAGACTCCGTCTCAAAAAAAAAAAAAAAAAAAAAAAAACCACCCTTGAATAGCTGTGTATTAACTTTCCCCTACTCTGAGCTGGGAACAGCTTCTTTTCTCCAGTAGATGTGAATGCAGGGGTAGTGTACCCCACGTGGACTCTGTATTACTCCTTTAAGATTGTTGGTCTTGCTGCTTTGTTCTCTTAAGTGTAAAGCACAAGTCACAGAACCCATAGTTTACCTTAACTAGAGCCCTCCTTTCAGAAAAGCACTTTTTAATCCTGTTTTTTTTTTCTTCTGAGGCGGAGTCTTGCTCGGTTGTCCAGGCTGGAGTGCAGTGGCACGATCCCAGCTCAGTGCAACCTCCACCTCCTGGGCTCAAGCAATTCTCCTGCCTCAGCCTCCTAAGTAGCTGGGATTACAGGTGTGTGCCATGATGCCTGGCTAATTTTTCATTTTTAGTAGAGACAGGGTTTTGCCATGTTGGCCAGTCTGGTCTCGATCTCTTGATCTGGTGAGCCACCGTGCCTGGGTGAGCTGCTCGGTTTTACAGACAGGAAACAAGACTGACAGCGTCTGTTACTTGGAGTCCCCCAGGTTAGCATGGAAGCTTGGAGTTCAGACCGGGCTATCCTTGCCTGGTGCACTTGCAGGTCTGTCTGCCTTCCCTGCAAAGCAACATCTGCCAGTCCTGGGGGTCTCTGTACCAGGTCTGAAGGGGGTCAGGGGTGGGGTGGGGTGCTGCATATGGTTTGTTTATTCTCTTAAGTTTGTATGCAATAAAATTCCCTTTTTTTTTTTTTTTTTTTTTTTTTTGGAGATCAAGTCCCACTCTGTCTCCCAGACTAGAGGACAGTGGCTCAATTTTGGCTCACTGCAACCTCTGCCTGCTGGGTTCAAGCGATTCTCAAGTCTCAACCTCTCAAGTAGCTGGAATTACAGGCCTGCGCCACCATGCCCGGCTAATTTTTTATTTTTAGTGGGGATGGCGTTTTACCATGTTGGCCGGGCTGTTCTCAAACTCCTGACCTCAAATGATCCTGCCTCAGCCTCCTGATGTGCTAGAACCATAGGCGTGAGACTCAGAAACTTTTTTTTTTTTTTTTTTTTTTTTGAGACGGAGTGTCTCTTCTGTCGCCCAGGCTGGAGTGCAGTGGCACGGTCTTGGCTCATTGCAACCTCTGCCTCCCGGGTTCATGCCATTCTCCTGCCTCAGCCTCCCGAGTAGCTGGGACTACAGGCGCCCGCCACTATGCCCGGCCAATTTTAGAGACGGGGTTTCACCGTGTTAGCCAGGATGTTCTGGATCTCCTCACCTCATGATCCGCCCGCCTCGACCTTCCAAAGTGCTGGGATTACAGGCGTGAGCCACTGCGCCCGGCCTTTTTTGAGACGTAGTCTCACTCTGTTGCCCAGGCTGGAGTGCAGTGTGACATGATCTTGGCTCACTGCGACCTCTGCCTCTCGGGTTCAAGCGATTCTCCTGCCTCAGCCTCCTGAGTAGCTGGGATTACAGGTGCTCACCACCATACCTGGCCAATTTTTGTATTTTTAGAAGAGACAGGGTTTCACCATGTTGGTCAGGCTGGTCTTGAACTCCTCATGTTGTGATCTGCCCACCTCAGCCTCCCAAAATGCTGGGATTCATGAGCCACTGCGTCCAGCCGCTCAGCAACAATTAATGTTTTCTGTCTCTATGATTTTGCTTTTCCTAGAATGTCATATTAAATGGAGTCATACAATGCAGGGGAGGTGGAGTTTGAGTCAGGCTTCTTTCTGTTAACATAGTTCCTTAGAGTCATCTGACTACTTAGTGGGAGTGTTTCAGTTGTTCCTTTTCATTGTTGAGTAGTGTTTCATTATATGGATAGACCCCAGCTTTTTCTGCATTTCTCAGTTGAAGGACATATGGGTGGTTTCTAGTTTTTGGTGATTCTTTTGAGGCTGCTAAAGCTATTCACATGCAGTTCTTTGCGTGAACATGTTTTTCTTTCTTTTGGTTAAAGACCTGCAAGTGAGATGGCTAGGTCATTAAAATAAATATATTTTTAGCTTTATAGGAAACTGTCAGATGTTTCTGGAGGGCTGCATCATTTTTTGGCCTCATCAACAGTGGATGAGAGTTTTAGTCGCTGCACATCTTCACTAGCACTTGGTATTGTCGGGGTTTTAGGGGTGGGAAGCAGTGGATTCACATAGTCTTGTAGTGGTATCAGTGTGGCTGTAATTTGTATTTCCTCATGACTAGTGACAGGGAACATCTTCCCAGGTGCATTTTCTTTCTTCTTTTTGGTATATATGTATCTTTTTATTTTGTCTTACGGGTGATTAAATCACCGCCCTACCCCACACATGGTTTTGTTTGATTGTTTTTGTTTTTATTAAGATGGAGTCTCCCACTATTACCCAGGCTGGAGTGCAGTGGCGCGATCTCAGCTCACTGCAACCTCTGCCTCCCAGGTTCGAACAATTATCCCACCTCAGCCTCCGAGTAGCTGGGATTACAGGCACCTACCACCACACCTGGCTTTTTGTATTTTTTTGGTGGAGACGGGGTTCCGCCATGTTGGCCAGGCTGGTCTTGAACTCCTGACCTCAAATGGTTGGCCTCCTAAAGTGCTGGGATTACAGGCGTGAGCCACCACACCTGGCCCACACATGAGTTTTTATTTGTTTTTATTTATTTGTTGGGTCAGGGTCTTGCCCTGTTGCCCAGACAGCAGTTGGCAGTGGCTGTCATGTCTCACTGCAGCCTCTGCCTCCCAGGTTCAAGCGGTCCTCCCTCCTCAGCCCCCAGAGTAGCTGGAACTACAGGCACACACCACCACACTCAGCTAATTTTAAAGTTTTTTAGTAGAGGTGGGGTTTCACTATGGTGTCCAGCTGGTCTCCAGCTCCTGGGCTCAAGTGATCCTCTCACCTCAGCCTCCCAAGTGCTGGGATTGCAGGCGTGAATTACTGTGCCTGGCCAGGTGCAAACTCCAAGGGATTCTCTTTGTAGATGGAGAGGCAGCTTTTCATACGCTCTCTGTAGAACAGCAATTCTGTAGAGAGGCAATTAAGTCATGTGTTTTGCTTATGAACCTTAACAGGCCTGGGTGGGTGAGGTGCAGAAGCAGGTGGCCACTTGCCGTAAGGACACATAGCACTGGAATGTTGGGCTCCGCTCCCCTGAGTGAAGCCAGCTGGTTAATGCAGCCTTGCCCTAGGGAAAAGGAAACAGAACATCATACCAAGGAGTCCACTTACTCTGGCCCACTGAAGGAACCATGGAAACATGTCCCTATAAATGTGTCCCGGTTCTCTGTATCTCTCTGCATGTGTCCATATTGAGAGTTCTGCTTGAAGCTGAGGATCACAAAATAAACCGAAAATTGTGCCGACCAACTTCTTAGCTGGGCTTGGCCATGGTGGGGATGTCCCAGGCCCTACATATTTGCCTCTTCTTCATTCATCCCCCACCCACCACCACCACCAAGGGACTCTTGAGTTGATTGCTTTGCTGTGGGCATAGCATAGCAGTCTATGTGCGGAATGTGTGGAAGTGTGTCAGGCTTTGATGGGTAAAAAACTTTGATGGGTATGTGAGTGCATATATCATGAGGAAAGAATTGCGTGACTTTCTTTGAATGTTACAGAACTCTCCAGCAACCATTAGTCTTGGGGAATTCTTTTTAAAATGTCAAGGGTCATTCTGTCCATTCTCTGTGTGATGGTCACTTCTCATGGAGTGATAGAGCCTTCTCCCTTAAGACAGACACACTGATCAGGAATAGACAGGAGTGACAGTGCCTCTCTTCTGTCCCAGATGGAAGACACTGCCTATTTCTACAAAGTGGGGGATACCTAGCCACCCCAATGGGCAGTCATGATAGCTGAGCATATTTGCTCCTCATGTGTCCACTTCTGCAAGTGTTTGTGGTGCCACCATGACTGGGGAAGGGCTCTGTGCCAGCAGAAGAGGGTTGTTGCTACACCCAAGGTGTGACCTGTAAAGGTGACACAATGTGCCAGCAGTTACCCAAATGTCAGAATCCTAGGAAATTATCCTGGACTGCTTGGGGATCTCTCAGTGTGAGACCTGTTTTCTTTCTTTGGGTCTTAGGCGGAGTCGGATTGATTATTTGAAGGCTTGGGCATTCTTTCTCTTAAGCTGATTTTCTGATTGTGGGAAGTAGATTATTATAATTTTGGCTTAGTTCAAAGTGTTAGGGAAGCTGTATAGAATTTCTTTCATCTCTTTTTCAGGGTGGGGTGAGGAGAGAAGGGATGTGACAACAGGCTTTTTTTTTTTTTTTTTTTTTGAGGTGGAGTCTCGCCCCGTCGCCCAGGCTGGGGTGCATTGGTGCAGCCTCTGCTCACTGCAACTGCTGTCCCCCAGGTTCAGGTGATTCTTCTGCTTCAGCTTCCTGAGTAGCTGGGACTATAGGCGCCCACCACCATGTCCGGCTAATTTTTGTAGAGACAGGGTCTCACCATTTTGGGCAGGCTGGTCTTGATCTCCTGACCTCGTGATCTGCCCGCCTCAGCCTTCCAAAGTGCTGGGATTACAGGCATGAGCCACCGTGCCTGGCCAGCCGCAAGCTTTTATATTAAGAATGCAAGGAAGGCCGGGCGTGGTGGCTCAAGCCTGTAATCCCAGCACTTTGGGAGGCCGAGACGGGCGGATCACGAGGTCAGGAGATCGAGACCATCCTGGCTAACACGGTGAAACCCCGTCTCTACTAAAAAATACAAAAAACTAGCCGGGCGCGGTGGCGGGCGCCTGCAGTCCCAGCTACTCGGGAGGCTGAGGCAGGAGAATGGCGTGAACCCGGGAGGCGGAGCTTGCAGTGAGCTGAGATCCGGCCACTGCACTCCAGCCTGGGCGACAGAGCGAGACTCCGTCTCAAAAAAAAAAAAAAAAAAAAAAGAATGCAAGGAAAACATTTTGCGTTTTTCTTGAAAGCCGTTGAGTTAACCACAGGTCCTGTACAGACTTAGCTAAGATTCAGGCAAAAACAAGCCAAATATTCCAGCAGTGTTTACGTTAAGTGTTTTTGTTTGTGGACATCCACCCATGTTTGTGCCTTTTGCAGAGCCCACCTTAATAAACTGTTGCTTATAATGAAGTCCAAATTTTGCTGTGAGTCACTGGGCCTGCAGAGGCAGGCACAGAGGGATCTTTTCTCAGGAGTATTGGGTGCTGCTATAACCCGTGTGAGGCAGGCCATCATCTTGTGCCTCATAGTGGCTTTCCCAACTGCAGATTCCACTGGTTTTAATAGAATCTCCTGTAATGCTTCCTTTTCTTTCATCTTGCAGAAAGAGATGGCAGAAATGCTTGAGGTTGTGGATGGGCACACATGTAGGCAGCACCTCTTTCCCCTTGCTGCACCTGGTCCCTTGGGTTTCCTGGGCTTGGTCCTTATATGCTGCCGTTACCCTTTCACCTCCAGTTTTCCAACTGGTTTCTCCCTCTTACATCATCTGCTGTGATGAAGGCTGGCTTCATACAGAGGAAATGAGGACTCCTGGTTAGAGCCCACAGCTATATTCCATTTGCCAGCAGGTGGGGCATCTCCCACTAAAGCTGATCTGTGAGCAAAGGCACCTCGAAAAGCAGATGAGATGTCAGCTTGCTCTGAAAGAGGCCCATTAGCTCTGTAAATACAGAGTGTATCTTCGTTCTTTGCATTTGTCCAGTAAACAGTACAAAGGAATGTGTGGAAGCGCGTCAGGCTTTGATGGGTAAAAGACTTGAAAAGCAACCGCAGTACCCTAAGGCGATTTTAAAACTCTTGTGAAGCCAGGGTTGGGGGGGGGGGCGGTGGCAGTGGCTTAGTGCTTCTCTGTATTGTGCGTATGTTGTTTCCTCAGGAAGGTAGGGAGCAGCAGTATAGACCATCTGATGTTTACTTAGCAACAGCTCTCAAGTAGATTCAGGACTGCAGAAGGAGCAGCTTGGAAGGCTCTGGAGTCTGTGCAGCCTGGTCAGTGGGAGGGCACAACTGGAGACCATGCCAGGCCTGACTGCTATGCTATGTTGTGTCTTTTGTTAAGAATGAGGCTGAGGGCTAATGTAACTGAAGGCTGCTGCTGTATCACATCCTGTGACTTTGTGTGTCAGAAGGGAAGGAACTTTTAAACATCATCTCTCTGTTAGAAGCCATGCTGGCTGCTTTTATGTTTCTACTGTTTACTCCTCACAAAGATGCAAAGTAGATGTTACAAAATCCACCTAGAAGGTGGACCTGGGGCTGAGGTGCCTGCCCAGGGTCACAGGAGCAGGATCTGAACAAAGATCTTCCTGGCTTTTAAGTATGTTTGTTTCATGTGGTGGCTGTTGGTGGAGGGGCATCTGCCGTCAGAGCCTACTTTTTATGAGAGGGGAGCAGAAAGGGTTATATGCCTAGAGAACCAGGGAGAAACAGTTGTTCATCAGATTAGAGAAGTCTCTGTCAACACAACTCCTTTGTTAAGGGGATTTTCAGAGGATTTAGAGTAAGTTGATTTGTCTCCCTTTATGCCCCTGGATTTTCCAACTTAAATCTCTGCCATTGGACGGAGTGGTGCTTCAGAACCTTGGTGTGGCTTGACGGTCAGGAGAGTGCACTTTGGGATGCTACCTCACATCTGAGATCCTTCTGGCTCCCTGCCCACTTTAGCAGCCATGGTTTACTCTCTGCGCCACTGCTGTCTAAAGACACACTGGCTGGTCTGCAGACATCATGCTGTAGTGTCTGCCCCAGGCTTTGGGCTTTGTGTGGCTGACCATCGTGGCTAATCTCTGGCTTGCTTCAAACACACACTGAGGGCTGTCAACCTGCGAAGCACTCACTAGATGCTGTCCATGCTGATATGCAGTTGGAAGAAGGGGAACAAACACAGTCACAGCATTACAGTGTGGTAGATGCTGTGGTTACATGTAATTGTGCATTGCTGGTATATAATATAAGGAAGCAGTTGGCCTGGCGCAGTGGCTCAAGCCTGTAATCCCAGCACTTTGGGAGGCTGAGACGGGCGGATCACGAGGTCAGGAGATCGAGACCATCCTGGCTAACACGGTGAAACCCCGTCTCTACTAAAAAATACAAAAAACTAGTCGGGTGAGGTGGCGGGCGCCTGCAGTCCCAGCTACTCGGGAGGCTGAGGCAGGAGAATGGCGTAAACCCGGGAGGCGGAGCTTGCAGTGAGCTGAGATCTGGCCACTGCACTCCAGTCTGGGCGGCAGAGCGAGACTCCGTCTCCAAAAAAAAAAAAAAAAAAGAAAAAAAAAATTTTCA
>NC_037687.1:14833650-14952858 GCF_003255815.1 Theropithecus gelada | reverse complement strand
GAATGGCGTAAACCCGGGAGGCGGAGCTTGCAGTGAGCTGAGATCTGGCCACTGCACTCCAGTCTGGGCGGCAGAGCGAGACTCCGTCTCCAAAAAAAAAAAAAAAAAAGGAAGCAATTGATGTTTTTGTATCCTGCAGCCTTTTTTCTTATCCAGGAGTGTTCGGGATTCTTTTTTTTTTTTTTTTTTTTTCCTTTGAGATGGAGTCTTCCTCTGTCGACAGGCTGGAGGGCAGTGGCACGATCTCGGGCCCCCTGCAGCCTCTCTCTCCCGGGTTCAAGCGATTCTCCTGCCTCAGCCTCCTTAGTAGCTGGGACTACGGGCGTGCGCCACCACGCCCAGCTAATTTTTGTATTTTTAGTAAAGACGGGGTTTCACTGTGTTGGCCAGGATGGTCTTGATCTCCTGGCCTTGTGATGCGCCTGGCCAGAGTTCTTTACCTAAACAATCATATCTGTGAACAAAGACAATTTTTTTTGGAGACTTAGTTTGCCCTTGTTGCCCAGGCTGGAGTGCAATGGCACGATCTCAGTTCACTGCAACCTGCAGTTCTCAGGTTCAAGCGATTCTCCTGCCTCAGCCTTCCAAATAGCTGGGATTACAGGCATTTGCCACCATGCCTAGCTAATTTTTGTGTTTTTAGTAGAGACGGAGTTTCACCGTGTTAGCCAGGCTGGTTTTGAACTCCTGACCTCAGTTGATCCACCTGCTTTGGCCTCCCAAAATACTGGGATTACAGACATGAACCACCGTGCGCAGCATCCACAAAGACAGTTCTATTTCTTCCTTCCCAATCTGTGCCCCTCTCATTTCCTTTTCTTGTCTTATTACATTAGTTTGGACTTGAAGTACGATTGAAAAGGAGTGGTAGGAAAGAATATGCTTGCCTTGTTCCAGATGTAGGGGGAAGCATCTAGTTTCTCAGCATTAAGTAGACCCTGTGATTGTGATAAGACAAATTCTGGCCACAGGAACAGTTGAGAAGGCCACCCGAGGCAGGCTTGAAATTGGCAAAAGTGGAGGACACAAGCAAAGCCTTTTGAAGGAAAGGTTTTAGTCAGACGGTGCCTTGGAGGACAAGGTATTCCCGGCAGAGAAAGCCTAGTGTATTGATAGAAGAAATCGAGGGTCAGGAGGGCACATGAGCTAGCAACAGCAAGTGCATTGGTGAGAGAGATGGCGGGACCTGTCTTTAGTCCCTGGGCTCTTGTCAGATATCCAGTGCCCCGAGGTGCTAGGCATACAGTCTGCATAGACACCAGACATAACACCATGGCACCCCCAGGCTGCAGTGGGACATGGCACAGCCTTCTCCAGCAAGCTGGTTTTCTGGGATGGGCAGAGGTTCAACTTCAACAATATGGTTTGTTCTCTGGGCTCTTGTCCCCATTTGGAACCTCGTATTTAATAGCAGGCTAGGAAATCGTAAACAGCACAAAGCAGTAGTATGGTGTTGAGTGTTTAGACAGGGAAACCATTCATAGCTGAACCGTAGTTTTTATCTTCGTTTTGGAGCTGGTCATGTTCTTTGGTCTCTGAATGGCCTTCTGGGCGTGGGGCCTGGGACAGCCTACACACCTTTCAGTATCCTTGACTGCCTGCTACTTCACCGCACAGGACTCCAGATACCCCTCACTGGCTCTTTGTATCCCAGGCACCTTGGATGTCAGCCAGGCCCTAGGGACTCAGGCTCTGAGGAGATCAGTGATTCTGTTCATTTTGAATTAGCCATGGCACCCAGCCATCATTTACAACATTCTTCCCTGGGAACCTGGCAGAGAAGTCCCAGGAATTGGCTCGATGAACATTTGGAGCACGTTCCTCTCCTGAACTGTTGGCTGCCTGTGGTATATTGAGATTTCTGCAAAAACAGTGGGAAAGGGGAACAAAATTAGCCCTGGATTTCTGGGCCAGTTCTTTTAGTGTCATCCTCCCACACCTAACCTTCCAGGTGGCAAGATAACCAAGTTTCGCTTGTGTTCAGTGCTTGCTGCAAAAATCACTTACATCAGCATTCCTCTTCTCATCCCCTTTTGGAGTGGAGAGAAAGCAAATGGGTCCAGGAAATCTTCACATGAGGTGTTACCACCTAGCTGGCAGAAAGCGCCGTGAGGGCTGGGTGCCTGTCCTCCAGATGTGTCCAGAGCAGCCACAGTCTCTCTCCTCTGCCGTGAACTGCATGTCCAGACCTTTATCAGTTACAGTTGCAGAAATGTAAGGGAACAAGAACATTTTGCCTTGGCGTTTGTGTTTTACTCAACACAGAAATGTTAAGTTTTAGAGTATGAGCAAATTGTTACATTTGCGAAAAACTCAGACTCAAGGTATGTCCTAGCATGGTACTCCATTTCTTAATTGTTCCCGGTTGTGCTATCCAGGAGCCCCCAGCCCTCAGTCTACTCATTAGCATACAAAAAGACACTTAGCAATTTTGGGGATTCTAAGGACTTGTATGCCAGGAAACACTGAAGACCAAATATGTATTTCACAATATCACATGCTACAACTTGGATGAATCTTAAGACATTATGCTAAGAGAAAGAAGCCAGACACAAAAGGGCAGATATTGTGATTCAGCTTACATGAGATACTAAAAATAGTCAAATACATAGACAAAAAGTAGTGGTTACCACGAGCAGGAGAATTAAGGAGTTACTGTTTAGTGGGTAGAGTTTCTGTTTGGAATGATGAAAAAGTGCCAGAGGAGAATAGTGATGATGATTGCAGAACAGTGTAAATGTACTTAATGCCACTGAATTATACACCTAAAAATGGTTAAATTGGCAGATTTTACATTCTGTGTATTTTACAATAAACATTTAAAACATAGGTGTGCTTTACCCCTTCTGGGTTGCTAGCTTGGGGACTCCTTACTATCAGTCATATCCACCAGAGACTGTCACAAGTGGTGCCTGCACGGGTTGGCTAAAGCCCTTACACTCTGCCATGGCAGTTAAGTTTTTGGCTGATTTTTCTTTTGGCAAGAGGACATAACTGTCTGCTTTCCTGCTATCGAGTTACCAGCTGTTGCTTCCTGTCTTGTGCCTTTAATTGCTACTCTCCTTTTAATGGACTGCTTATGATCTGGTGTCCTGGAAACTGAGATAAGCCTGCCTGTTCAGTGGTGTGGGCTTTGTGGTGGCCTTACCCGATGCCACCCTCCTGGGTCTATCTGGTGTCACCGTCCTGGGACTTCTGATTTGGGCTCAGGTAGCCAGGAGCCATTAAAACAACCACTCTAGTGTCTTTAATAAGTGAAACTGTATGGTTTCAGGCTTGTTTTTAAGCTTCAGTTTTTACATTGGCACCTGAGGTTCAGCTAATCTTTTTTTGAGTTAAAGATGAGCTGCTGCTGCTTCTTTTTTTTTCCTCCAGCCTGGATATCACTCCTCTTTTGAGTGGTGCTGCCATTGGCCTCCTTGAACTTTTGGCACTGACAGTAGTCAGCTGTTGTGGGGACGCCCAGGTGTGCACTTGGTGTGATCTGGCAGGAAGCACCGTTTCAGGGGCACTTAACTCCACAAGGAGTTAGTAGGACATTAACTAACAGCAGTGAGCAGAGTTACCCTCCTTGCATTGCTGCAATCCTTTCACATCTGAAATTGTGAAACCCAAAACTAGACTTTTAGTTTGGGGATGTTTCAGGCTTTTCAAAGAAACCTACAGGTGTGTTCTCTTTTGCTCACGATGCCCTATTAGGCAGGCAGTTTTCCCCCGTGGTCCATTGTGTGGTCCAAATTAGTGCCAAGGGCTTCTGAGTCCAGCATTTCCAGCGGCAGAGACAGACCCTTTGGGGTGTAGATGAGTCATCTGAGTCTGCAGCCATAACTGAGTGTCATGAAGACACCTCCAGATGGCTGTGAAATGAAGCTCTTTTGCCTTTGGCCTGTGAGAGCTGTGTAACTTCTGAGAACTCCAGGATACAGAGAAGACCAGGGTGGGATCATTAAGTATGGTGGCATGTTGTGATAACTAAGGGGTCTCCTTTTGGCTTGGTTTCCCAATTAAAGGTGGAACATACTTGTAAAGTGAAAAATGTGGCTTTGATTAGCTGAGTGGCTGTCATTCAGCACTGCTTTCAGTTTATTTAGGGGATCATTTTGTCACTACCTAGCAAAATAACTGGAAGGAATTGCCATCCTTCTGGCTATAACAGTGTAAACCTAGGAGTTGCTGACATCATAACGTGCCTGAAGGGTAGAGTCAAGGATGACAGAACCTTCGTTTGACTCAGGAAAATACACATAAGCGTATTATAATCAATGTCTAGGCAAAGTAGTACGGCGTGCAAACCACTGAAGTCGTATGGGATTGCTTGATAAGCTGCTCTTTTATATATGTACATTAATTCTCAAAGTCATATTCACTCCTTTTTCATTATCTTTAAAGATGATAGTATAAAGATGCTATCACCAAATGGAAGCTGTGGTTTTAAGTAAGCCACAAGCCCCTGTGTTCAAAATAGTTATGTATCAGGGGAACCAGCCTTAGAGCAATTTGCACATAAATGAAATGTTCCAGTGGAGAAAGTGTATTGTTTAGGTGGACTGTTACCCTGTTTTTTTTTTTTTTTTTTTTTGAGACGGAGTCTCGCTCTGTCACCCAGGCTGGAGGGCAGTGGCGCGATCTCCACTCACTGCAAGCTCCGCCTCCTGGGTTCGCGCCATTCTCCTGCCTCAGCCTCCCGAGTAGCCGGGACTACAGGCACTCGCCATCACACCCGGCTAATTTTTGTATTTTTAGTAGAGACGGGGTTTCACCGTGTTAGCCAGGGTGGTCTCGATCTCCCAACCTCGTGATCCGACTGTCTTGGCCTCCCAAAGTGCTGAAATTACTGATGTGAGCCACCGCGCCCGGCCTGTTACCCTGTTTAATGCATAATATGGAGGCAATGAGAAGAGATTAGGAACCACAGAGCCTCACTTGTGAAAGTCATTAGGAGTAGGAATTTTAAAAGTGCCATCCCATCTGCTGCCTACACTTCTTTTTTCTGTAGGGTTTACCATCTCCTAATTTTAGTTGTTATTTTCATTCTTGATTGTCTATCTGTCCCTGTGAACCCACGAGGGCAGTTGTCTTTGTGTTGAATCTCCTGAGCCCACAGTCTCCCAAGATATGTAGTAGGATGAGTCAGAACTCCCAGTATTTTCACCTAAACCAGGAACACTTCAAATGATGGAGATACTGAGTCATCCCCAGGCACCTGCTGCTTGGCTAGCCTCAACCAGGAACTGATTTGCAGTCTGTTCTTTACCTTAACACCATCTCCTTATAGGCCCACTCCAGGAGCCAGGCATAGCAAGTCAGGAGCAGGCCCAGTAGACATATTTTAGGAACAGGATGGGGGTGGTGGTGTGCTGGGTGATAAGCAGTGGTCAGGTTACAGTTACCATAACCCGTTGACTTAGGAGTTTTGCAGGGTCTGAAGTGCCATGATACCCACTTCTTTCCATCTGGGACCAGTAAAAAAAAATACCATCTGCCTCTTTAATGTAATAGACTTTTTTCTTTTTTCATTTATGAAGAACGCTTATTAAACCTCTCAAATGTTTCCTTGGGTTGAAATCAAATTTATGATAGCCTGTGTATCATCCCCTAGAGATAGCAAACCCAACTCATGAGGGAGCCTGTGTTTATGGGGGAAGATGGGGCTACACTTAGGTTTTCATACATATGGGTATGAGAATGGAACACAATGGAAACATGTAAACTGCAGGCTTAGAGTGAGAAATGGGTGTATGTGTTGTGAGCTCTACCGTCTGAGGCGGAGTCCCAGCCTGGCCAGATTAGCTGTTTGCCTAAAGCATCTTTCTGTGGGTTGTTGTTCTGTATGTTGAAATGAATGAAATTGCTTCCCTAGGGCTGGAACACATCTGTTTGGGTGGTATTCTGGGTGTATACTTGCACCCATTTATTATTAAAGGAGTGATTTGAGTTTGTACTGGATTTGATGACAGTTTTTCTTTTTCAGCATCCATGATGCATTTCTTCACCTGAAAGTATAATGCATTTTGATGCTATTTCTATAGCAACCAGTGAACGCCAAGGGAACACATTCTATTTCTGTGTTCTAACGTGGTAACAGGATTAGTGGAGGCACATCGAAAATTCCATTATAAGTCAGTGCTGCGTTTTGAAGAGAATTGAAATGGTCTAGTACTAACTTTTTAACATTGACTTTGAATACACTTCTAATAATCCACATCAGTCAGCTTACTCTTGGTGTTAAATGTCATTCGAGCAGGAGGGGGCCTCGATGGGAGCTTCTTTTTAATCCCCAATGAATCCTCAGTAAAGCCCTTAGGGATGTCATTTTCTGGGTTTCAGAAGTACACATACCTCTGTCATTAGGGGTTTGTGTGTCCAGCGTGTGACCCCGTGCCCCACCCTTAAGCCTAAGGCAGTCTTATGGTTTTTAATGTGTCTGTCCTGCCTTGAAACCAAACCTCTCCAAGAACTAAAACAAAAATGCGAATTACTCCTTGCCCTTCAGGCTGCTTCGTTGGAAAGCCTTCCCTTACCTGAGCCCCTTTCTGAGAGGCCTGTAGCACCCTGTGAAGTGGTCCCGTTTTCCTTCCTGTCTGTACAGGCAGGGACCTGGCTGTGGGTGGTGCTCCATGGGCAGAACCCAGAGGCTGGGCACTCCATTGTCCTTAAAAGCACACTTCTCCCATTGCTTGTGAGCCACACCTTTCCTAGCTTCCATTCTCCTGGTTTCATCAGATCTATTAGGATGGTGCAAAAGTAATTGCGGTTTTGGTCTTAACAAAAAACAGCAGTTACTTTTGCACGAACCGCTACCTTGAGGGTGGTTTTGAGTGGGGAAGTAATACCTATTTTCTGATTTATTTTATTATTACTGTTTTTTTTAAGACGAAGTTTCGCCCTTGTTTCCCAGGCTGGAGTGCGATGGCGTGATCTTGGCTTACTGCAACCTCCGCCTCCAGGGTTCAAGCGATCCTCCTGCCTCAGCCTCCCTAGTAGCTGGGATTACAGGCATGTGCACGCCCGGCCAATTTTGTATTTTTAGTAGAGACAGGATTTCTCCATGTGGTCAGGCTGGTCCCGAACTCCTGACCTCAGGTGATCGACCCGCCTTGGCCTCCCAAAGTGCTGGGATTACAGGCGTGAGCCACCACACCTGGCTATTTTCTGATTTTAAGTAGCTAAGGAGTCTAGCTTTCTACTGGAATCAGTTGGAAAGGTCATGGGAGAAACATCTCAAGCCTGCCTAGGTTGTCTCTTTGGGGGCACTGGTTGTCAGAACCCAGAAAACAAACTGTGGAATCTGGGTCAGGGAGTGGGGTTGCTGAACAAAGGTGTTTTGAGGTAGGAGACGTGAAGCATTTCTAATGTGGTTCTGCAGTTTGCTTTCCCTGGGTTGTTATGGACCAAGAAACTGTAGCTGACTTTGTTTAGCACTCATGTTCAGGGCGGAGGAGGGGGCTTGCCTGTTACAGCCACCTTGACACAGTGGAGGCCTAGTGGCTGTGAAAGGCTGAGGAGTCGGTGCCTGCTCCTCTGAACTTTCCCTCCCCTCAGCAGATGGTACTGTTGCGTGTTCTCTCTGGTGCCACTGAAAGAGCTCATTCATGCCATTCACAGAGTAGTGTGCTTAGAACTCAGCCCTCCTCCATCTGCTGGGGCAGGCACCCGCCACTGGGCTTAGTGGCCACCTCGGGCGTTGACTTCCTCCCTGTAGCAGCCCTGTGTGTCTGCTGGGCAGCGCACCGGCCTGTGTAGCACCAGCTGCTCAGCTGTTTTGGTAAAAACAAGGGAAGACTGTGAAGCTGTTCTGTGCTCTGCACACCAGCGGGAGAAGCCAGCTGAGGGTGTGGATGGGCTTAGGGCAGCGTCTGTAGTTCGGGCAAATTCTGCTTGTGCCTCGTAAACAGCTTCTGGGAAGGAGCTGATTTTTGGTGGGTGATTGTCCAAGTGTATAACTATATCTTGTGTTTCACTCCTCTCCTTCTATTTATTTATTTTTATTATTTTTTGAGACTTGGTCTTGCTCTGTCACCCAGTTTGGAGGGCAGATCATAGCTCACTGCAGCCTGAAACTCCTGGCTTCAAGCGATCCTTCCCAGCACCCCATAAATCCTTTTAAAGTAAGTTGCAGATGTGATATTACCTCTATGTACTTCAGCAAACATCTCTTAAGGGCATTCTCTTTGAAAGCAGGGACTGGAACATATATTTGTATGCCCATGTTCATAGCAGCCCTGTACACAGTAGCCAAAAGGTGTTATAGAAGCAACCTGTGTCCATTGATGGATGGATACATAGGCAAAATGTGAAGTATTAATCAGCCTTAAAAAGGAATGAAATTCAGGCAGGGTGTGGTGGTTCATATCTGTAATCCCAGCAGTTTGGGAGGCCGAGGTGGGCGGATCACCTAAGTCGGGAGTTCGAGATCAGCCTGACCAACTTGGTGAAACCCTGTCCCTACTAAAAATACAGAAATTAGCCAGACGTGCTGGCATGTGTCTGTAGTCCCAGCTACTCACGAGACTGAGGCATGAGAATAGCCGAACCCGGGAGGTGGAGGTTGCAGTGAGCCTAGATGGTACCACTGCACTCCAGCCTGGGCGACAAAGGGAGACTGTCTCAAAAAAAAAAAAAAGAAATTCAGAGGTGCTACAATATGGATGAACCTAGAAGACATTATGCCCAGTGAAATATGACAACCACAGAAGGACAAATACTTTGTGATTTCAGTCATGCTAGGTACCTGTGGGAGTCACTTTCATAGAGACAAAGTAGAATGGTGGTTGCCGGAGGAAGGGATTGGGAGTTAGTGTTTAATGGATATGTGGAGTACAGTTTGTTTTGCAAGGTGAAAGAATTCTGAAACGCCCAGTTGTGGTGGCTCATCTATAGTCCCGGCACTTTGGAAGGCTGAGGCAGGAAGATTGCTTGAGCCCAGGAGTTTGAGACCAGCCTGAGCAACGTAGCAAGACCCCATTTTTTAAAAAAATAAATACATAAATTAAAAAGTTGTGTAGCTGGATAATGGTTGCATAGTAGCATAAATGTACTGAATGTCACCAAACTGTGCAGTAAAAAAATGGTTAAAATGGTAAATTTTATGTTACATATATTTTACCGTAATAAAAATAAGATGATTAAAGTTTTTACTGTGTCTTTAAAAAAAGAATAAAGGCATTGTCCTCTAAAACCACATAAACATTTTTTGCATACAGGGACCTCAACAATGATTGTATCCCGTGTTGAGATTTCCCATATGTTTCCCCCATTCACACAGGTTCACGCATCACAGGTGATGTGTTAATACTAATGCTATGTTAATGTTTTCTTTTAAACAGATATATTTTAGTTGAGCAGGTTGATTTAAAGCTCAGGTGGATCTGTGGGTGATAAAAGTGGTAGGTGTGGAAACTGGGGTCTAACCAGCCTGAATGTGTAGTATTCGCCATCCCTGTGGCCCCAGAGCGGAGTTCCTAAAATGCCTGCCCTTGGCCTCCTAGCCAGTGAAACCTTTTAGATTTTCACAGTGACGTCAGCACTAACCCCATGTGGCTCTTGAGCATCAAAAAATGTGGCTAGTGCTACCAAGAAAATGAATTTTTGCTTTAATCAAATCCTAATTAATTTTCAAAGCTGATGCTCAGTTTAGTTAATGAAAAACATCCAGATATGTTGGGGACACCTTGGGTATGTGAATCTACTTTTTCAGCTGCAAGTTTCATGGATTCTAAATACAGATCATATATTTTGGGTGAAAATTTAGCACCTGAATTGTGCTATGACTGTGGGGCATGTACGCTTAGATTTCACAGGTTTAGTAAGGAAAAAAAGGTCACACGTTTACACGTTGAAATGGTATTTTGGATATTTTGGGTAAGCATACCTGCTTTCTCTGTTATGGCTCCTAGGAAATTTAAAATGGCATGAGTAGCCACATTAGTTTTCTGTTGGACATGCGCAGATGTGCAGGTATGGAGTTTCACTTCCTCCATGCAGTGGCCACCTTCCTCTCCCATGCCCTCCACCTGATGTCCCTGTTACTTCCCTGTCTCTGCTGCTGAAGTCTCTTTCTCATCTTCTGTGCTATTAGGCCTTCAGCGTGTGAGTACCACGGTGCCTGATTATGGTCTTGCTGCAGCGCTGTGTTGGCTCCTCCGTGTTAGGCTAGCGCAGGGGAGGTGCTCTGCTGCTTTTCTTACCTGCACGGGGTGGAGGCGACTGGACTGATGTGTGTTACTGGATACCTGAAGATACCTTTGTCCCCATCTGTCTGGCTTTTGGCCTTAGGTCCATAGGACAGTGGCATGGGAAGAATTGGTGGGAGGGCATTGGAACTTAGGAGAGGGTAATGGGGCACCTCCTTGATGTGGCTCCCTCCCTGGATGAGACAAGCCTAGCATGGCATCTGGGAGAACCTGGGAATGACTTAGGGAGCTAGGGAAGGCCCGTGGGCCTCATGCTGCCAGCGTGTTGCTCTCTGGCTCTCCCCACACACGCCTCCTGAAGCAGTTATTAAATTCAGAGTGGGCACCATCCTAACTAAGCCAGGTGTCTCTCCTGCTGTGCTTTGTGCCCCCACCCACCCCGGCCATTTAAGTCCTTTTAAAGTATTTTTCCCCTTAGTTCCTGATTGATAACTCTGTTCATGGTATTTCAGGGAGTTCGAAAAACAAATGTAAAAAATAGTAATAAAAATTAGCCAAAGATGTGTTATCTTGCCATCTCTTTTCTACTCAGGGATGTGTACTTTTTATATTTTTTCATTCTGTATTTGGACCCTAGTCTAAAGCTTTGTGTGTAATGCACCTCATTTCTACATCCTTAGATTTTTTTTCCTTTTTTTTTTTGTTTTTTGACGAGGTCTCACTCTGTCACCCAAATTGGAGGGCAGTGGCATGATTCCGGCTCACAGCATCCTCTGCCTCCCAGACTTAAGTGATCCTCCCTCCTCAGCCTCCAGAGTAGCTGGGACCACAGGCATGCACCGCCACGCCTGGCTAATCTTTTGTATTTTTGGTAGAGACACGGTTTTGCCGTGTTGCTCAGGCTGGACGTGAACTCCTGAACTTAATCAGATTTTTAGTAGAAAGATGATGAGGCGTTCCTAGGGAGTGCCACAGGTTCCATACGAGTGTGATAGTCGCTGCCCTGGGTTTTGGTTTCTGTTGGTCTGAAAGTTCCTTACCAGTTAAGTGGCTGTTACTCCTCAGTGGACTCAAAGGACAAGCTGGCCACATCTGCAGGGGAGTAAACTTAGATTGTATGGTGGACTCTTGAGTCTGCAAGATGCCAGCTTGGCTGCATCTGAGGCTACCTTGGGGCACAGCACCTAGGGCTGCTCTGTGAGTGGCTGCTTCCTGCAAGGGCTGGAGACAGGAGGAAGGGTGCGCGCAGTGAGGAGATGAGGCACGCTGTGTGTCTTTTCTCTCCAGTACCTCCATGCACCTGTCAGTGTGATAGTTGGGCTACTTGACTTCTGTGGGTTATTTACTTTGTGGAAGTTAGGTGGAATTAAGGGCAAACTAATGTGGTTCTCACAAAGTGATAGATGCCTGCCAAGTTTTTTGCTTCCTTAGCTGTTGTCATCTGAAATGGTGTGGGTTTCATTTCATTCTGCACCTTTACATTTTGAAAGTTACTGAGATGAGTGGGTGACAGCTATTTACTTCCAAGCATCCCTCTTCGGCAGATTCAGTTCAATTGTCTGGACAGAAGTAGACACTGAATGTGTATGGAGGGCCTCCTAGCAGTGCGTGGAATGAGTTATCTGGGTGACTTGCTTTTACCTGAGGGAAGAGAAGCCTGAAAGTGAATTTAACGTTGCCTGGAAGGTGGGAACCCCTTGACCTATTTCCCTAGGATGGCATTGACCATCGAAGTCTTCTGTAAAGGTGTAGGAATGGCTTTCTGTGTACCTTTGGGGGTGTGTATCAGATATAAATCCAGCACTTGAGACACTGTCAGCTCTCACTGACTGGTCACAGTCTTCAGTTCCTGCTTTGTCAACCAGGGACTTATGGAAGCTCTGACATTAATTTACCATCACATTCTGTGTTCCCTTTTCTTCAAGAAAAGTGATGCCGTTCCTCCTCCTAATCCCCATAGATTGGATTCTGTACCTGATGAGTGGTGAGGGCAAGATGAGAAGAAAAGTCATCTTGTCTAAAGCCATTTCTTGAGAGAGTCTGGATACTGACTGGTGTAACGTCTTTTCCAGATCTTTCTCTTAAAATCACTATGAAGTGCCCAGGGTAATATCGTTGAAGAAAAGATCATCCCATTAACGTCAGCTCCTCACCGAGGTACCCAGGGTCCGGTATCTCTGGATCCTGAGTCAGTGTGTGCTGTTGCCTTTCATGCGTGTGTCTGTTCCTGGCTTCATCTCCTTGTGGCCGTCAGAGGTCTAGTTTGGCTTTCCCACCCAGCAAGGGCTCTTGGTAGTCATGGCTAAAATGTTGCTGGGGGTGTTAGGTCATGGTGTCTCTAGAAGCACTTGGGCCAGCCCTGTTCCTTTTTGTATCCGCAGTGAGTGTAGGCAGGTTCCAGGGACACCTTGAGTCAGCCACTGCTCTGCTGCTTTGAGAAGAAACTTAGAGGCATGATATACTCTTGCTTACTCACCCCGACTGCTTCCCAGTGGGTGAAATTAGAGCAGTTGATTGGAATGTCACCTTTCCCACTTGTGGATCTGTTTGAGGAGTTCAGTGTTATTTCCACTTGCACGTAACAGGACTGTGTGTTAAGCTGGTGTGTTTGGAACATTACGGCCACAGGCAATGTGGTCATGAACCATGCAGATTGTCGTTTGCGTTTCACTCATCTCCCTCTTGACTTCCCAGATTCCCAAAGGGCATGATCTTGACCACTCACGTGGAAGTTGGCATAACATGTTTCCCTGGTGTTTGGTATATAGGAAGTTTTTATAGTTTTAAATTTAAATGAGGATTATGAGCTTAGTTTTTATACTTTTGTTTGCAATGGGAAAATTGCAGAAGACCGGTGTGATGTCATCCGGAGAAATTTTCTGATCGACACCAGGGGCCGCCCAAGATTGTATTATCAGCTGAGTTTGACTAAACCTGTTTTTCACTCTTTAACTTTTTTCTCATTTTAATTATTTGTGCCCTCTAAGAAGTGAATTTCCTCTCCCACGCTTGCTGCCTTTGTAGTCTTTCATTCTCCATTGTGTCCCCTGTGTTATCTTCCTCCTAGGAAACACTCCTCTTAAGCAGAGCGAAGTGCCCAGCTCACTGCCAGCCCCCACGTTGTGATCTACATTGCTCTCTGGCCATCTTGGAGTCTCTCTCAAAGCAGGGTTTTAATCCATAAATTCAAAGACAGAGTCTTATTCTGTTGCCTAGGTTAGAGTGCAGTGGCATGATCATAGCTTTCTGCTGCAGCCTTGCTGAGCTCAAGCAGTGCTTCCGCCTCAGCCTCCTAAGAGCTTGGGACTCTGTGTGCGAGCACATCCAGCTGTATTTCATATTATGGTGCAGATGAATCTCAGTGCCACATACCCCACACCAGCTCTGTTGAAAAAGATGAATAGCTGAAAAGGTGTAAAGTGAAAACAGGTAAAGAAGATGGGATAATGGCTTTAAAAGAGGGAACAAGGAGAAAATGCCACTCTTAGCTGTGAAGGGCACAGCTGAGTCAGTGGGAATGCATAGCCTGAATTAATGACATTTCTGTCATAATCTTTCAGCCTGTAATTTGGCCAGGTGTAGTGTCTGAAGGGCCAGCTCACCAAGTAGAAGTGGACAGACACCAAGAGGCCAGTAGGGGCTTGTGAAAGGGGATAGATTGCATAGAGGCTGAGTAGTTTTTACATGTGTGCCGAGTGGTTGATTGGTTTTCAGTGTAAGTAGGTGTTGTCATCCACACACCTGCCACCACCTCTGGCTTCATTCTGTGGGTCTTTGTGCCACCCATCTGGCATTGTTACCTAATTTCATCTGTAATTTTGCATCCTGCATTTCTTTTTTTTTTTTTTTTGAGACGGAGTCTCGCTCTGTCACCCAGGCCGGAGTGCAGTGGCCGGATCTCAGCTCACTGCAAGCTTCGCCTCCCAGGTTTACGCCATTCTCCTGCCTCAGCCTCCTGAGTAGCTGGGACCACAGGCGCCCGCCACCTCGCCCGGCTAGTTTTTTTTGTATTTTTTAGTAGAGACGGGGTTTCACCGTGTTAGCCAGGATGGTCTCGATCTCCTGACCTCGTGATCCGCCCGTCTCAGCCTCCCAAAGTGCTGGGATTACAGGCTTGAGCCACCGCGCCCGGCCGCATCCTGCATTTCTAATGTAACATCATATACCCTCACCTTCACAAAGTCTAGAAATCTATGGAATGGGCTGCAAACTGTGGCCTGCAGGCCAGTTTTATTGGCACACTGTGAGGCTCATTTGTTTCAGTATTATTTGTGTCTACTATCATGTTATGATGATGGCAGAATGGAATATTTTAACAGGCTGTTTGTTCTGCACATCTGGCCCTTTATTGGAAAAGTTAGCCTAGCCTGCCCCTGCTACAATACATTTTATTAACCCAACAGTTTTTGTTTGTTTGTTTGTTTGGTTGGTTGGTTGGTTGGTTGGTTTTGAAGATGGAGTCTCGCTCTGTTGCCCAGGCTGGAGTGCAGTGGCGCGATCTGGGCTCACTGCAACCTCTGCCTCCTGGGTTCAGACAATTCTCCTGCCTCAGCCTCCTGAGTAGCTGGGACTACAGGTGCATGCCGCCATGCCCGGCTAATATTAGTAGAGATGGGGTTTCACCGTGTTGCCCAGTCTGGTCTCGAACTCCTGAGCTCAGGCAATCCACCCTCATCGGCCTCCCAAAGTGCTGGGATTATAGACGTGAGCCCCCACGCCCGGCCAGCCCAACAGTTTTGATCTTGTCTGTGTCAAAGTTTTGTTTTGTTTTTGCTACATGCTTCTCACAGGAACATTTTACATTCATGAATCTATCCACCCAGATTTACCCATCAGCAACATGATGTAACCCACATGTAACAATGGAACCTTTCACTGTACCTGAGCCACTTGTCCCTTCAGCTGCTGGCACCTTTTGCAGGGAAAAGATGGTGCAGCATTTTCAGTGCTACTAGTTTAATTAACCTGCTGATGAGGTTCAAAAGCAGAGAGACTGGAATTCTGGTTGATGAGATTGTGGCCTGCCCGGTTTCATGGTCCTCCTGGCTGCAAGATCCTTGTGTGCGGGTGTCCCCTCCAGTGGAGAACAGAGAGCGTGAGTGTGGCTCACACTCTCCCCTAGCAGGAAGGCCAGTATATCTCTGCCTTGGCTTGTCTGATTCAAGGCAAGCTGCAGGGTCTGAGGTACTGCAGAATCAAGAGGTAATGGGGCCCCACCACTCGACTGGTCCAAGGGGTGGGGGGTGGGGTGTATACATGCTGCATGAAGGAGGATTAAGGCTTCTAAGAGCTGCCTCGGCTCATGGCCACTGGCCCGGCTCCAGGTGGCGCAGTCTGGCTGATGACACGAGCGCAGTTCTCACCAGCTGCCTGAGCCAGTCAGATGGAAAAGTGATCCTGTTTGTGCTTCCCCACTGACACAGATTGCACAATTAAACAGGCCGCTGTCATGAATTTGAAGTAGCCGCCACTGTAGCACCTAGGAGGGGAATAGACCTTCTGATACTGATGTTGTGTAACCAGCATTTTAGCAAAGATGTTTCTAGGACAAGATAAGATGTAAATTGCTGTAAATTGAATCATGTTGAGAAATTACCAGGTTTTTACCAGTCAGGGTCCCTCGTCCCCTTGTTTTTGTCCCCGGGCAGAATCTAGCATTCCCCGAAAATAATTGTTTATACAAGAGCCTTGGAGCGGTGGAGAGGTGACCTCCTCTACCTAAAGGGTATGTGTGACTGTGAACTTGTGATTTCATGAGGGGCTGTAGTCAGTTGGCGTAGGCTAGCACTCTGTATGGAATAAAACAAATTTAAGCCATGTCCCTTCAGGCATCTTATTGCTTGGGAAGCATAAATAACAACTTGGTGTCCCTTCCCTTTGCCCCCACACCTCATGGCTTCAGTAGGGTGGTATGTTTTAGATTTCACCTATGCCACGGGGTATGTCTCATTGTAAGCAGATGGCCACGTGCTGCAGGGAGAGGTCTTGGCTCTGATTTGTTTAGGAGGATGAAGTTCTTTGGAAATACTACTGCTAGAAGTCTGACTTAAGACCCAGCTTATGGGCCACATGGCACTCAGCTGCTTCTGCAGAGAAGGCAGGCCACGGATGGGTACAGCAAAGTGTGGTGCTGCTGTCCAAGCCAAAGACCCGTGTGGGGTAACTGGGCCTCTGCCCCTTGTGGGTGTTGCCAGTGTGCTTGGTGTGTGGAGGCAGCTGCGGAGCAGAGGACTTTGAAGCACGTGCTGCTCCAAGTGACGTCCAGCCAACCGGGCCATCATACACTCTGCCTCTGTCACCATGGGGATGATGATGAAGGTGATAAAGTCGCAGCCTGCTTTTTAGGGTTGCTGTGTGAATAACTAAGCCAATACAGATGAAGTGCTGGATAAGAGTATCAGCTCAGTAAGTGGCAGGTACCTCCTGTGGAGCTCTTCCAGGCCCCTAGTGCAGGTTGGTGTGATGATGGTTTGCATAAAGCTCTGCTAAGTGTGGTTTTACGGGAGAATCAGAAAGCCTTCTGTTAACCAGCCATCGTCTTGGCGACTGCTACTGCCTTCCCTGGTGTCTTTCTGCCTGTGTGCTCCATCACTTTAGGAGAGGGGTGAGTCTGAACAGACCAGACAGAATGAAGGCAGGATTATTGGGTTTCAGGGGGCCTGCTGGGAGGCCAGGACTTCAGGTAGAACTATAAATACAAAGTATAGCTGGTCCCAACCCATTGGTTTTCTCAGTGACTTGTGATGGACAGAACTGGAACTGAATCTCCAGCAATCAGCAGATTCTGGGCAGTTGTTTATGGTCTTTCTCTTTTCCTCTCTGGCTTGCCTTTAGAGTCCCAGAACTAAGCCTGCCCTACATGTCTGTATCTATCTCTATCTTGCTTTGCTTTCTAATCTCCTTTCGTGGTCTGGGAACAGGTTGCTTGGGGCCAGGCGCTTTGTGATGAGTGGGCTCAAAACAAAGTCCGTCTGGAGACCCTGAAAGCCCCTTCAAAGGATAGGAGTTAATTGGGGCAACGATGAAGAGAACTATGGCTTGATGGAGGATGCCAGTGAAGAGGGCTTGCTGCCATCCACTTTGCAAGTAGAAACTACATCATTGCAGAAAGTGTTCAAACTTTCTGAACTGGTTTTGGATTTTTTGTTTTCTACATCTTTTTTCATTTTTCTACTTCGTTTTTGATTTTTTTTGATTTGTCTGAACTATTTTGATTTGTCTGAACTATTGACTAGATTGTAAATAAGGTTAGTCCAAGGAAACAATTTGTTTCCTGCTCAGAGTTATAAAACATTACAGTTGTGTTCATTACAGTTAAGTACTGTCTATCCCTAAAATTTCCCCAAAATTCACTTAAATATTATGATTGCAGAGAACATCTTTGAAAACAGGCATACTTAGCCGGATGCGGTGGCTCACGCCTGTAATGCCAGCACTTTGGGGAGGCCGAGGCAGGCGGATCACCTGAGGTCGGGAGTTTGAGACCAGCCCGACCAACATGAAGAAACCCCATCTCTACTAAAAATGCAAAATTAGCCAGGCGTGGAGGCGCATGCCTGTAATACCAGCTACTCAGGAGGCTGAGGCCTGAGAATTGCTAGAACCCAGGAGGCAGAGGTTACAGTGAGTTGAGATCACACCACTGCACTCTAGCCTGGGCAACAAGAGCAAAACTCTGTCTTTAAAAAAAAAAAAAAAAAAAAAAAAAACCATGCTGAATCAGAGGTCTATGAATTTAGAGGGAAAATTTACATTTTTATTCTCATTAACCCAGAGGTTCCCAAATTTTCTTGGTTCACAACATCCTTAAACGTCTCAGTTTTTTTCTGTGATGCTCTCAGGCCAAAGGAAATAGCCAACAATGTTATTAGGTAGTTAAGCACAAGCAGCAGAATAAGTACCAGTGTCTCAACAACTGTGTAGCTGTCTGAAAAAAATAATAATAATATATATTTTATCCTTACATAACCATACTTTGCCTTTTTTTCTCCTTGGCAGAGTCTTGGTCTGTTGCCCAGGCTGGAGTGCAGTGGCACAATCTTGGCTCACTGCAACTTCTGCCTCCTGGGTTCAAGTGATTCTCCTGTCTCAGCCTCTGGAGTAGCTGGGATTACAGGTGCGTGCCACCATACCTTATTTTTTGTATTTTTAGTAGAGATGAGGTTTCACCAGATGGGCAGGCTGGTCTCACACTCGTGACCTCAGGTGATCCGCCCACCTCATGCTCCCAGAGTGCTGGGATTACAGGTGTGACCCACCATGCCCGGCCCATAGTTACTTTCTAATAGGGTGTGTCTGCCTGTTGGGTGCTGCACAAGTTTTCAAACCTTAGAACTAGATTGGATGTCACTACCTGCATTTCCTGTTCATGTTGATTTTTATATGACCTTTGCTTTTTTTTTTTTCTTTTGGAGATAGAGTCTTGCTCTGTCGCCCAGGCTGGAGTATAGTGGCGCCATCTCTGCTCACTGCAACTTCCACCTCCCAAATTTAAGTAATTCTCCTGCCTCAGCCTCCTGAGTAGCTGGGACCACAGGTGCACACCACCATGCCTGGGTACTTTTTTTTTTCCCCCCGGGAGAGATAGGGTTGCACTATGTTGGCCAGGCTGGTCTCAAATTCCTGACTTCAGGTGATCCACCTCCCGTGGCCTCCCACAGTGCTGGGATTACAGGCGTGAGCCACTGTGCCTGGGCGATCTTTGGTTTTTATTACAGCAACTTACTGATCAAGTGTTGCAGGCTGTGACATTGTTGAAAGGAATAGAGTGCAATCTGGTGTTTGAAATGATCAACTACCTTGTGCTAATAGTTCCTGCAATGCCATCTGAGTTTACCATGATATCCCCAGGGCACCTGGGCACTCAGTTTGGGAACTACAGCATTGTCTAACCTTGCTTCATCCTTTTCTTCTACACTGGGAACGTGATACAGGATTTCTGTTGGAAGTAGATACAAAAGTAGGACATCCAGTTTGATTATGTAGCCTTCGGCCGGGCGCGGTGGCTCAAGCCTGTAATCCCAGCACTCTGGGAGGCCGAGACGGGCGGATCACGAGGTCAGGAGATCGAGACCATCCTGGTTAATACGGTGAAACCCCGTCTCTACTAAAATATACAAAAAACTAGCCGGGCGAGGTGGCGGACGCCTGTAGTCCCAGCTACTCGGGAGGCTGAGGCAGGAGAATGGTGTAAACCCGGGAGTCAGAGCTTGCAGTGAGCTGAGATCCGGCCACTGCACTGCAGCCTGGGCGACAGAGCGAGACTCCATCTCAAAAAAAAAAAAAAGGATTACGTAGCCTTCTTTGGGTTGGAAACAATATGCGAAATTTTTTTCCTTTCCGTTGACCTTCAGCTAACTCTTAACATAGTCAATGGTGGCTCCTGCTTTTTGGCCACAGGTCAGTATGACAGTGGAGAGGGAGCAGCATTTTTTAATATTTTCAACGGAAAACTTTGAAGATGTTTTCTCCTGTTAACTATGCCAGGCGTGCCTTCTCTTGCCGATGCCTGCCTCACCCCCACCACAGAAGAGCACACACTCTTCCTCCCCCTCTGGTCTCATTCTATGTCCCTTCTTCAGAGATGCCGCCTGTCCCGTGGGTCAGTGCAAATTCCTCTCCGCATCCATGGCCAGAGCAAATTCCTGGCCTCGTCCATGGCCAGAGCAGCCCTACCCTTCTCCTCCACGGTATTCACCCCACGTATTGCCTAATCACTTGGGAGAATGCCATGTCAACCACTGAGTGCTAGGGCAGGGCATGTTAGGACCTGTTGCCTGAGTGAGTGACTGTGTCTGGTGGTCTCCACTTACCCATGTGAGAGCATGAACTGTTTTCCTTTTCCAGAGCTTTGCGATTGAGCTGGAAGCCCTAGGATGACAATCTGGGTGTGGTCACTGAGGGAGTACACCTCCTGTGTGCTGGGAAGACAAAAGTGAAATAAAGATGAGCCTGCCTTCAGTTCCCAGGGGTGCCCACTATGGGCTGACCGTGGAACTCACTAGATGGAGATTAGGGAAGCACCAGATGCTGTGGGCCAGAGAGGGAGAGAGAGCACGCACCTGTGAGCCTCTGTCTGCGTCCCTCCATCTGTCTGGCAGTAGGGCTAGCAGATCAAAGGCTGAAGGTGACAGGGGTGGCTGACTTGTTGTTGGAGCCTAGATGCTAGGGGTCTGGGGCAGTGGGGGGTGGGGGGGAACCGCTGTGGGAAGAATTCGCCCAAGGAGGCTTACCTCATCAAATCTGGGCCTTAGAAAAGTCGTCTGGCTCTCACATAGGAGTTCTCACTGTACCTCTCTTTCTTGCCCTATAACAGACTAGAAGTGGTTGGTTTTCCTCATGTTTCTTGTCATTGCCGTAAGAGTGGGCTCTTGAAGTTTCCCAAGCGTCTTATTTTCCTGTGGTCATGGGAAAGCTGTGGGCATAGCAGTAGGTCAGTATGGTCCCTTGAAGTGCAGGTGCTGCACAGGCCCAGAGTGGTTGCAGGAGTCTCAGGCATCTTATGGTGATCCCCGTTATGGGGCCATGGGTGTCACTTTCTTTTCTTTCTTTTTCTTTTTTTGAGACGGAGTTTCACTCTTGTTGCCCAGGCCTGGAGTACAGTGGCACAATCTTGGCTCACTGCAGTTTCCGCCTCCCAGGTTCAAGCAATTGTCCGGCCTCGGCCTCTGGAGTAGTTGGGATTACAGGTGCCCGCCACCATGCCCAGCTAATTTTTTGTATTTTTAGTAGAGATAGGGGTTTCATCATGTTGGCCAGGCTTGTCTCCAACTTCTGACCTCAGGTGATCCACCCTTCTCGGCCTCCCAAAGTGCTGGGATTAAGGTGTGAGCCACCACGCCCGGCCAGATGTCACTTTCATTTGTTATCTTCAGAACCTCCTTAAAGAAACTTTGGGGTACTGGTAGCTCCCAGGTTTGTCTCGTGTCGAACATGTCATAGCTTTACATTCGAACAGAACCTCCAGCAGTTTCTTTCCTCAGGGACCTGGGTGTGTGTTAAGGATGGCGGCCACTGTGTCACGACCGTCTGTGTTTGACACTTCTGGTGTGTGTGTGTGCAGCACACTAGTGAGGATTTCCTTAGTTCAGAGGCAAACTTAAACTACCCAGGAATCAGATGCCAGGTTTTGGGCCACTCTATCTGCTTAGACCTGGTCTTCCCACTCCTGGGTCACGTACTTCTCTCTGCCTTGGTGTCCCTATCTGTAAAGTGGGGATGAGGCCAGAAGCAGTGTTACATTTTTGAGAATTTAACTGTTACTGTGCATCACTTGTGAGCTGGCTAGGGAAGGGTGTTTTGGCTTTTGCAATGACTTAAAACACCAATTGAGGCAAGGTTCAAGAGTCAGGTTTTCTGTAGAAAACCGTTTTTTCTTGTGAGCAGAAAATTCAGCTTCTGGCCGGGCGTGGTGGTTCACGCCTGCAACCCCAGCAATTTGGGAGGCCGAGGTGGGCGGATCACCTGAGGTCAGGAGTTTGAGACCAGCCTGGCCAACATGGTGAAACTCATCTCTACTAAAAGTACAAATATTAGCCAGCCATGGTGGCACACGCCTGTAATCCCAGCTACTGGGGAGGCTGAGGTGGGAGAATCATTTGACCCCGGAAGGCAGAGGTTGCAGTGAGCCAAGATTGTATCACTGCACTGCCTGGGCAACAGACCCTGTTTCAAAAAAAAAAAAAAAAGAAAATTCAGCTTTCTTGGGTCAAGGGCCTGTCTAAGCCTGGTGGGAAGGTGAAGAAGAGTGGTCACCGGCCCAGAGCACACATGAGTTTTCATCCCTTGGCTTTGCTGTAAGTCTTTTTGGAAAGAGACAAGCATGGCCCAGCCCAGAAGTTCTAGAAGTCCTTGGCCTCATCTTGCCTCAGGGGCATTGCTTCAAGATTTCCAGAACGTCATTACTTAATGGAAAATTTATGGGGGCTGCTTCCTTTTGGGACAGCTTGGCTCTGCCCCCTGGCGGCCTGTGTCCTTGTGGCTGGGCTGCTCCCGTCCCTGCCTGCCATCACTCACCTGGCGTGTGCTTGGTGTGCAGCATCAGCTGTGTGTTTCTGGAGCTGCTTTCTAGGAGAAATCTAATTGTAGAAACCAAACTGCATGGCATTCCTTGGCCTCACTCTGTGTACCCTCCATCCCGGGATCCAGGCTTCCCCAGTGCCTTTAGGCCTCCCCTCCCCTTGGCCCCATCACACTTGTCCCCTTCAGTCACTTTGGACTTGCTGGTCCTGCTGCATGGAAGCCCTCTCCAGCTGACTCCACATGTGAGTGGGATTTAAACCCCACTGACGTGTTTCCTTGTCTGTGATGCTGTCCTTCTACCAATACTTGTGTCCAGTCACTTGGTGTGTCCTGTAATCTTTCTGTGCCTGGACCAAGACTGGTACACTGGACCCAAGGTTCCCAGCAAGCTGGTATGTGGCTGGTGTCATTTGTCCCTGTGTCTTCTCCTATCTCACTGGCCTCCTATCTCCACAGCCTAGTCCACGGAATTGCTTTGTAGCAAATTCTCCGTTTGGCACTTTTAAAATAGGATTATTTGCCAGAACTGCATTTACAAAAAAAGCTTGTGTAATCGTGGTTTAAATAAATTACACAAAGTAATTCACTGGCAGCTCGGGTGCCTAGTGTGTGCTAGGCATAAAGCTGCTTCTGCACCCACTAAAAGTTCATTCCAGAATGATATCTCCACTGAGTTCTTAAGTTTATTACTAGAGATGCTTGTTAGATGCAGTCAGCCCCGAGCTTTCAAAGTTTTTCTTACTACTGGAAGTGAGTTTAAAAAGCCGACCATATATATATACTTTTTGCCAGTAGAAAAGTGTCGCAAAAAGGATGCAAATGGCCAGTATACATCTGAGCAAGTGCCTTTTCTCGTGAATCATCAGTGTGGAAACTCAGTCACTGCAAGGGGTGGGTTGTGTTTCCAGAGGGCAATTTGGCAGTAAAAACATGCATACTGTTGACCTGCAGCTATCTTGGGGTTTGTCCCACTGGAAAAACTGGACAGGTGTTCAGAACCACCCTTGTGAGGATGCTTGTGGCAGGGTTTGCAAAGTTGGGGTGGCCTTCAGCAGGAGTTGCTCAGGTGAGGGGAGGTAGCAGAGCAGGTGTTCAGACAGGCACTGACAGCAGGGACCTGTGTTGCCACTGGGGGCGTGCCTTATAGTTAAGAAAAATGGTAGGTCTCGGCTGGGCACGATGGCTCACACCTGTAATCTCAACACTTTGGGAGCCCGAGGTGGGTGGATCATAAGGTCAGGAGTTCGAGACCAGCCTGGGCCAAGATTGTGAAACCCCGTCTCTACTAAAAATACAAAAATTAGCCGGGCACGGTGGTGACCACTTATAATCCCAGCTACTCGGGAGGCTGAGGCAGGAGAATTGTTTGAACCAGGGAGGCGGAGGTTTCAGTGAGCCAAGATCCCACCACTGCACTCTAGCCTGGGCAAGAAGAGCAAGACTCTGTCTCAAAAAAAAAAAAAAAAAAAAAAAAGAAGAAAATGATAGGTCTAGTATGGATTCATTTTTGTTTTATCAGCAGTAAACATGCAGATTTTTTCCTCAGCAAACCTGTATTATTTAGGTTACCAAGAAAATATTCTTAGTAAGTTTATGGCTTTGCCCTGAGCACTTGGCAGTGGACTGGGTGAACCATCCATGGGTGGGCGGACCTGGCCTTCCTGCTTCTCCTTGCCTGGCCCACCAAATGGAATTACTGACTTAGCTCGATGCTTCATGTGTGACAAGTGCAAACAATTTTAATGTAAATGTCATATGTGGGAGCCTGCAAATCATCCTCTTCCACACACAGGCAGCATCTCCTACAAGCTCACAGATGGGAAAAGGGATGTGCAGGTTTATGAGACGTGGCTTCATTGTATCTCCTTCCCCATGATCTTCATAGTTCCCAGAGCCCCTGCTGGTTCCTAGTGGGCTCTCACCACCTCACTCTGCCTCCTCTGTTGGTATGTGGTCTCCTCCCTGCTGGAGGGTAAGTCTTTGGGGAGAGGAGATATTGGAACCCTTTCGGTCAAAGCATGGGGTGGCCCCTCTGGCCAACCTGGCCAGCTGCTGCCAGGGGAGCTCAGTCCTTGGAGACCACAGCCAGAAGGACTTGTCATTCTGAGCAGTGCCCATCTGCTAACTGATTTCTCACGAGGACTCTTCTCTTCCTTTGTAGAGTGCCTGGTGAAGAATGTGATGGGATCACTAGCATGTCTGCGGAGAGCGGCCCTGGGACGAGATTGAGAAATCTGCCAGTAATGGGGGATGGACTAGAAACTTCCCAAATGTCTACAACGCAGGCCCAGGCCCAACCTCAGCCAGCCAACGCAGCCAGCACCAACCCCCCGCCCCCGGAGACCTCCAACCCTAACAAGCCCAAGAGGCAGACCAACCAACTGCAATACCTGCTCAGAGTGGTGCTCAAGACACTATGGAAACACCAGTTTGCGTGGCCTTTCCAGCAGCCTGTGGATGCCGTCAAGCTGAACCTCCCTGTGAGTAGTGTGGGCAGGGCCCAGGGCTGCCGTTGTCAAGGTCTCCTCCTGCATGTCTCCTGGTCAGGACAGATCCTGGGGGAGGGTAGGAGATGCATTTGGAGTCGTGGTGAGAGCTTCACGGCCCTTGAGTGAGTGGTTTCAGCAGTTCTAATCAGTTGAAATCGGGGAGAAAGAACAAGTTAATTGGCTTAACAATAACTGGTTTCTTAGATATTGGAATCCTGGGGAAAATTGTGTAGAGGTTGAAGCAGTGGGAGAAAGGAAGGCCTACATATCTACTTGCAGTTCCATGGTGAGTTGAAGTCAGAGCACTTGGCCATCCTGGCCCCTTCCTTTCTCAGGTGTGTACGTAGTTGATCAAGGATAAGTAGACGTAGTTGATCAGACTATGCTAGAGGGGGATTGGCTTGCCGCAATAGCAGTCACCTAGCATCATCGTCACTGTCACCCAGAGCACACAGTGGGGAAAAGTAGTGGATTACCTCCCAGGGAGCACAAGTACATGGAGGTGACCCCAGCTGGAGAAAGGTGGCTGTGGCTGTGGCTGCAGCTGCACAGGCGGTGTTGCCCTCCCTCCCTCTGACTGCAGCACACTTGCTTTTGTGCCTTTTGTGAGCCCACCCCTCTTCTCTTTCCCTAGAGAGTTTTCCATTTGCCCATATCCCTAGCAAACTGTTCTGCAAGCACAACTTGTATCTCCAACTGAACCTCAGGGAGCAGATGGAAGAAATGCTTTAGTTTTTCTTCTTTTCTTTAAAGCACCAAGGACTAATTGTCTTTAAATTGTCCTTTACTGTTTGCTAAGTCCCGTACACCCCCTGGCAAGTGTATTAGGTGATTGCAGCCACTGACCCAGGCTGGTGTGTGCACACTAGAGCTAGTCGTGTATAGGAGCGGCCTTAGCCTCTGCCAGGCATCCGGACTCCCCAAGTTTAAAGCCATTGTGTCTGTAAGAACTGTCTGGTGCTATTGGTTCACTGAATACGTGTTGTGCACTCGGGGGAAGATAATCAGAAGAGGGCAGTATGTGTCTGGGTCTTGAGCTGGCTCAGGAAAGGTATGGAGGCAAAAGAGGGGCCCCACTGTCTATTGACCAAGGTAAGGAGTGGAGGCAGTCAGCTGTGTTGGCCTGCAGGAGGGAGACTGTTGAGGGAGCTCACTGCACCAGTCTCTAGCTGAGCTGGACAGGGTCCATAATAGAAAGTGACATTCTCAGAGCAGATGCACAGAACCAGGAGAGAAGGAGCTGGGGGCTAGAGTGGAACCCAGAGCGCTGTGAGGCCCTTAGGGGTTGGGGGGAAGGCAGAAGGCTTACAGAAGAGAGCATTTCCCCAGATTCCAACATCAGAAGCTACAGGGAGGTCAAAGAGATGAGGATTCCGACCTGACCATCCTATTGACCTTTAGGAGGGCATTGGTGACCTTAGGAAGACGTGATACAGAAGTAGAAACCAGATTTGCGACGGTGTGAATGCGAAGGTGAGGATGTGAAGCCACCATTTCAAGAAGCTTGGCTTTGAAGGGAGACGCATCAGTGCCAGAATAGCAGAGGGGTCAGCTTGTTACAAGAAGACACAGTGGGAACTGAAGCAGGGAGGGCTGAGAAGGTGAAGACAGGAGAAGGAAGGGCTGGGGGACTTGAGCTTGCCGGGAAGCAGCAGCATCCCAGGTGAGGCTGAGGGAACAGTGCTGACCAGCGGGACAGACAGGTATGGGTGGTTGGTTAGGCCATGGGGTTTGGGAGTTCAAGGTCAGTCTCTGAAGTGCAGGCCGGAGAGTGGCCAGGACATTCTTGCTCTGGGCAGAGTGTGAAGCTACCTGTCCCTATGACTGTTGACGTTGCCCTCATTAGCTCTGACATAAGAGGAAGGGACTGATCCCTGGTGGCCCTGATCTGATGTCTTCAGAGATGGAAGAGTGAGGAGCAGAGGAGGGAGCTTGCTGGATGAGAGTGGTCTCAGGGCGTTTGGTGGGGGCTGAGCCAAAGGGGATGCTTGATCAGGAGCATCGTCATGCTAAAGCTGTTTTCCGGGGACTTCCTTCTTCAGGAGATGTTAAGGCCACCCCAAAAAGTATTCCTTGTCTGTTTTCTGATGCCTTCTAGGTCTTCACCCGCATTTTGATCTCCTGTCATGCCCCTAAACCTTACTATCCAGGCTGGCAGTTCCTCTTCCCCACCGTTCTCTCTGTCTTCACCCCAGTTCCTCTTCACTGTTCTGTTTGCCCTTGAGCCATGTGACACACTGTGGCCAATTCAGTGGCCTTTGGCCATAGAATAAAATCTAAATGTCCACTGTGATAGATCTATTCAGACTTGGTTCTCTTGGTGAAGGAGGTCAGAGCATAGACAGTGGTGTCGATAGTCTGCTTCCAGTCTCCTCTCTTGACCACTTGCCTAAGGTACCCAGGCGTACACTTGTAGCCCCCACCCCCAGGGCAGTTCCATGACCTGTGCCAAACCCTTACATGTAAGCAGGTCGCCCTTGTCTCTTTCTGGTGGATGTCAGAACATCTCAGAACCCCACACTCATCCCCTGTGCTGGCCTTTCCAACACTGTCCACTACCATTCCCGAGCAGGGCCTCAGTGCTTGCTGTTAGCATACTTGCTCTCTCCTCCCTGCAACAGCCTCTCCATCTGCAGCCTGTGCCTCTACCTTGGGACTCCACTTGGATTTGGTTCTGATACGCCACTCAAACTTAATTACGGGAGCACCTCTCCCCAGTCAGGGTGATGGCTCAGAAAGTTTGGCTCTCAGTGGGTCAGGCCAACAGCCTGAGCTGGTCTAGTCATCAGGGGCTTGCTGTCTGGGTGCAGCCCCCTGCCTGGCCCTCTGTGATTCTTGCACTTGGAAACTCAGGTACTGCTTGATCTGTCCCCACATTCCTTCTGTGGTTGTTTTTAAAAATGAACTTAGTTTTAGAATAGGTTTAGATTTAGAGAAAAAGTTGTGAGAATGATGCAGTTTGATTTCAGGGACTTTAAGACATTTACATCTGTTATCTGGCTGCTTCTGTTTGGCACCTAAAGAGAGTAAGATCTGAAGGTTTGAGGGTTGGGATGGCCATTTTTTTTTTTTTTTTTTTTTTTTAAACTAAGGATCGTAAAGGCTGTCCAGATGTGTCATTTGGCAGTTAACGTGGTCGTTCAACTGTATCTGGATACTAAAGAATCCTTAGTGGTAGACTGTGTGCAAGTGAAAGAAACATAAGTCCGGTGAACTTGACTAAGGGTGGAATCTTATGCTCCGCAGCTCTTCATGGTGACAAGGAGGCAGGAGTGCCAGGGCCAAGGGTTAAGAGTGGGCTCCAGCATTGGCGCCAGGGAAATTTGCATTTTATGGACATGTAAAATTTCAAATGGTGGGGACAAGTAGGACCTGCCATGGATTCTCTTACTAGGTGAGGATTGCTTTTTAAAAGGCTCCCTGGTTTCCCCCTTATTTATTAAAAGTGAAAGAATATTTTAGCATCTATAAAAAGAAAAAATGTGCATTTCAATAAACAACCTGTTCCAGGATAGAGCAGTTGGAAACGTGTATGTTTCCCTCTGAATTACTCTCCAGCATTCAGGAACCCTTCCCCGCTCCACTCCACTTTATTTTGGTGTTCCCCCTCGAGATCACTTGCTGATACCAGTAGGAGCTGTGGTTCCCGTGGATTTACCTGTGGAGCAGCCAAGGGTGAGGTCCCCAGGCCAGCCTGGCGAGCCCAGCATTTGTGCTGCCTGGCTGCCTAGGTGACACTGGACTTCTGCTCTCTGCTTTCCAGGATTACTATAAGATCATTAAAACGCCTATGGATATGGGAACAATAAAGAAGCGCTTGGAAAACAACTATTACTGGAATGCTCAGGAATGTATCCAGGACTTCAACACTATGTTTACAAATTGTTACATCTACAACAAGGTGAGATATGGGGGTGGGTGTCCAGCTGCCCTGGGGAGAGTGGAGGAGAGGCGACGGCAGTGGGCATGTCAGGAGCCCGTGGGCAGGGGTGTTGGGTGTGGCTGGGCTTCGAGTCTGGCAAGAGGAGACCCTTGGAGGTAGAGGTAATGAGACCTGTGGTTGTGCCTGTGGCTGGGTATGGGCTTTTTTGCTGGGAGGAGGGTGCTGGCCATGTTGAACTTGCAAGCCGTCCTTGTTAGCCTGAAGCATGTGCTTCTGGTGCCCTTGGGATTTTGGTTCCTGAGCATGTCTAGTAGAGAAGGCGTGAGGAGAATAGTGGCGACTCATGACAAAGTCCATTTGGGTGATGTAAATTGTTAGGAAAGAGCCTGCTAAAATGTAGTTGTGCAGAGGTGTGCCCAAACAGACCTCCACGTGAGAGAGGGTGTGATGGGGCCGGCGCAGAGCTCAGTTGCTCTGTGGGTGATGGTCTGCTGGAACTGTGGACATGACTGTCGATAACTCTTGGCCATAGATGAAGTGTCCCCCCGATCCTACATGTAGACCTGAAGGTCACTTCCTAACCCCGTAGCCAAACCTTTCGGCTCGGCTGTGCCATGAAGCCAGATCATTTGTTTACAGTTCAGACCACAGATGTGATTAAAATCAACCCTTTCAAATAGAACGACTCTGGAGGGAGACACTATACAGAACTCAGCTTTTGACCTCTGCTGGTGTAGTGGGTAAAAATGCCCAGAAGAGATGGGTAGGTGAGTTTCTTGAAGTTTACTGTGTTTTTTAAAGTCTCAGCTCTCACCACTTAGGTTTGAGCAAAATGTGCAGACCAGGCTCTCAGTCTAGAACTGAGTGGGAACAGCATGTTATAGATGAGGTGACAGAGTGGGACCCCTAAACTAGTGTGAGATGTGCAGTGCCCAGAGTCCTGGTAAGCTGCCATGGGGGTACATTGGGGAGCATTGCTGGGGCCCTGCTAATGTATCATGGCAAGAAATCCTGTGTCATTCAAGTATTTCTGGTGAAACTGAATTGTGTCAAAGGAGGGCCCCTTTCAGTGATTGGCTGAGCTTGGCAGATGCTTAAGGCATTAGGATGGCTTCTCAGACAGGCCAGAGCTTAAAAGATGAGGGAGGTGTAGGTAGACAAGTGTAGGCTCAGCACACCTGTGGGAACACAAGCCTCTGTGATACCTGGTAGTGTAGCCATTGTGGCTCCTTTGGGTGCAGATCGGGGAAGGACCCGGAATACGACGCTTCATGCTTTGGGGGCAGGGGGTGGCATGGGGTGCCCTGTCTACAAAGGTGGGGAGGGGAGGGCCCTCTGACTCTACCCCTGTGTCTCCTTATCCAGCCTGGAGATGACATAGTCTTAATGGCAGAAGCTCTGGAAAAGCTCTTCTTGCAAAAAATAAATGAACTACCCACAGAAGAAACCGAGATCATGATAGTCCAGGCAAAAGGAAGAGGACGTGGGAGGAAAGAAGCAGGTAGAGTACTGAAATAGCAAGTAAATTGGCTTTCTCTCCGACCTTTGTCCCTTTTCCAAGTTCGGTGGGGGGCTGGGAGTGGCAGGAAGATGGTGACATTATATACTGCATGCCGTGTTTGGACATGTGAGATTGGGTTTGGTGTTGGATCCATCCCACAGGGTCATGTGGCCCTGTGGCCTCTTCTAAGCAGAAATAATTGGGCCCTGCCTTTTCTGAGGGTGGGTGATGGATTTACGATAAAAAGAAAGTGTAACTTTTCAAAGCACTTTGACATTTTTTGAACACTTGACCCTACCAGTGTCATAGGTGGTTTTTACTTTTCCATTTTAAGGACATTAACATGACCAGAAATCATTTTAACTAACTCTCAGTTCTAAACCTTGAGGTTGGGAATTGGAATTACCTTAATGCACTGGGGTCAGAGCTATCCCTGCTTCTGATGCTCAGTCATCTGAAATGAAAGCCCTCCGCATCCATTTCTGCCTGTCACCACCCCCAACTGACACAGGGTTCCAGGGGCCAGCTGGCAGAGCTGCGCACTCCAGGAAATGATTCTGTCTAGGAAACCAGCAGCTACTGTCCACATCTTGTCCTTTGCAACTCCATGCTGCAGAAGGGTGACATTTGCAAGGTGGTCCCTGAGTGTGAGTTGTTTGCTTCTCTGAGCAGCAGCCTTTCACCTGGCTTCCCATGCTGTTCTGAAGTGGTGGCAGAAAGGGGGTTGCTGCATCCCCTGCTGCACCCAAGGTAAATAAGGAGAACTAGTCTCACATGTCACCCTGTGGCTCTTGTACATATCAGATCACATCCCTGATCCTCATGTAAGTCACATCCCTTATCCTTACATGAGGATATTGGTCCTCACTCCCTGGGACCAGGGGTTTGGGCTGCACGCTGGGCAGACAGACTTGGTGGCACCTCCTGTTCCAGTCTGGAAGAAGTCCAGCAGTTGTGCCGGGGGAATGAGAAATGGGAAACTCAGCGGAATTTCACCCTTGCTCCGTGAGATGCACAGAGAACATGGGTGTTGCTTGAGCTGGTAGATGAAGGCACTGGGTGTCTTTGTCCGTTTTCATGGCAGCCAGCATGCACACGAAAGATGTGGTGGCCCAGGTTATGCTCCCAGGCATTCGCACCCTGGGCCATCCGCTCTTGTTAGAGCTCTGACCATAATCCCTCACTTTTTGCAGCTGGTTGGGTGAGCCACGTGACCATTGTGTGTTTGGACTCCCTGCACAGCTGCTGGGAGGCAGCGCCGGAGGCAGTCATGAATGGCAACAGTCCAGCTGCCCCCTGTGGCTTGAGGAGGTGGGGGTCTGCCAGTTTCCAGAAACCTTGGCGAGGGCAGCTACTGCCGGCTCCCTGCCAGAAGCTCTTACTCAGAAGGCAGTGCTTCTGGGAACAAGGGCAGCTGTGCCTGGAAGCTCTGAGTGTTTTCCCGCTCTGTGTCCCCTGTCAGCGTGTGCTTCCTGCTCCTTGAGCCTAGGCCTCCAGGCTTCATGAAGGGGTCTTTGTGCCTGAGTTGGGAGTTGCAGCCAGGACGCCCTAGGAAATGAGAAGTGCGGTTTTCTGCTGTTCTCTGAGCCCCAGGGACAGGTGGACGGGTTTGGCAGAGTGGAGTCTGGGATGTTCATCTCTCAGGCAAATGCAGCACGCAGATGTGCGCTCACTGTGTGTGGTGTGTTTCCCCACAAGGTCAACCAGCATGTGGACGTTAGCATGGCCTGTAACTCCCTGTCTTATTATGATTCGTAGGGACAGCAAAACCTGGCGTTTCCACGGTACCAAACACAACTCAAGCATCAACTCCTCCGCAGACCCAGACCCCTCAGCCGAATCCTCCTCCTGTGCAGGCCACGCCTCACCCCTTCCCTGCCGTCACCCCAGACCTCATCGTCCAGACCCCTGTCATGACAGTGGTGCCTCCCCAGCCACTGCAGACACCCCCGCCGGTGCCCCCCCAGCCACAACCCCCACCCGCTCCAGCTCCCCAGCCTGTACAGAGCCACCCACCTATCATCGCAGCCACCCCACAGCCTGTGAAGGTGAGTGTCCTGGACTCTGGAGGGCTGCTGTCACCAGGGAGGAGAGCAACCCTGTCCTTGCCCATGCTTTACACAAAGCCTGTCCTGGGTCCTGGGCACTGGTGGGTGTTTCTGGGGAGATCTTGCTGTGTTGAAATTGCAGCCCAGAAGCAGCTGCCCTGCTGACTCAAAAGATCCCATAATTGTGTCACATCTCCTAGTGGGTTCCTGCCCCCCTGCCCCTCTCTAATTTAGACTGTACATATTTGCAGATGTGCCATCTAAATAGTCTCTGAATTGTGCCTCCCCTGGGCACTTGGGAAGAGGCCCTAGTGTTAGGTAGTAAGCAGCCTCCAGAGGTCCCTTGGCTTCCAAGTGAGCACACAGTTTTATGCTTTCTCCTGCCACAGGCAGGTCTTGTCCCAGCTGCAGAGCAGAGTGGTGGGACACCGTCTGCCTGTCCTTGGCCCTTTGCCTGTGCAGTTATCTTTGGGTCCATCCTGTGTGAATGTCGGGCCCCTAGACAGGGCATGGCTTTGGGGGTGACCCTGAGGGCAGCTGTGCTGGCTGCGACTTCTGACTGTGCCTGTTGGCGTCCGTGTTCTTGGCAGACAAAGAAAGGAGTGAAGAGGAAAGCAGACACCACCACCCCCACCACCATCGACCCCATTCACGAGCCACCCTCACTGCCCCCGGAGCCCAAGACCACCAAGCTGGGCCAGCGGCGGGAGAGCAGCCGGCCTGTGAAACCTCCAAAGAAGGACGTGCCCGACTCTCAGCAGCACCCAGCACCAGAGAAGAGCAGCAAGGTCTCAGAGCAGCTCAAGTGCTGCAGCGGCATCCTCAAGGAGATGTTTGCCAAGAAGCACGCCGCCTATGCCTGGCCCTTCTACAAGCCTGTGGACGTGGAGGCGCTGGGCCTGCACGACTACTGTGACATCATCAAGCACCCCATGGACATGAGCACAATCAAGGTGAGCGGGATATGCCTGAGCGGAGGGACAAGGTGGGCAGGCTGTCCCTCCACATCAGAGCCTTCCTAGCCTTTCCAGTCCAAGAGGAGGCCTAGGCCTGGAACGGTGGCTGCGTGGGCTTTTCCTGTCAACTCGAAGAAACTGAGCGCCCCCTGCTGGCCACTGTGGGACATGCTCTGAGACCCCGTGCTTGGCCATTGTGGCTGCGGATGGCTGTGCTACCCCTTCCCCTAGTCTGAGGAAAAGCAAGACAAGCCCTCTGGCCTTGGTTGCCCGGGGCCCCGGGTACCTTGCCCACACAGTAGATGCTCCATGAGAGTTTGGGACTTGGCGGCCTTGCCAGCCTCTTTGTGGTGGGGAAGGCCTTGCTATCTCCTCTGTGTGGGAGGCACGCTGTAAGTGCCGACATTTTCACCATAGTGTTTTGAGACCTTTTTGGTTTTAAAACTTAACTACGTGTGTCTTCTTCTGGGAGTGGAGTCCCAAACATGGGGCAGGCAGAGCAAGGAACAGTGCTGTGTCCGTTTGACGAGCTCCTGTACTGTGTCATCATGATGAGCTGGGCCCAGCCCTCTCCATCAGTTCTCCCCCTCAGTTCTGGCTCAGGCTCCACCTCCTGTGGGTTCTGAGTCTACCTGCCTGTGAGCCAGGCAGATGAGCTGGGATGCTGGCAGGGCCAGTCCCAGCCCTGAGGCTGAGAACTGGGGTGATGGCCTGTCCCCCACTAGAGTCTTGACAAAACTGAGAGCCAAGAAACCAACTTGCTCCTCTAGGCATCTCTTTCGTCTGCTGCCAGTTACTTCTCCATGGTCACTTGGGCAGACACAGCTAACAGGGACCTGTCTTGTTTTCCAGTCTAAACTGGAGGCCCGTGAGTACCGTGATGCTCAGGAGTTTGGTGCTGACGTCCGATTGATGTTCTCCAACTGCTATAAGTACAACCCTCCTGACCACGAGGTGGTGGCCATGGCCCGCAAGCTCCAGGTGAGGCTTGGGAGGGCACAGCCACCCTCAGCAGAGCGAGCTGAGGTCCTCGTGGGATCACACCTCTGTGGGCCTTGGCAGTTTTTTTTCTGTCACTTTCCTTGGGATAATGCCATGTTGCTTTAAAAAAGTGCCTAAACTCAGCCTAGTGTACATATTTTAAGTTGAGATTATTCAGTTAAAGCAGAGTGGGTGTTCCACTGCAGGCCCCCTCCCCCATCGTCCACCAGCACTCATTTGCTTTTGGCTGGAAGAGCAGGTGTGTGTTGTGCATGGCCCAGTCTCTCCTACAAAACACACCTGTCTCAAGTGGTTCGGGGGTGGGGGGCACTCTTGCCAAGTAGGCGCTGTCACAGTTGTGAGCTGAGGACATCTGCACTGTGGACATCTTTCCACCAGAGCCTTAAGAGCCTTCTAGCTGCAGAGTGGTTGTTTTTCCACATGGCCACAATTCTGATGGGGGGTCCTGGGCCACTTCCTTCAAGTTGAGAGCCTGGGTGGTGCACAGTGTGAAATACACGTGTGGACGGGGAGGGGAGATGACAGCATAGACGTGTAAACTATTATTTTTTTAAAAAAGGAAAAATATGTAAGTTTAAAAAATGGCTTTCTTTGGTTAATAAGATTGGGTTAAAATTTTTGGAGAATAAAGTCAATATTTAGTACTATCATCTTTTTTTGTGTGTGTGGGTAGGGGGGGCCGTCTTAATTATTGGAGACAGACAGGGTCTCCTTCTGTCACCCAGGCTGGAGTGTAGTGGCACAATCATAGCTCACGGCAGCCTCTGCCTTCTAGGCTCAAGCGATCCTCGCACCTCAGCCTCCCGAGTAGCTGGGACTACAGACTTGCACCACCGTGCCCAACTAATTTTGCCTCTTTTCTTTTAAAGAGGTGGGGTTTTGCCATGTTGCACAGACTGTTCTGGAACCCCTGGGCTTAAGTGTTCCACCTGCCTCGGACTCCCAAAGTGCTGGGATTACAGACCCATCTTCTTTTTTAAATTATTTGAAACTGTAGATAAATGACCATAAAAATTCCCAGCCTCTTCTCCCCGAGGCCATGGGTTGCTTCTGTTCTCAGGGTCAGAGCAGGCTGTGGGTGGGGCCACCTGCCATCATGAGGTGCTGGTGTGCTCATTGTAGGCCTCAGCAGGCTTCTGCACTCCTGCCTCTCACAGCTATCTGCTTCCAGGGCAGAAGTGAGGACTTGGAAAGTCTTTGGTGACCTGCAGATCTGTGCCAGGCAGAGGTCACCAGAGCCCCACTGCCTGCTTGCCTCCTAGCTGTACTAGGTCCTCGTGTTGTCCCAGACTCCCCACCATAGCACCCCATACCTGCTCCCACTGGACCTAAGGCACTGTGTCTCCTGTTCTCCATGGATCAGGGGCTGCCTTGGCTTCAGAGGACATGTGCTCAAACTCTTGAGGTAGGATAAACACTTCCCTTGTGAAGTTTGTTGGGCTCTTTCTTACTAGTATGAATGTGTCTCTTGTTATTTAAATGCATGCTCAGGCTTGGGGCTTTTTGTTTCTACATTTTGTTAGGGTTTGTTTTTTTTTTTTTGAAACGGGGTCTCATTCTGCTTACTGCAGCGTCAACCTGCTGTGCTCAGTTGAGCCTCCCAAATAGCTAGAACAGTGAGCGTGTGTCACCATGCCTGGCTAATTTTTGTATTTTTTGGTAGACATGGCGTCTCTCACTGTGTTGCCCAGGCTGGTCTCAAACTCCTGGGCTTAGGTGATCCACTCACTTCAGCCTCCCAAACTTCCAGGATTACAGACGTGAGCCATGGCACCTGGCCTGTTCCTTAGTTTTATTTTCTGTGACTTGGGGAGTTGTTGCCCTCTCTTCACTTTGGTAGTGTTTGTGTGCCTTCTTCACAAATAACATTGCCCCTTCATCATTCATGTTTGCATTTCCCATCCTTGAAGGAGTTGAGGCTTTTAAATTTCTTTCCTTTTTTTTTTTTTTTTTTTTTTTTGCGCGATGGAGTCTCTTTCTGTCGTGCAGGCTGGAGTGCAATGACACGATCTCAGCTCACTGCAACCTCCCCCTCCTGGGTTCAAGCAGTTCTCCTGCCTCAGCCTCCTGATTAGCTGGGATTACAGGCGCCCACCAATACACCCAGCTAATTTTTGTATTTTTAGTAGAAACGGGGTTTCACCATATTGGTCAGGCTGGTCTTGAACTCCTGACCTCGTGATCCGCCTGCCTCAGCCTCCCAAAGTGCTGGGGTTACAGGCGTGAGCCACCATGCCCAGCCAGGCTTTTACATTTGAATGCAGGTTTTGTTCAGTGCCGCCCAGTGGCAGTGGCGCCCTCAGATTTGTATCTTAAGCTCCTCCATCGCTCCCTCTCTCCCACTCTCTTGAGAAGACAGGGGCACAGCTTTTGCCCACACTGCCCACGTTGATACCCATGCCCTTCATCTACCCTCACAGGAAGAACTCAGCAGAAACAGATTCTCTCCCAGCACCACAAGTGACTGTTTTGAGCTACTTTACTTAGAGAAAGAAAAGAGAAAGCACCTTCTGATGCATTCTGTCCCTTTCTTCATTTTTATCTCATTTTTCCTGTCCTCTCCTGCACCCTGGAGCCACCTCCTTTTCACAGATTTTCTCCAACAAAGATTTTTGGGTTTTAAGTGTTTTTTGCATTTTTCTTCTTCTGGGAAACCTGCCTGAATGTAGAGTTTACCAAGGCCACTGGGATGTCTGTCACACCACAGACCCTGCAGCAGAAGAGTTTCTTCTACACACGGGCTACAGGTGCTGGACTGGAGTAGACACAGGCCTCACTCTTAAGGGGGGCCCAGTGCAGGCAAGGGGTAGGGGTTGCTGTGGGTGGGCTGCCTCTGGCCCAGCCTGCTTTGCCTGCCCTGGGGAGGGGTACCTCTCTGCCAGTGCTTGGCGGAGGTGTTTCTCTTTGAGCAGCAGAGTTGATGTGGAGGGTTCCAGGGCAGGCTTCTCTTCAGTGGGCAGTTGTGTTTGTGGCATTTCAGCCTTTGTTTTTCTTACTTCTCTCTACTTTTTCTGCATCAACATGGGGTAGAGAGCAAATTCTCCATCAGGGAAGGGGAGGGACAAAGCCCCAGCCCTTGCTCACCTCTTCAAGACCTGTTGGGACCTGCTTAATTGGGTCCCTTAATTTGGCTGGGCCCAAGAAGTGGGATTTATCTGGAAAGTTACTTGGAAAAGGAGCCACTTTATTTTTCCCCCTCAGCCTCTAAATTCTGAGGTCCTTGAGAAAACCTGTGTTCCACAGCCTGACAGCCAAGATACTTGTCTGAAACCAGTGGGGTGTGCTGAAACTGAGAAGCATGACCTCAGAGCCAGACCTCCAGAGGAGTGGGGTGTAGGTTATGGGATGCCGGGCAGGAGGCTGGGCCTCAGCTGGGTCTCTGTCAGTCCAACAGAATGCTTGCACTCAGTGTTCCATGGTGGATGCTGGTGCCTGCTACCCCTCACCATCACCATCCTCCCTTGTGAGAGGCTTGCCCTGGGTGTATCTTGAATCAGGTTTTACTGTCCTCTCGCTGGCCCCACAGCACCCCTGACTGTGTTCTTTCACTCTTAGGTCTTAGCACACTTCCAGCTCATGGCAACCCATTGCTGCCATGTATTCATTCGGTTTTCTGTTTCCAACTAGAGTGTGAACTCTTTGAACAGGGAACTTGTCATTGCTGTTTACCATCAAGCTGTTACTTGGGGACATGTGAGTGTTGCAGCCACACAGCAAGGTTTTCCTACAGCAGCCCTGGGCCCACTGGCTTGTGGATTTCCCAGGGTGCCCTCCACTCAGGCTACAACAGCAGTTCTCACGTCCAAGAGGAAGTGAAGGATGACGGGGTCACGCAACTGGACACGCTAGGAAGCTGGCAGTTCCCAGTCCCACCAATGTTAGTTTCTCATCCCAGCTGGCTTTGTGTCTTGTATTCTTTGCTCTTTGTTCTTGGGGCCTTTGGAGAGCCAGGGCCGTGGGCACCCAGGGAATGGAAGGAGGCCTCAGAGTGAATGCTATACGCCCCCACCCCACCATTTACACAGCAGTCATCACTTGGTGGGGAGGAACAAGGACATCCTCATGTCTCAAAGCTGGCCCAGGCTTACAGACTAGTTCACTGCAGTAGCTACCACTCAGTAGAGGGCACTCCCTCTGTCCTGGGAGGCAGAGCTGATTATCTCCCTTCATGATGCCTTGACACTTCTGAGGCCCACTTCTCTAACCTGCTCCCTGCTGCTTGGCAGCAGGCCTGGCTTTTCCAGAAGCTCTTGTGGCCCCAGCTGCCTCTTGGAGTCATTTTGGGACCTGAGACCACCCACATCCAGAACACTACCCACCTGGCACATAGCTGGGTGCTGCAGGGCTAGGGATCTGTCTTACTCTCTCACTAGGGCCTCCACTCTGATGTGAAACCCCCCACCTTTTCCTCCTTGGACCCTACTCCTGGCAGGTTAACTGGTGATGGTCTCTGGTCATCCCTTCTTGTGTATCTTCTTCCTTGCCTCAGACCTGCTCAAGGAGTTATTTCTGAATAAAATTATTTGCTGGGTGCAGTGGCCCATGCCTGTAATCCTGGCACTTTTCACTGTAGGCCTCAGCCTACATTCTAGGCCACATCGTGAGAGGATCCCTTGATCCCAGGAATTGGAGACCAGCCTGGGCAAGATGGCAAAACCCTGTCTGCACAAAAAATTGGCATGGTGGTCTCACTTACTCAGGAGGCTGAGGCAGGAGGATCTCTTGAGCCCAGGAAGATGAGGCTGTAGTGAGCCATGATTGAGCCACTGATTGCATTCCACCCTGGGCAACAGAGCAAGGCCCTATCTCCAAAAAGAAGAAAGAAGAAAGAAAGAAAAAGTTACTGGGTCAGGCGCAGTGGCTCACGCTGGTCATCCCAACGTTTTGGGAGGCCGTGGCAAGTGAATCTGTTGAGATCAGGAGTTGGAGACCAGCCTGACCAACGTGGTAGAACGCTGTCTCTGCTAAAAATGCAAAAATTAGCTGGGCATGGTGGTATGTGCCTGTAATTCCAGCTACTTGGGAGGCAGAGGTTACAGTGAGCTGAGATTGCGCCACTGCACTCCAGTCTGGGTGACAGAGTAAGACTGTCTCAATAAAAAGAAAGAAAGTTACTGGCTAAAGGAAGTCATGCTCTGTGTGGCCTGGAGGGGAGGGAATCAACACCACAGTTATATGGGATGCCTGCTCCAGCAGCGTGGGAGAGGAAGCCTCAAGGAGTGTTTCCTGAGCCATCAGGAGGGGGTTCCAGGGCTACAGTCCTTTCTGAAGCATTGACACACATTTGGGGGAAGGTCCTTGCCATGGTGTGTTTCCACGATGATCAGTTTATTCCTGGTTTAAAGCAGGTCCCAGAATTCTGCTGGGAAGCGAGGCCTGTGCTTCTGCCTCTGTCCTGAGCCATCACTGGATTGAGCACAGCGCCCCCAGGGTAGGGCAGGGACTTGCCAGCTGGCTGGCAGTATGTGTGGCCAGACCCAGCGTCCATGTGTGGCTGCTGTTCCCTGAGCTACATGACCCCATGTGGTTCCATCTGATTACTGGATCTTAGGTTGAAAGGTCTTAGGGTCTCCTGCGCACAGTGGTTCCCTCCTGCAGCCTGTCCTCAGTGCCCCACACCTGCTGCCTGAACTTCTCTTACCTTGTCCCGCGTGCGCTGGAGGTGTCTCCCCCAGTGGTGCAGCCCTGCTTGGTTAAGTGCTGCAGGGACGATCTGAGGAATGAGGAGACCAACTTAGAGCCATGTCTGCTACAACAGAGCCTAGTCCCCTAGAGGAGGTGTGCTTGTGGCAGGCACACTCCCACCAGGGACCTCTGCACGTGCTGTGTCTTCTGCGTGGAACACCCTTTCAAGCCACAGACTCCTGCTCCCCACCACGCACCTGGCGGGAGCTTTGGCTGTTTTGCGGTTTGGGGGTGCCCTTGACCCAGTGCCATCTGTCAAGCACCCCCAGACTTCAGTGGGCTGGCTGCCTTGGTGGCCTGGGTCTCATGTCTTTACCTTGGCTGTGTTCTCCAGGGAGTAAGTGCCTGGCTACATCTGGACCACCTTGCTCTTCAAAGTGAGATTTGAGAGGAGTGTTGCAAGAGTTTTCGGAGGCCCTTGCCCCCATCTTGGCGGCAGAGAGGATCACCATCCTCTTTCGCCCTCGGTTGGTTTCTGTTGAGTTGGCCCCAGCAGCCAGTGAGGCCAGGTGATGCTAGGCCGCGGCCTGGGTACCCAGCAGCCCTCACAGCGTGTCTTTCTCTCACCAGGATGTGTTCGAAATGCGCTTTGCCAAGATGCCAGATGAGCCTGAGGAACCAGTGGTGGCCGTGTCCTCCCCGGCAGTGCCCCCTCCCACCAAGGTTGTGGCCCCGCCCTCGTCCAGCGACAGCAGCAGCGATAGCTCCTCGGACAGTGACAGTTCGACTGATGACTCTGAGGAGGAGCGAGCCCAGCGGCTAGCTGAGCTTCAGGAGCAGGTGAGGACGTTGGTGGCTCCATTCTTAATCCCCAGAGTCCATGGACCAGGGTGGCCTCCCCAGAAGTTTCTAAGAGATATTCTTGGCTCTGAGTTCCCAAGGGAGCAGAATTTTCACTGGACCGCCTGTGGCCTTTTCCCCTCTGCTAGGTCAAGTGCATGTTGATCATGCACGTATGTGTGTTATTTGTGTTGAGCTTGCAGTTGGGGATGGGGAGTGATGTGGCCATTTTCTGGGCAGAGAGGAGGTGGCTTGATCCTTTCAATGTCTGGAAGGAGGAGGTTGAGCCAGGATGTTCGCCTCTCCTGGGGCTACCTGGTTGTTCCTCTCCCTATAGCCAGTCATCAGGCCCTTCGTGCCTGACGTGTCTGTATGCTCTTAGTTAGCTTCTTAGGGGCCCTCCTTCTGGGATCAGGATGGCTGTGAGACTTAGTGTCTGTCAGCTTGATCAGCTTCTCTGTTGAGGAGGACACTGGCAATCTTTGGAGTTGAGGGAATGGGTGGAGATAGGCTTGTTAGGAATCTGGTTAACATGACAGGTGCAGAGCTGGGGGCCTTCCCTCCCTCTGCCTCCCCTACACACCCTGATGCCCCAGGTGCATGTTTTTTGGAGCAGTCGCCTGGGTCTTGGGTGACAGAAAAGTGGTCTTAGCCCTGAGTGTGTGTCTTGTCTGTCTGGTCCACAGCTCAAAGCCGTGCACGAGCAGCTTGCAGCCCTCTCTCAGCCCCAGCAGAACAAACCAAAGAAAAAGGAGAAAGACAAGAAGGAAAAGAAAAAAGAAAAGCACAAAAGGAAAGAGGAAGTGGAAGAGAATAAAAAAAGCAAAGCCAAGGAACCTCCTCCCAAAAAGACAAAGAAAAATACTAGCAGCAACAGCAGTGCGAGGTCTGTGTCCCCTGAGTTTGCCCTGGGTGGGGACCCTCCTTCCAGGGCCTGCTCTGAGACTGTGTGGGCCACTGCCCCTCCCCGTCCTCGTTGGGTGCGGAGGCTGCCCCTCTGCAGCGTGACTCCACAGGCCAGGCTGGTGGCCATTTGCACACAGGACTTAGCTGCACTGTCTCTGCCCCTTTCTGTAGGATGAGCCTTCGGAGCTCACCATGTTTCGTTGAGGGGGATGGGCGGCAAGGATGGGGCTGTAGCACAACCCCCACTCAGGCAGCCTGCAATCACAGTTGACTTTCAGTCTCTACTGGGTGCTCCCAGAGATTGAGTTGCCAATCCCCCGTTTCCTGTGAAGGCCGGTGGGTGGGGGGTATGGGAAGGGCGCCCCCGGCACCCCTTCACCCCAACATACATGTGGAGGAATGAGTGCCTGGCATCCTCAGGGGGCCCGTTCTTGATGATGTGTGCATCGTCCCTTCATAGCAAGAAGGAGCCAGCGCCCATGAAGAGCAAGCCCCCTCCCACGTATGAGTCGGAGGAAGAGGACAAGTGCAAGCCTATGTCCTATGAGGAGAAGCGGCAGCTCAGCCTGGACATCAACAAGCTCCCCGGCGAGAAGCTGGGCCGCGTGGTGCACATCATCCAGTCACGGGAGCCCTCGCTGAAGAACTCCAACCCCGATGAGATTGAGATCGACTTTGAGACCTTGAAGCCGTCCACACTGCGTGAGCTGGAGCGCTATGTCACCTCCTGTTTGCGGAAGAAAAGGAAACCTCAAGGTGTGCTTGGGCCCTCTGGGCGTGGGGGTCCTTCTGTGGGCCCCCTCAGTAACTTCCCTCCTTGCTCAGTCTACTCTCTCTGTGCCTTTTTTTTCCAATTATAATATTTGTGTTCTTGACACAGAAATCTCTGAAAGGTTGTGACGTCACCCTCGCCCCTAGGCTGTCAGTGTCTTTCTAGATCTCTGACTGGTGGTGTCTGGGACCCCTCTGCACCTTGTTGCCTGAAGCTGTGTTCTAAACCAGAGCTGCTTTCGACCCAGGCTGCCTGCTGCTGAGTCTTCCTCTGGCCTCTTTGGGGAAGGAGGAAAGGCGGGTCTGCAGGGTCCCAGGACCTGTGTACCGATGGTTAATGTAGCACTGAACTGGCCTTTGTCCCTCTCTAGCAGGGACAGTTAGGTGTGGCATCCTTTCTGGACTCTTCCAAGCAGCTGTTTTGTGTCACACAGCTCATCTTGGCCTACGGCTTTCCTCTGAGGACTTAGGATCCGGTGTCAGGGCATTGCACAGTCTTTGTCCCCAGCCCAGACTGGCTCTTGGGATCCTTGGTCCCCTACCTGGGGCACACCACATGATTATTCCGGCGTGTGTCTGAACAGCTGTGTTGAGAGACCCCCTGGGGTCTCTCCCTGCCTTGTCTTACCTCTGGGCAGCATATTCCTTTTGGATCCTCTTCTTCCCCTGTCAGAACAGTAACTGGGAGAATCCAAGCCTCATGCCCAGCAGTACCTTGTGTTAGGAAATTACCCCTCTGCCTGGTCTCTTGAATCCCTGATAAACCCCTCAAAGGGAACTTTGAGAGACTGAAGGAACCTTGAAATCCCAATGTCCGCAGTCTACGACCATGGGAACTGTGGGGCCACGTGAGTTCTGGGAGTGGCAGCTGGCAATTAGGAGCAGCCCCTGGGCCCACCGTGCACAGGCTCCTCACTGGTCCTTCCTCCAGTTGGATGGGGTGTGCCTGTGGCTTAGAGCGGCCTCCTGGGCCATGGCCCTGCCTGACCAGCTCCCATTGCTTGGATTGTAGCTGAGAAAGTTGATGTGATTGCCGGCTCCTCCAAGATGAAGGGCTTCTCATCCTCAGAGTCGGAGAGCTCCAGTGAGTCCAGCTCCTCTGACAGCGAAGACTCCGAAACAGGTTAGGTGACTTGTGTCTTATGTGTCTTACCAAACTTCTCCCACCTGTGCCCGGCACCAGCTCAGTCCTGTGTCCAGGATGCTAGAGCCCAGAGACGGCCATCCCAGAACTTGCTGGGTTCCTCTGTCTGCCTGTCTGTATCGTCTCCCTGGGGCCATGGATAGCCTTGCATTCTGTGCAGCAGTGTCCATTCTCTCAGCCTGTCCGTCATGCTGTCCCTGCCAGGGGCTGGTCATGGAGTACAGATGGCCAAGGACATTGACACTGCGGAGCCCTGGATGGTGGGTGGCGAGGCTGGGCCATGAGGACTGTGGGCATGGGGGCCCAGGCTGTGCTGTTGACCTTGAGGTGACCGTACCCAGCTTTGTGCCCCAGAGGAGACTTCGTGTCCCTAGGGCCTTCCCCATATCACAGTCACATGCAGTGCGGCCGCTTCAGGGAGACACTTTGCTCGTTTCTGGTGGATATGGAGCAGTCTGCTGCTGGCCCCTGCCATCAGCTGGGCCCCGGCCATTGCCTGCTCCTCCCCAGAGTGTGCTCGTTGCTGTGTTGGCTGCTTTTGAATCTGCCCTAACTCCACACGCACCTGGACTTGGTGTGTCTCTCCTGCAATTCTAACTAACAGTCCCTTCTCTTCAAGCCCTGTGGGCCTGCACGTCGGACCCTGGGTTCTGCATTAGAGCCCACCTTCTGAGCAGCAGCCTCAGTGGGAGGTGGAGGCAGGTAGCGATTCTGGGTGCCAGGTGGGAGTGGAGAGGGTCTGCTCTCCTCCAAGTGTGCACTTTCCTCATTATTCTCAGGGGCACAGATGCTCAGGCTGGCGCAGAGGAGAGGATAGGGAGGGAGCCATGGTGCCCAGGAGGCCTGGCGACCAGCCCCTGCTGAGCGATGGAGCTAACATCCTGTGTTTATGGCCAACGGGGTTGCCACTAGGCTGGTGCAGCTGCGTCAGTGAGCTGGCGTGCTGCAGACCACCTGAGAGCTGGCCCTAGGGTCTCAGGCAGGCTGGGGAATGGGCATCCACAGTGGGAAACCTGTGTTTTGGCAGTAGACTCCTGCATGTTTTCCCACGGGCCTGTCGCATCCCTGGGATTTTATTCTAACTAGAAATAAATGCTAACCGTCAATAATCAGTGCATGTAAATAACTTGATCGTGCCAAGGAAGATTGAGGACCCCTCACAGCAGCTGGGGAGAGCCATGTTGCTCTGAGGTGTGTGCGCACAGATGGGGCGGGGGCAGGTGGCACCTCGGGTCTCGTCAGTATTCCTTTTCCCTTGGACAGCCTGGTGCCCTCTGCTTCCCAGGTGAGTGAGGAGACTTGCCTTGAAGTGGGCTGAAAGACCCTCCAGGACTCCAGATGCCCACATTCTCTAGCACAACTGTGCAGAATGCCCTGGGCAGCTCACTGGCCTCGTGGCCTTCCCTGTCGCCATCCTTCACGCTTTCATCTCTAACCGGCACTCTCCCCACACTGCTTTTGTAATCCATCAGCCAGCAGGAGGCGCTGCACCCCATGGCTGCCCAGGATAGGGCTGGCTCTGCCACCCGAAGCTAGGGCCTCCACTCGCAGCACAGTTAGTGGGGTGAATGGCTGTATTCTTGGATCCAATTAGCATTCCTGGTGGCCGCTGACTTTTCACTTTCGGTGCCAGCCGAGCCTCCAGCTTGCCTTCCTCTGAGTTTTTGCATCTCCTGTTTTCTAGCTGACTGCTCCTACCGGAGGTTTTGTAACCTTTGCATCTAAGGATCTCAGTGACCAAGTGGAAACCCCAGATGCTGAAATTGTCAGGGGACCTGATTAACTAAAATGACATGGCATGGTTGTGATGGGGGTGCTACTTTAGCCCTCACAAGACAAGACACCTTAGAGGGCTGTGGACATCATATCCTGATTTCCAGTCTGTGGTTGTGGCCTTTGCCCTTGGCCTCTGCGTCCCTCTTCTGGGCTCCTCTGCTTTGGCAGAGAAGTTGGGAACGCTCCTGGCTTCCTGAGTGAGTGCCCCACACCCCTCCTCCCGCTGCTAAGATTTTATTATTTTTTCACTCCCCCACTTTAAAAAAAGTGGAAAGATTGTGCAACAAGTAATCTGAGAGTCCTGGGAACAGCTGTCCTGGCGGGAAGGAGGGCGAGATTTACTGTCTCAGAGCCGCTGGCTCCCAGGCTCCCAGGCTGTGGCGGTCCAGCCCTGGCCACTCGCGCAGCTGCCTGGGCTCTGGCCTTCCCCTCTTCCCAGACACCCTCCCCACCTTGGGTTTTGCCTGGCTCCCTTTTGTCTTCGCAGTCCTGGCCAGCAGGGGCTTTCCTTTGCCTTCTGCGTGCACTGAGTGAGCTCTGTCGTGGGCCGGCAGGGTGCTTCTGCTCTCAGGCGGGGTTGCTGCTAGGGTTTTGTACGGCAGATCCCGAAGCGGGAATCCACATCCTGGCACCAATAAATGCAGCCTTCTCCTGCCCTGTCCTGCACAGGACTCTGCATTCTCAGGGCCGGGGGGCAGAGGGGGCGTAGCTCCTTCAGCAGCTGCTCTCCTGGGTCCAGGAAGTCCAGCAGCCCTGATGTCCATGGCCAGTTACAGGCAGCTCTGCCTTAGTGGGGGAGTGGGTCAGGGTGGGGGAACATTATTTCCCTTTGGTATTTTGGGGCCTAATTGATTTGCAGCTCCCCCCAACCCCCCTTGTTCTTGTGTTTCCATTTGGATTGGAGCCGAAATTCCTGAAAGGGCCTATTTTTGTCACTTATACTACGGGGTTAGTTCCACTGACACGGCCCTGAGACATGAATCACCAAAAGAAACCGAACAGAGTCACTAGATTGAGGCTGGGGGGTGTGATACTGAACACTCCTCCTGGCAGCTCTCCATAGACCAGGATGCTGTAGACTGATGCAGGCATGGAGTGGTCCTCTGCGGCCAGGCTCCAGTTCAGGAAGCCACGGAACACAGGCAGGAGGAGGATGGCGGGGGTGGGTGCTGCTTTCCCAGCTGGGTCCCATGCTACCATGTATTCCCCACCCTCTGCCCCGGCAGCATGCAGTGCAGTGGGCCAGCTCTACCACTTCCTCTGATTCCGGCTAGTGCTTGGGCTGGGGTCTTTCATTGAGCTGTGATTCCAGCTAAAGCCTGGAGCTGCTTGAGGGTTCTGTATTGTGACAGGCAGGGGTAGGCCCCCCTCCCACCACCCCTAGGGCATCTGCAGACCTGGGGGGATCAGGCTGGAGGAAGACACTGTCCCAGGTAGGCTGTGGACAGTACTGTGGCTTTGCTGTCATTAGCAGCAGGGTTAGGTCTGCCCAGCATATGGGGCAGGGCATGTCCTAGGAATCTTCTAGCTTTCACTTGGCACATTGCTGACATCTGGCTCTTCCCAAGTGTCATGCACAGGTCTTTGTGAGCCGAGGTGTCTCCACAGCTTATATTCCTCTTAGGGATACCCCCTTCACCTCAGCTACCTGGGCTGGGACAGGGTCTCAGGGAGGTGTGAGAGATCCTCCTGGGCTTTGGTCTGGTCTTCTAGTTGGAGCGGGAGCGCAGTCCAGCTATTTTAGTCTCCTGGCTTCCTTTTCCCAGGATTGGAGCGTGTGGGTGTTTCTTAATGGCTCCAGGGGAAAAAGGAATGCTTGATGTTTTGGAAAGATTCGAGCTGGGAAGTGCAGACAGAGGCCATGGGGCGTTCTTACCACACAACCAGCCTCAGCTTCCTGACCCCCAGGGTCTTTGAGGCACTTAGTCGCATCGCCAGGCCTGCTGCTTGCCTCCTCCACAGTGTGGCGCTTACCTAGGGGAAGGGTGAGGACCCTGAAGGTGGGGGAATAGGAAGAGACTTGAAGATGGGGCAGTAGCCTTTCCGTCTGCACAGGCAGGTGACTCCCCCTACACACCCAGTATTTGCAGCTGGAGGGATTCTGGGGCTTCATGGGCGGGTGAGGGTGAGCCTTGTGGAATGTGGCCCGGAGTGAGAGGCCGCCAGTGGGCGGGTTTTTCCCATGCCCGCACTCAGGGGCCAGGGAGTAGTAGCACGTCGGTTGCATCCGTGACTCCAGCAGAGGCATCTGCTCTGCTGCGTGGGTGGGAACAAGCCCAGCGCCCCTCCCTGGTCCAGGGAGCCATGTTGGATGCCCCAGAAAAGGAAAGAAAGGACAAGACTTTATTCCTTAATGTGTTTCTTTTTCTTTTTTTCTTCCTCTTCAACAGTGTATATAATAGGTTCTGCTTTTTATAGAGTTTGAACTTTTTGTTTGGGGGATCTGGAGAAATGCAGAAATGAGGCTGTTTGCTCTTTCCCCTCCACTGGGGATCCTGCATTCTGGTACCTCCTTTCTTGGGGACCCAGGCGGAAGGGCTGGCATTGCCTCCCTGAGAATAGACAGTGCGCAGCCCCTGGATGTGAGATGAGCTCAAAGTCAGCAGGGGCCTAGTTGGCTTGCCATACCTGTCTGGTGGGACAGGGCAGGGGCACCACTCAAATTCAAAAGAAGCCGCTTGAGGTCAGTAAAGGAAATGCCGGCGTGCACTCAGGCAGGCAGGGCACTCATGGAGCTTGGTAGTGGGGGCCAAAGCCACTCTGTAGAAGCTGAACAGGCTGGGGGTGGTTTCCGAGGCACTCATGCATTCTGCCTCTGTGACCTTTCTAAGGGGGTGGTGGGTCTGTCCCTACCTATGGTTAGCTAGGCACGGGGCAGGGCTCCAGTCTCCAGTGCTGTTCTTGTGCCCATCAGCCACCAGGGTGCAGGAGGCTGGCTCGGTCTGCAGTTCTTCTGTTCTTGTGACTTAAATGGTACATTCCACACCATTTCTCTCACACTGGTTTCTCTCTCCCTCTACGTAGGTCCTGCCTAATCATTGGACACGGACTCTTAATAAAACGGTCTTCAGTTCCAGATTCCTTCCCAGCAAGCTATAGCTTAAGTCCATTTTCTTCCGTGAAAGGGACAGGACTCCATCAAGTTATGGAATTCCTCAGAGCCCTGGGCCTGTCCCCCGGGGTGGATTAGTCATGTCCAGCAGCACACGCCTAGTCCCGCCTTCGGGAAGGCTGCCTGCCTGGCCAGCAGCCTGGGCCTCCCTGTGTAAAGACTGCCTGGCTGTCCTGCCAAGCCTCCCTGGTCCTCTGGGGTCCTCTGGGTGGGTGGCATCTCCTGGAGGGTGATGACAATCCCCCACACATGCATTCATGTGGTGCTGCTCTGTGTGCAAAGCCAGACCCCAAGTATGTTTTCTCTCTCTGTCCCATCCCTCTTTTTCTGGGACTTTGGACCCTAACTACTTCCCTCCTGAACCTCGCAGTGACATTAGTCCAGGAGAGCTCTTGTTCAGTGTGTAGAAGAACACCCTGACCTCTAGAGCTGTCCCAGATAAGGAGTGGGAGCTTTAGAGGCAAGGCCTCTCGATCCTGGAGGGCTCAGTGAGGCTCTTCCCACAGCATGTTTCTCACTGATACCCTATAAGGCTCGAGCCACCGCTGACTCTAAGCCTTTTGGAGTCTTTCCTCCTCCGTCTCCATTGTTCCCGTGCATTTCCAAAAGCTTAAGTTGCCTGGCGGGCATTTCCCCAGTTTCTTTGGCCTCCCTCTTCTCAAGTCACATAGGGAAAGTACCTCCTGGAACCAGGCTGCAGTGTGCAGGACCTGCCGGGCAGGCACTGGTGAAGGGCCTTGGGCCCATCATCCCCCAACCCCACCTCACCCCACCCACCTCCTCTAGGGGGGCGGATCTGGGCTGGTGGACTGGAGAGGGTGTCACAGACCCTCAGGGACTGCCCCATGGACACCTTTGATTGGTGTTAACAGTGTGAACATTTTTCCCGTCTTCAGTCCCTTAGAATAACGACAGCCCCTGGGGTTGGGGCACGCGAGGGTGGCCACATCATCCAAGCCCTCCCAGAGGCACTAATAGGCTTTTTTGCTCTAAAAATAAATACCGGCCCTTTTTTGGTCACAAATCCAGCATCTCAGCAGAAAACTGCCTGACATGAAAAGTCCCCTAAGGAACTGCATCTGCGTTTCAGGGGCTTTTCATTTTTTTCTCCTTTTTTAAAGTGTAGATTGTGGGTGCTTCCTAAAGGCCTGCCTTCTTCTGAAACTGGAAGTGGGCTGTCGCCATGGGCAAGCCCTCGGGTGCCGGCTCCCCACCGGTGTGGGAGCCCTGGCAGCTCTCCTCAGCTCCCTGGGCTTGAGCAGCTGCAACTGCCCCAGATTTGCTGTGGAAGCAGGGGCTGGCCCTGGCCTCACCAGAGCCTCCTGGGGCCTGCATTGATGCTCAGGAGTTCCTGGGCTGCTCTTGATCCTCTCTGGGCATCCAGCTTCCAGTCAAGCTCCGTTTGCCAAACAAACTATTCTGAGCTGCCCTTTGGCCTGCGCCTGTTGTGTTCCTGTTGCAGCCCCGCCTGGCTGAGACGGGGGCAGGCGGGAGAGCCTTCATGCCCAGATTCCCACAGGACAGTTGGGGAGCTGCTGGCATTGTCTTTCTGGGAAGATTCTGCTTTCTTGGACCAAATGGCAGCCTGGATTCCCAGTGTCAGGCCTGCATGCTGCCCCTGCCCCCCACACACACATGCGCGCGCACACAGTGCACATGGGCCATAGCCACAGGCCAGCTCTCCTCCAGGGTCCTTTCAACTTCACTGTCCAGGGACCCTCTCGTTCTTGCCCATGGGGCTTCCATCTGGCAGAGAACGCTCAGGGCTTGTTGAACTTGAAAGCACATTAGACTTAAGCTGTCACCTGTGCTTGGTGCCCCAGGAACAGCCAGAGAGGACAGTGCCCACTCACTTCTCCTTGTTGGCAGCCTCCTGTGCAGGAAGTGCCAGCCGGGCCTCAACGCACCAGCTGGCTGTGGGTCCTGAGGAGGAGCGGGAGGCGGCCGCTCAGTGCAGGCGGGGACTCCTCTCCTCTGCCCTGACCTTACCCTCCATCCTGCCTCCTCCATTGGAGTGGGGCTGGGGGGTGGGCGGAATCAGTGTTTTAATCGGATTTTTAAAAAACATTTTATTTCTTTGTACAATTACCATCCTATGTAAAGATGAAATTTGTGTTGAGTTGAAGATTGTCATGGAATAAAGATCACACCGTACTTGAGGCCATCTTCATGTAACCCTTTCTAGAGAGTTTTGTGTGGGGGTGTCTTGGGGCTGGTGTGTTGTGAAGCTGTGCACTTCCTGTCTTGTCTTTTACTGGTAACTCCGACACAAGGCTCAGACCACGTGGGCCAGATGGGGCTACCTCTACCACCAGCCCCTTTAGTCATCTGGTCCTGGGGGTCTGCCGTGCACCTCTCCCCCACTTGTTAGTCCTGCCTTGCCTGGGGGCCCCAGCACTTGCAAGGGGCCCTGGAGACAAGTCCCTAGGATATTACCTGTGGCCTTTCCGAGGCAGCTGAGACATGCCCCCTGGAATCCCCACAGGCCCTGCTACATCTCCTCCTGTGGGCCTTTGCTTACAGCCTGCAGGCTGTGAGGGGTTAGAGTGGCCATTCCTCTTTTACAACTGAAAAAACAAGGTTTCTTCCAAGGCCACAAGACAACAGGCGAGCCCCAGCATGTCCTTCCCTTGCACTCACACTTTCTCCCTCAACTCTGCATCTGGACACATCCCCGAGGCTTCTCCTAGTCAGATTTCACACGGTGGCCCTGCTGCTTCCCGCTACCTTCCGCCTCCTGCCCCAGGTCCCCTCCCAGGTATGCCCAGCATGCCCCCAGACACCATGGCTCCTTCACCTCCTCACACTGGGATTAGTGCTGGGAGAGAAGCCGTGGCCTTTTCTTCCTGCTTCCCTAGTGTGCAGGGTCTCACTGGTCCTGTGGCCGCCAACCTCTGCAGCCAGTGTTCCTCCCCGCTGCACCACAGCAGTCAGACTCCCTGTTGCCCTGACTCTGCAAATCTACCCGAGCTTTCCCTTCTGGCATGTCTCACCCACAACAGTCTCTCTCTCACCAGATGTCATACTCTGACCCAGAGCGTCCTGAGCCCTGTATGCAGGTTTGAGGTGGGGCCCCAGGTTCCCCTGTGTCCCCAGTTGCAGCCCCTGGTCATTTGTACAAGGACGTGTGTCTGTAGCTGCTGAGGTCTGTGTCCGTGTCTTGTTTCGTGTGGAGTGGTGAGCTCTTACAGGGCACAAGGTCTTTCCCCATCCCTTTTGGTGTCTTGCTGCACTGAGGGCCACGAGCCTCACAGAAGCTTAGCGTGGCCCTCCACGAAGCAGATCCAAGTGGAAGGAGCCTCGATTTGGGCAAAGCATGTGTCCTCCAACACCAGCAGCAAGAGGCAGCACCCTGGCAAGGAGCTCAGGCAAAGCCAGGCAGTGCCATGAAGTGCTTCTCAGTGACAGGAATCCAAAAGGCGCCATATCATGGGCCCGGCCTCCAATCTGGTGGCTGGCGACTGTATGACCTGCCAGCCCGTGAGCACTGGCCAGGGCTCATGTCCCCCACTGGGGCTTGTACACCATCCATGTTTGGTGAGGGGACATCCAGCTGGCAAAAGTCCCTTAGTGTAAATCTCTGGGGTGGGGACAGAGGTGGGCATGCTGGCTCTTGAGTACACCTTGCAGGGGCAGACACACCCTGGACCCATCCACCCCCCTGTGGTGCCAAGCTGTCAGCCCACAGGAGCGAGGGCACATGCCGCCTTCTGTCTGCAGCATGGTGACTGTGTCCCAAAGCAGGGACTTCTGAGGTCCACCTACCTCTTTAGTTGCTGGTCATTCCCAGGGGGCCAGCCTGCTCCTCTTTTTTTCCTCCTGGAGTGGGCTCTCTACATTCTCCCTTGCCGATATGTTCCTCACCGTCCTGTGGCTCTCGCCCCAGCTGAGCCTCTCTGCTTCCCCTTGGAGAATGGAAAGGAGTGGGCCTCAGAGGGCCATGCAGTTGGAGGCCCCTGTGAAGCTGCTTTTTAGCCATGTGACCCTAGACGAGTCTCCTCCCTTCTCAGAGCCCCTCTTTTCTCAACTGTCAGATGAATGTGACCATTGCAGCCATCACAAGTTGTTGGAAAACTGAGCAGGTTGCCGTCCAGGCCATGCACTCAGTCCCTATAGTGAGTGACTGACCCTTTTATAGTGGGAGGCGTTGGGCAAGCTCTCAGCTTCCGGTGCGGCTGTGGTGATCTGAAGCTTGGCAGGGGAGGCTTTTTCAGGCACAGTCCCTGCTAGGAAAAACAGCAAGCCAAGTGGGTAGGTGATGCCTCGCATGTCTCTCCCTCCCCCGTGATGACCAACTCATCCCGCTTCGAACCCGGCTGCCCTCTCTCAGGGTCACTGGTCCTCCTGAACGTGCCCTGTTTTTTCCTCTTTCTCTATCCAAGGCCAGCTCACTCACCACCTCCCCCAGAGCCTCACTACCTTCTCTTTTCCTCTGCAGAGATGGCTCCGAAGTCAAAAAAGAAGGGGCACCCCGGGAGGGAGCAGAAGAAGGTACATGGGCTCAGGGGGCATCCTCCATTATGTGGGAAACTGGGTCTGGCCCTGGCCGGTTCTGCCTGCCTGACATCAGCCTGTCTGTCTGTCTGTCTTTCTGTCTGCAGCACCATCATCACCACCATCAGCAGATGCAGCAGGCCCCGGCTCCTGTACCCCAGCAGCCGCCCCCGCCTCCCCAGCAGCCCCCACCGCCTCCACCTCCGCAGCAGCAACAGCAGCCGCCGCCCCCACCTCCCCCACCATCCATGCCTCAGCAGGCAGCCCCGGCAATGAAGTCCTCGCCCCCACCCTTCATTGCCACCCAGGTGCCCGTCCTGGAGCCCCAGCTCCCAGGCAGCGTCTTTGACCCTATCGGCCACTTCACCCAGCCCATCCTGCACCTGCCGCAGCCCGAGCTGCCCCCTCACCTGCCCCAGCCGCCTGAGCACAGCACTCCACCTCATCTCAACCAGCACGCGGTGGTCTCTCCTCCAGGTGAGCCGTGGCCCACCCCAGTGTGGGCTGAGACCCCTTCCTGCCTCGGTTCGCCTATGTGGTGTCTGAGTACTCTGGCTGGGCGGCAGCTTAGCCTCAGCGGCTCTGGTCTCTAGAGGGAAGATCCGCGGTTTCTCAGGGCCATCTTGGAAGTTAAAGGAGATGCTTCAAGACAGGTCTTGCAAGTTGATTCAGAAGATTTTTGTTTTTGTTTTTGTTTTTTAAACACCTGAGATCATTTGAGTAACAATCTAGATTTTGACTTATTTTTCCTGCTGGGCCAGGCGTCATGTTAGATGAGAAGAGCTGCGACCCCTCTGTAGCTTTTCTCATCAGGGGTTGGGAGGTGCACTCATGCAATGGGATTCCTCCCGTGGAACCTGGACAGCACTCACCTGGGGGATATGGGGACAGGGCCACCTTCCTGGGGGCCTGGGCAACGGCCGGGCAAGTGAGGGACCAAGCTCTGCACTGAGGTCTGAAGGGCCATTGTGAGCATGGGGAGCAGGAACTGGGGACACAGCATAGGGCAGGACGACACTGCCCTAAAGCCCTCTCTGGAAGCTGGCTGCTGCTCTGGAGTTTGTGGGAGACCACGGTAGGTGGGGAGGGAGTGCCAGTTTGAGGGAAGCCAGTAGGAGGCCACTGGAGTCCAGATGAGGTCAGGATGGAGCAGAAAGGCCAGGCTGGGGCCACAGGTGCTCAGGCCTCACCGCCTCGGTATTGTGTCGTTCCAGCTTTGCACAACGCACTGCCCCAGCAGCCATCACGGCCCAGCAACCGAGCCGCTGCCCTGCCTCCCAAGCCCGCCCGGCCCCCAGCCGTGTCACCAGCGTTGACCCAACCACCCCTGCTCCCACAGCCCCCCATGGCCCAACCGCCCCAAGTATTGCTGGAGGATGAAGAGCCACCTGCCCCACCCCTCACCTCCATGCAGATGCAGCTGTACCTGCAGCAACTGCAGAAGGTGCAGCCCCCTACGCCGCTACTCCCTTCCGTGAAGGTGCAGTCACAGCCCCCGCCCCCCCTGCCGCCCCCACCCCACCCCTCTGTGCAGCAGCAGCTGCAGCAGCAGCCGCCACCACCCCCGCCACCCCAGCCCCAGCCACCGCCCCAGCAGCAGCATCAGCCCCCTCCACGGCCCGTGCACTTGCAGCCCATGCAATTCTCCACCCACATACAACAGCCCCCACCACCCCAGGGCCAGCAGCCCCCCCACCAGCCCCCAGGCCAGCAGCCACCCCCACCGCAGCCTGCCAAGCCTCAGCAAGTCATCCAGCACCACCATTCACCCCGGCACCACAAGTCGGACCCCTACTCAACTGGTAAGTGGCCCTCACCTGTGGACTCTAGGGAGGCTGGTGCTGGGCCTGTAGTTTTGTCCTCAGGAAGCCAGAAGGGTTAACTCATGCTTTAGGCTGCAGTGGGTTCAGAGCTGAGCCTCAAAGTCTGGCTGTTTGGAGGGGGACCTGGAAGGGTCATTGGTGCTTTCTGCAGCGTGTTTCATCAGGTGTCTGTCTTGCTTGTGAGTCGAGATCGCCCAGAATAAGGCCCCTCTCGTCCCTCTTAGAACTTAAGAGTCAGGAGCACGACAATGCTAGGTGACTTCTCGCTAGGTGGGGAAGCTAGGGGCCCAGGGGAGGCACCTGATCCACCTCGAGGGGGTCAGGATATGCTTCCAAGAGGCAGTGATCACAGACAGGTAGCAGCTAACTTAGAAAGCAGAGTGAGTAGTGAAGTTCAGGGAGAGCCAGAACCATGGTGGGGAGCACTGCGCTGGAAGCTCAGAGGCAGCTCAGAGCCCGCCCGGGACCTGTCCTCGTCACCTGTTCCCAGCCTCCAGTCCAGTCCAGGCCACCCTTTTCCCATTGACAGCATTGGTCAGGCCACACCTTCTCACCTTTTCTGGGCACTTAAGTGTCAGTAACCAAAATGTCCTGGCTGGCTCTGGCAGGGGACGTTCTGGTCAGTGCCTCCTGATGTGGTGCTGCAGGGTTAGGGTGGAGGGTCCTGGCCTCAACAGTGTAGATGGTGCTGTCTGTCTTGGGCGTGTACCAGGTGCTACCTGCAAGCAGCAACAAGGCAGGCCTGTGATTACTCCTAACTCAACAAAAGCTGCTGGGTGCAGGCCGAGTGCGGTGGCTCACGCCGGTAATCCCAGCACTTTGGGAGACCAAGGCAGGTGGATCACCTGAAGTCAGGAGTTTCAAGACCAGCCTGACCAAGATAGTGAAACCCTGTCTGTGTTAAAAATACAAACATTATCCAGGCGTGGTGGCAGGCACCTGTAATCCCAACCACTCGGGAGGCTGAGGCAGGAGAGTTGCTTGAGTCTGGGAGGCGGAGGTTGCAGTGAACTGAGATCGTGCCACTGGACTCCAGCCTGGGTGACAGATTGAGACTCCATCTCAAAAAAAAAAAAAAAAAGCTGCCAGGTGCCAAGTGGATCGCTGCGTGTCCTGAGCCAGGAACAGCTGCCTGTCCTCCTCGGGAAACACTGGTGTTGGGCTTCGCAGCTGTGCGGCTGTGCCTGTTCTCACACGAAGCAGGGCCAGGCTCCTGTTGGGGGTAATAGACGGAATGCAAGGCATTTAGAGCCAGCACTCAGGTGCACCGGGCGCCTACCAGGACTGAGGCAGGTCTCCTCCAGCCAGCTCTCCTTTAGGTCCCTGACCCTGACTCGAGCCGCAACAGGCTAGGATGGGGCATCAAGAGGAGTGTGGATTGGGATCATGCTGGGAGCTTCGGGCCAAAAGCCAAGTTGTTAGACTCCCAGAGAGACTTAACAGGCATCCCTGGGCACCCTGCCAGCTTTCAGGAGCCATCCGTGAGCCACCCTCTGAACCCACCAGCAGGCGGGTGGTTTCTATAAACCACAGCCCCCGGCGCCTACTGTTGCCCAGGTCAGACTCAGCAGGTGCTGAAGGCTTCCCACCCTGGGTGGGTGGGAAGCTGTTGCAGTCGTGTGCCTGTGGATCCCTGGCGGGCCAGACCTGGGGCCCTCCAGCACTGAATGGAGATGGCAGTGCCCAGAGTGGTCCCAGTGTGCTAGAATTGAAGGAGATGTCAAGGCCAGGAAAACCAGCCACACAGGGCAGTGGGCTGCGGGGACAGGGTGGGCCTGGCCACCATATGGGCTCCAAGCAGCTGCAATGTCTTCTGGCATTAGGAGTGGGTCCTGGCTCTAGAGAGGCAGGAGAATCTACCACACCTGGGGCATTGTGGTTTGCTCCAGGCCTATGAAAATAGGTGCCTCCAGCCAACAGGACTCCTGGAGAACCCAAGGGTGCCTGTGCTGGCAGACGGTGGAAGGAGATGGGCGTGAGGCTAGGCTGGGAGCAAAAGCATTGCAGAGAGGCAACCTCCTTTGTGGACAGTGTGGCTTGTCCCGAGCTGGAGCTAGTCAATGGGCGGTGAGGCCCCTTGCCTGCAGGGATTCCAACAGAGAGAGGCCACGTGCTGAATGGCCAGGAGTCAGCTCCTCCAGCTGCGCAGTCCCGAGGTGCTGGCTTACTGTGATTCAGAGCCCAGTAGTCCCTGTGGCTACTGGATCCTTCCCAGCCTTGGGTTGGATGCAGGTGGCAGGCTGGTCTGTTTCCAAAAAGAGACAGCTCCAGGCCCTGTTCTGCCTGCTCCCCACTCGGCCCAGGTGGAGGCCAATTCCAGGCTTCCCTCTTCTGTGGGGCGTGCAGGCTGAGTGGGGAATTAGGACCATGGGGAGGGTCCTGAGCATCCCCAACCTCAGGAGTGAGTCCTGCACCCCCTGCTGTCATCCAAGTGGGCCAGGAACCCAGGCTGAGCTTTGTGGGGTTAAAAAGTATTAGGGCCCAGGCCCTGCCAAGCCCACATGTGTCAGGATCTGTGTTTGCCACAGCATCCCAGATGGTTCTGATGCACACAGGAGGGTCAAACACCAGGACTGGTGCCACAGGGCTCCAGAAAGCCCTGCTGCACACTGAGTTATTACCCACGTGCAGGGGGACACAGGGCACTCAGCCCTTTGGGGGAGGGGTCATGTCCTCACCAGGCCCAGTCTCTTGCATGGGTCTTTACTTTCTTGAGCTGAACTGATGGACCCTTGTCCCAGGGCCTGGGTGGCATGTGCAGGTTCTCCGTCCAGCCCATCTTTTCCTTCCTGACAATTCTCTCAGGGCCCAAGTGGCCCAGGGCCTGCAGCTCTAAGCCAGCCCCTTGACATATTCCTTGTCCCCTCTCCTAGGTCACCTCCGCGAAGCCCCCTCCCCGCTTATGATACATTCCCCCCAGATGTCACAGTTCCAGAGCCTGACCCACCAGTCTCCACCCCAGCAAAACGTCCAGCCTAAGAAGCAGGTAACGGGCAGGGCTGGGCCATAGTCTCCAGGGCCAGGCGTGGACCGGGGCCGGGGGTACCTGCTCACCTCACCAGCTGCTGTGCCTGTGCCATCCCAGGAGCTGCGTGCAGCCTCCGTGGTCCAGCCCCAGCCCCTGGTGGTGGTGAAGGAGGAGAAGATCCACTCACCCATCATCCGCAGTGAGCCCTTCAGCCCCTCGCTGCGGCCGGAACCCCCCAAGCACCCGGAGAGCATCAAGGCCCCCGTCCATCTGCCCCAGCGTGAGTGCCCTGTCCGCCCACAGCCAGGGCTCAGGTCCCCAGGCCTATGTTGGACGTGAGCTTGCTGTGGGGCTGGTGGACCATGCGCCGCCGTGGGCCTGGGCCCATGGGCTGTTTATGTTCCAGGGCCGGAGATGAAGCCTGTGGATGTCGGGAGGCCTGTGATCCGGCCCCCCGAGCAGAACGCACCGCCACCGGGGGCCCCTGACAAGGACAAACAGAAACAGGAGCCGAAGACTCCGGTTGCACCCAAAAAGGTCGAGATGGAGGTCCATGGGTGTCGTTTGCCCCTTGGCCATGGAAGGTGCCATGCTGGGCATGCCCCCTGCTATGCCCTTTAGGCACAGCAGACCCCTCACCCACCCCAACCTCTCTGTTCTGCAGGACCTGAAAATCAAGAACATGGGCTCCTGGGCCAGCCTAGTGCAGAAGCATCCAACAACCCCCTCCTCCACAGCCAAGTCATCCAGCGACAGCTTTGAGCAGTTTCGCCGTGCTGCTCGGGAGAAGGAGGAGCGTGAGAAGGCCCTGAAGGCTCAGGCTGAGCACGCTGAGAAGGAGAAGGAGCGGCTGCGGCAGGAGCGCATGAGGTGGGCGAGGGCTCTGGGCGGGGCATGGGGACTCCTGGGGCCACACCAGTCCCCAGGCTGACTGGGACCCTCTGCCCAGGAGCCGAGAGGATGAGGATGCGCTGGAGCAGGCCCGGCGGGCCCATGAAGAGGCTCGCCGGCGCCAGGAGCAGCAGCAGCAGCAGCAGCAGCGCCAGGAGCAGCAGCAGCAGCAGCAGCAACAACAAGCGGCTGCAGTGGCTGCCGCTGCCACCCCCCAGGCCCAGAGCTCCCAGCCCCAGTCCATGCTGGACCAGCAGAGGGAGTTGGCCCGGAAGCGGGAGCAGGAGCGAAGACGCCGGGAAGCCGTGAGTCTGGAGGCCTGGTGGGGACCCTGGCCTAAGGGTTAGCTCCTGGGGGAGCTGGGAAAGGGGTACTGGAGACTGGACAGGGAGGGGCAGCAGGGGAGCCCAGGCCCTGCTGGTCAGCGTGCGGTCCTCTGGGCTCAGATGTAGGGGCCTGAGTGCTGTGTGTGAACGGGATGGGCGCTGTGAGGGGTCAGCCCTGGGGAGGGCAGTGGGTGTGAGGACTTGGAGCTGCAGGGTGGCTAGGTCACCCTCCTGACTCACTCCTTCCTTTCTCCTCCAGATGGCAGCTACCATTGACATGAATTTCCAGAGTGATCTATTGTCAATATTTGAAGAAAATCTTTTCTGAGCGCACCTAGGTGGCTTTTGACTTTGATTTTCTGGCAAAACATTGACTTTCCATAGTGTTAGGGGCGGCGGTGGAGGTGGGAGCAGCGGCCAGGGGATGCCTCAGGGCCTGGCCCTCCTGCATGCTATGCCCGGGGCAGGCCTGACGGGCAGCTGAGGATTGCAGAGCCTATCTGCCTTACGGCCGGTCGGACAGACGTCCCGCCACCCACCACCCCGCACAGGACGTCCGCTCAGCGCACGCCTTGTTACGAGCAAGTGCCGGCTGGACCCAAGCCCTGCATCCCCACGTGCGGGGCAGAGGCCCTTCTCTCCGCCAAATGTCTACACAGTATACACAGGACATCGTTGCTGCCGCCACCGTGACTGGTTTTCTGTCCCCAAGAACGTGACGTTCGTGACGTCCTGCCCGCCAGGAGTCCTTCCCCACACCCTAGCAATCGCCGCCCCCTCCCAGGAGGCCAGGGCAGGCCCGCGTGGGCTGGAAGCGGGCGAGGCCAGCCCACCCCCTCGCTGGCACTGACTTTGCCTTGAACAGACCCCCCCGACCCTCCCCCACAAGCCTTTAATTGAGAGCCGCTCTCTGTAAGTGTTTGCTTGTGCAAAAGGGAATAGTGCCGTGGAGGTGTGTGTGTCCATGGCATCCGGAGCGAGGCGACTGTCCTGTGTGGGTAGCCCTCGGCCGGGGAGTGAGGCCGCCAACCAAAGTCAGTTCCTTCCCACCTGTGTTTTTTTTTTTTTTTTTTTTTCTATATATATTTTTTGTTGAATTCTATTTTATTTTTAATTCTCTCTTCTCCTCCAGACACAATGGCACTGCTTATCTCCGAAATGGTGTGATCGTCTCCTCATTGAGCAGCGGCTGCCACCGCGCTGTGGGTAGTGTGTGACCGTGGCTGTACTGTATAGTGAACATAGTTGGCATATCTTTGTTTGAAGTTTGTTGGTGACTCCACCAAACTGGTGTAAAAAAAGAAAAAGCTCAAAAAAATCCACAAAAAAGACAAAACACAAAAAAATCCGCCTATATTTTACTCAGTTTCAAACTTTATTAGTCTATTTTTAATTATAAAACCAGAAAGCTGCGATTTCTTTTCCTTCCCCTCCCCCCCCCCCCACCCATTTGTTGGCTTTTTTGTTTTTTAATGTCAGATCTGTTGAGTTGGGTTTTTTTGTCGTTGTTTTTTTTTTTTTTTTTTTTTTTTTTTTTTAACACTGAGAAAGGAAGGGCCAAGGGATGAGGTGGGCACCAGACCCTGGGGGCGCCACAGACTGAGACTCCCCCACCTGGCGCCCAGCCCTGACCAGCTGGCCGCTCCTGCCCATGCTTTTTTTTTTAATTTTATAATTGGAGCCCTTGGTGAGGTTACGCGTGCCATGAGAACCCACTCTACACCATGACGCTGGTGCCTCAGTGTTGGCCAAACTCTGGAGTCACTGACTGGTTTGACTTTCATACGGTGAATATGCATTTGGTCTGTACTGATCATGGAATAAACACATCTCTCTTTTTTAATGCTGGCGTCTCCCTGACATTTCTTTGTGAACTATTGCCTAGGCTAGGCCCAGGGGACCCCCTGGACCCCAGACCACCTCTGTACAGGATCTACCGCCAGGGATTACCTAGCCCCTCTCCTGTGACCTGTCCCTGTCTGCCCTGGGCAGGAGCCATGCAGGCTCATACCAACCACCCCAAGCTGAAGCTGTGACGCAGAGCCCAGTACCCATCCTTGTGGACCCTGGCCAAGGTGGAGGGTGTACTCCAGCAGAACCCTGGCCAAACTCCAGACAGTATTCTTCCCTCCACTCTACTCCATCCTGTCCCCCCATTCACCAAAGGTCTTGGGCCACTTCTCCCACCTTGCCTGCCTCAACCTAACTCCTCCTTTCATTTAAGCTCAGGGTTAACCAGATATTCTTAGATAAGTCTACATCCCCCGAAATAGAATCCTAACCCCCCCATGCATATACACACACGCGTGCACATTGCTGTCCCAGAAAGCCCACAGGTGGCCACCCTGCCTGTGTGCCCACCTGTGTACGCACATGCCCCAGCCACAAGGCACGGGTGACGGCCAAGAAGAGCCCCTAAGATGTAAGATACAAGTATATAATTTATATGTATGCAGAGACAAACTGAAACATTTCTAGCACTGTTTATTAACCTACATCCCCTCTTTTTGACCTGAAAGGTCCTTTATTGTCTTTGGATCTGCCAAATCTCCCTGTGAGGGTGTGGTTCAGGCATCCAGCCAGAGGCCCCCCACTTCCTCGATGTCCCTGCCCACTCAGGCACTTCCTCATATACCACTGTGCCGCTTCAAGTGTGACGTATTTAGGTTCTTTGGGGTTTCTTCCATCTCATCCCACCCCCTCATTTTTGTTCCTTGTTTTGTTCAGACACTTCCCCAGGCTGGGTCCAACTGCTGAGCTGGATAGTTTTCTCTGCACCTTCCTGCTGAAGATTTAACTCTGCCATGGCCTTCTCCACACCTCCCTGATGGGTGTCTCTCTAACTGGGTTGTAATTAGAACTGGGATCTATTTAATTTCTCCAGCCATTTCCCAACCCTTCCCACAGTACTAGAAATCTTAGTCCTATACCAGAGTAAGAGGTGTGTACAAGCCCCCACTGTACTGTATGCAGGGATCGCTTGGCCAATAATTATGTCAGTGCATCTGAGAGCTGTATTAAACACTTCAGACATTTGTAGAAGGGAATTCATAGACTTTTCACTTATATACGAAAGGTTCTTTTTTTTTTTGTGCAGTTCTCATTGCAAAAATAAACATTTGTACTGAATATAAAGTTACTCTCCTGTGACGACTGCTGTCTTTTTGTTTGAGGGTAGACAGAAGCGGGGAAGGTGAGGGCTGGGGTTCAGTGATGTGTAGCAGAGGAAGAAGGGAGGTTCCCAAGACATGCACCACCCATGCGGCCAGATTAGCGGAGTCAGGAGGGAGAGATCCTGGGAACATTAAATTGTGAGAGAATTGATTTAATGGAAGGTGTAAAAGAAAAAGCTGCCAGGCACGGTGACTCATGCCTGTAATCCCAGCACTTTTGGGAGGCCGAGGTGGGAGGATCGCTTGAGGTCAGCAGTTAGAGACTAGCCTGGCCAAGGTGGTGACACCCCGTCTCTATTGAAAAATACAAAAAATTAGCTGGGCGTGGTGGCACACGCCTGTAGTCCCAGCTACTCTGGAGGCTGAGGCAGGAGAATCGCTTGAACCCTGGAGGCGGAGGTTGTAGTGAGCCGAGATCATGACACCACTGCATTCCAGCTTGTGATTTGGTGAGACTCCCAACTCAAAAAAAAAAAAAAAGCTTTGATGTAGGCTAATCACACAACAAAAGAAAGGTAGTGGTTAAGTAGTCCAGGGAGAACAAAAGTTTGTACACTATGGGCAATGTAATCATAGAGGTCTATTCAGCTCCGAGATGCGTTGTTGACTGAGGCAGAACATAAACCACTATTCACCTTTAAGTAGCAACTTCATGGACTTAATTATGGTCCCAGGACAGTAATGTTTAGCAGCCTTGACAGTTCAAAGGTATATGGATAAAAGTGGGAGGTGGAAAGGGGCAAGAGGTGACAAGTGGAGTGTTTTTTTTTTTTTTCTTTTTTTGAGACGGAGTCTCACTCTGTCGCCCAGGCTGGAGTGCAGTGGCCGGATCTCAGCTCACTGCAAGCTCCGCCTCCCGGGTTTACGCCATTCTCCTGCCTCAGCCTCCCGAGTAGCTGGGACTACAGGCGCCCGCCACCTCGCCCGGCTAGTTTTTTTGTATTTTTTAGTAGAGACGGGGTTTCACCGTGTTAGCCAGGATGGTCTCGATCTCCTGACCTCGTGATCCGCCCGTCTCGGCCTACCCAAAGTGCTGGAATTACAGGCTTGAGCCACCGCGCCCGGCAGACAAGTGGAGTGTTTTTAAAGGAAACTAATAGGGAAACAAAAAACAGCATGTCCACGGGTAGTGATGTGAGCAAGTCTGTGGCTAATGTCATACATTGATTAAGTCAAGAAATAGAGGCGGGACATGGTGGCTTACATCTGTAATCCCACTTTGGGAGGTGGAGGCTTGAGGATTGCTTGAGGCCAGGAGTTTGAGACCAGCCTGGACAATATAGCAAGTCCTCTCTATGAAAAGTTTTTGAAAAATTAGCTGAGTGTGGTGGCACAGGCCTGTAGTTCCAACGACAGGTTGTAGTGTTTGAGCCCAGGAGTTCGAGGCTGCAGTGAGCTATGATCGAAACCCCATCTGAAAAAAAGAAAACGCTAAAAACGTTCCAGTGGCTGCTTCCGGGAGGAAGGGTAGGTGTAGCCACAGATTGCTGTCTTTTTCCCTACATCTTTGTGGATGGCTGTTTAACAGGATGTATGTCTTCAGGCAAATGACTTCATCCTCGAATTTCAGGTTCATGATCTACAGGATGTGATTATGCTACTTCGACCTAATAGGGTTGCTATACGGGTTAAGTGATGGGTGTCCCTAAAATGTTCAAGGATATCGGGAGAAGGTTGCAAAATAGGAGGAAGAAGCTGGCTGGGTTTTTTTTGTTTTGTTTTTGTTGTTTTTTTTGAGTCCGAGTCTGGCTCTGTCGCCCAGGCTGGAGTGCAGTGGCGCAATCTCGGCTCACTGCAACCTCTGCCTCCTGGGTTCACGCCATTCTCCTGCCTCAGCCTCCCGAGTAGCTACAGGCGCCAGCCACCACGCCCGGCTAATTTTTTTGTATTTGTTTGTTTGTTTAGTAGAGACGGGGTTTCACCATGTTAGCCAGGATGGTCTCGATCTCCTGACCTTGTGATCCGCCCGCCTCGGCTTCCCAAAGTGCTAGGATTACAGGCGTGAGCCACCGCGCCCGGCCAGAAGCTGGCTTCTTGCAGGGACAGCAGGGCCGCAAGGCTCTGTGACTCTAGGCCCCATCACACCCGGCCCTGTCCCACTTCCTTTTTCGGCCAGAACCCCAGAACCCCAGTGATTCAATAGGTCGGGTCCTCCTCGGGGGAACCAGGCCTGCCCTCTAGGAATCAGGGTATCCCCGCCTCCTTGGCCAGCTCTCGGAGCCTGGGACTCAACACCTGCCGATTGGCTGCCGGGCCAGGACCTGTCGCTTGGGCATCAGTGGCCGCCGCCGTCCAATCACAGACGTACAGGGGCGGGCGTGTGGGCCTGTTGGACCAGCAGGAGGACGGCGACGGGCCGAGGCCGCTGGACCCGCCGTTGGAACCACAGCTGGGTGAAGTCAGTGCTGCTAGGTCTTTGGAGCCAGACCCAGGGGAGGGTCGCGCGCCCCAGGGTGGGGAGCACCAGGCGGGCGTCGGCCGGGCCTCCCGAAGCCTCCTCGAGCCGTTAATACCGCCAGTGCCTCCCTCCTAGTCCTACATCTGGCATTGCCTGTTCCTCTTCGGCTTCCAGGCCCGCCCGACCCGCCATATTAGGTCCCGGCCCCGCCCTCCGTCTCATTGGCCCCCCCCAACCCAGGCCGACCCTCAGCTCTTTGGCCCAGGCTCCCGCCTTCTCCGCCCAATGTTAGGCCTCACCTTCTCTAGGATCCACCCTCTCCCCGCCCACCTTCATAAGCCACACCTACCACTCCAACTCTCCTTTCTGGCTTGTAGGCCGCACCTACTCTGCATATGCCCCGCCCCTCACTCCAGGTCCGCCCACTTAACTGAGGATCCAGGATGCCCTCCTTAAGGTTTGGGCTCGGAATTGCCTTTTTTTTTTTTTTTTCTTGTGACGGAGTTTCCCTGTTGTCACCCAGGCTGGAGTGCAGTGGCGCGATCTGAGCTCACTGCAACCTCCACGTCCCGGGTACAAGCGATTCTCCTGCCTCAGCCTCCCAAATAACTGGGATTACAGGCGCCCACCACCACGCCCACCTACTTTTTGTATTTTTAGTAGAGACGGGGTTTCACCACATTGACCAGGCTGGTCTCGAGCTCTTGACCACAGGTGATCCGCCCGCCTCGGCCTACCAAAGTGCTGGGCTTACAGGCATGAGCCACCGCGCCCGGGTCGGAATTGCCTTCTTTAGACCCTCGCCCACCTGCTGCTGAGTCCTCCTGGGCCCCGCCCCAGTCCTAAGCCCCGCACACGCCCTGCTAGGCCCCGCCCATTTCTTTCCCCCATTTCCAACCCGTTCCTCCCCAGCCTCTGCACCCTACCCTTATTTCCTGTCCCTGTCGCGCCCAGGTGTTTACCTGGCACTCAGGTGAGTCGTGCGCTCCGGCGGTTTCGGTCGGAGCTGCCTGCCTCTTCCGTCAGCGCGTCCCACAAACCCCGACGGCACGGAGGGGCCCCAGGCCAAAGGCGGTGGGCCCCTGAGCCCTGACACCGCCTCGCCACTGCTGCAGGTGACCCCGGCCGGCAGCGCCGCCGTGGTCCCGGAGCGCAGCGACATGCCCGAGCTGGTGGTAACAGCGCTGCTGGCGCCGTCGCGCCTGTCGCTGAAGCTGCTGCGCGCCTTCATGTGGAGCCTGGTGTTCTCGGTGGCGCTGGTGGCCGCGGCGGTCTACGGCTGCATAGCGTTCACGCACGTGCTGTGCCGGCCCCGGCGCGGCTGCTGTGGACGCCGTCGGAGCGCGTGCCCCGCCTGCCTGAGCGACCCCTCGCTGGGCGAGCATGGTTTCCTGAACCTCCAGGTGATCGCACGGGGGCGCTATCGGGGCTGCGGGGTCGTGTGGGATCGAGACGGTTCAAGCCTAGGGAGGGAGGGTTCCCCAGGCTTCAGGCCGTGCCCTCCCCCTAGAGCTCGGGCCTGCGTCTGCACTATGTCTCGGCTGGACAAGGCAACGGACCCCTCATGCTGTTTCTGCACGGCTTCCCTGAGAACTGGTACGTCTGGGGCCCAGGGGCCTGAGGCGCACGGGACTCGGGGGCAGGTGGAGCTTGGGTTCCCAAGAGGCAGTGGGGAGGGCTGCGTAGATCGGGACAAGCTGAACATAGATGGGGACAGGGGTACTGGCCAGCATACCCAGGATCCCTAGGCCTTGAAGGGACAGGACAAAGGGGTACTGAGGTTGATTGAGGCTCCCTGGATTCAGGGTGTAGTTGGCTTCAGCCTCAGCCTCTGCCTCTGCCTCTGCCTGGGATTCCCCATCCTCCTTTTAGGGGAAGTTTAGAGCAGGAAGGAGGGGTTGCCAATGGTCGCTGATGGGCGTAGGGTGCAGGTGCAACCTGAGGGCCCTGACTCAGCCTCTCTCCCCCACCCACCTGGCAGGTTCTCCTGGCGTTACCAGCTCAGGGAGTTCCAGAGCCGCTTTCATGTTGTGGCTGTGGATTTGCGAGGTTACGGCCCCTCAGATGCACCCCGGGATGTGGACTGCTACACGATCGACCTGTTGCTGGTGGACATCAAGGATGTCATCCTAGGCCTGGGTGCAGACATACCCCCATCCTAGGCGTGGCCTCCCTCATCCTGCACACACACATACCCCCACTTTCTCCTTGCTGGAACCTACTTCCCCCACCCCTGCTTCAGTCCTACCTGGCACCTCACTTATGCCAGCTCCTCGGATTCCCACAGGTTACTCCAAGTGCGTCCTTGTGGCCCATGACTGGGGTGCCCTCCTTGCCTGGCATTTCTCCATCTACTACCCATCCCTGGTCGAGCGGATGGTTGTGGTCAGTGGTGCTCCCATGTCGGTGTACCAAGGTGTGTGTGGGAGTCTGGGACACTGGGATGTACTTGTGTGCAAGGGGGCAGGTACATGTGTATGTGTTTGCAATTCTCTGTATACCTGTCAACACATCAGGGGCCGAGGGTGCAGCAATCAACCCAGGTCCCTTCCGTTGTGGAACTCCTCATTCGGAAATTAATGACACGCCAGACCCAGTGGCTCACACCTGTAATCTGAGCCCTCTGGGCCGCTGAGGTGGGAGGATCACTTGAGGCCAGGAGTTCAAGACCAGTCTGGTCAACATAGCAAGACCCCAACTGTCTCTACAAAAAAAAAAAAAAAGAAAAATTGTCATTGGTGGTGCATGCCTGTAGTCCCAGCTACTCGGGAGGCTAATGCAGGAGAACTTCCTGAACGCGGGAGGTGGAGGTTGCAGTGAGCCGAAACCATGCCATTGCACTCCAGCCTAGGCAACAAGAGCAAAACTCTGTCTCAAAAAATACATAAAATAAAATATGGTCAGGCGTGGTGGCTGTTGCCTGTAATCCCTGCACTTTGGGAGGCCAAGGCCGGTGGATGGCTTGAGCCCAGAAGTTCAAGACCAGCCTGGCCAACATGGTGAAACCCTGTCTCTACCAAAAATACAAAAAAGTCAGCCGGCCATGGTGGCGCACACCTGTAGTCTCAGCTACTCGGGAGGCTGAGGCAAGAGCATCGCTTGAACCTGAGAATTGGAGGTTGCAGTGAGCCAAGATCGCACCACTGCACTCCAGCCTGGACAACAGAGTAAGATTCTGTCTCAAAAATAAAATAAAATAAAATAAAAATCAATCACAACACACTTAGGACTAATCCACATTGTTTTATAGTGTTTACAGTAACAAGGAACGTGCACACAGTAACCTACTGAAGGCTCCTGGGCTTATGAAGGTTGTGTTATCCCCATGTTCCAGCTGGAGGAAACTGAGGCTGGGGAGGTTAACAATGTCTGTCATATCACCTGATGTTAATGCTCAGCATTGTGGTCATAACTGTGCTCTCTCTCTTTCTCTCTCTCGTTGTTTTCTTTTTCTTTTTCTTTTTCTTTTTTTGAGACAGAATCTTGCTCTGTCGCCAGGCTGGAGTACAGTGGTGTGATCTCAGCTCACTGCAACCTCCGCCTCCCAGGTTCAAGTGATTCCCCTGCCTCAGCCTCCCAAGTAGCTGGAATTACAGTCCACCACGCCAGGCTAATTTTTTGTATTTTAGTAGAGACGGGGTTTCACCACGTTGGCCAAGATGGTCTCAATCTCCTGACCTCATGATCTTCCCAAAGTGCTGGAATTACAGGTGAGAGCCACCATGCCCAGCCACTTTTTTTTTTCTTGAGATGGAGTCTCGCTCTGTGCAGTGCAGTGGCGCAATGTCAGCTCACGGCAACCTCCACTCACGGCAACCTCCGCCTCTCAGGTTCAAGTGATTCTCTTGCCTCAGCTTCCTCAGTAGCTGAAACTACAGACGTGTGCCACCATACCCGGCTAATTATTTTGTGTTTTTAGTAGAGACAGGATTTCACCATGTTGGCCAGGCTGGTCTTGAACTCCCAGGCTCAAGCGATCTGCTGCCCTCGGCCTCCCAAAGTGCTGGGATTACAGGAGTGAGCCACCACGCCTAGCAACTTCTACCTCCTGGGTTCAAGTGACTCTCCTTCCTTAGCCTCCAGAATAGCGGGGACTACAGACACACGCCACCATGCCCAGCTAATTTTTGTATTTTTAGTGGCGATGGGGTTTCATTGTGTTGTCCAGGTTAGTGTCTAACTCCTGACCTCAAGAGATCTACCCGCCTTGACCTCCCAAAGTGCTGGGATTACAGGCGTGAGCCACCGCGCCCGGCCTATATATATATACATACATATATATACACACACACACAGACACACACACACACACATATATATATATATATATATATATATATATATTTTTTTTTTTTTTTGTAGATACAGGGGTCTCCTTAAGTTGCTTAGGATGAACAGGGAGTTTTGTCTGTCTCATTCACTGCTGTATCTAGAACAAGGCCTGGCATGCAGTAGTTGCTCAATAAGTGTTAGCTGAATAAAGCAGAAGAAACGCACCCTGGCCTGGGCAGGGGAAGCACACCAGTGGATATGGGGGTTCCCAGGAGATGCCCCCATCCTGTGGATAGTGAAACATGGCAGGAGGGAATGTAGCTGGTGGCCACGCCAGGAGGGGTGTCTGGTACCTTCACAGACCCAGGCAGGCAGCAGTGGCATTCCTGAGGCTTGTGTGCCTGACCTGGGTGTGTGTAGGGGTGCAGGTGTGTGGGGCCATCCCAGGGGCAGGCCTTACATCTCTCCCCTAACCTTTCCATCCCAGACTATTCCCTGCACCACATCAGCCAGTTCTTCCGTTCCCACTACATGTTCCTGTTCCAGCTGCCCTGGCTGCCCGAGAAGCTGCTGTCTATGTCTGACTTCCAGGTACAGAGGGTACCGGTTGAAGGGAGGAGGGAAGCAGGTCAGGGCTGGGCAGACTGGGCACCGAAGCCAGAGTCCTGCTGTGTACCTAGATTCTGAAGACCGCCCTCACCCACCACAAGACAGGCATCCCACGCTTGACCCCCAACGAGCTCGAGGCCTTCCTTTATAACTTCTCTCAGCCTGGTGGCCTCACCGGGCCCCTTAACTACTACCGAAACCTCTTCAGGTAAGACCAGATGCCAAGCATGAACGCAGGAGATTTGCAGGGGCTGGGCGGGGGTGGGAGGCAGCCATCCTTCTGCCTGTCTGTCTGCCTGTCTGTCCTGGCCACAGGAACTTCCCCTTGGAACCCCAGGAGCTGGCCACACCCACATTGCTGCTGTGGGGGGAGAAGGACACTTACTTGGAGCAGGGGCTGGTGGAAGCCATCAGCAGCCGCTTTGTGCCAGGCCGCTTGGAGGCCCACATCCTGCCAGGCATGGGGCATTGGATCCCACAGAGCAACCCCCAGGAGATGCACCAGTACATGTGGGCCTTCTTGCAAGACCTGCTGGACTAGTGGCCCTTGCTGGCCTGCCCAGGAGGCATGGATACTCAGGAAGGAACACCCATATCTGCCTGTGCCTGGGAGTCCATACAATGTCCATACATGGGTGGACTCTTGACTCGCTCATACGTATGGGACTCCTGGATCTCACACAGGTGCACCTATGGGTGCCTTGGGACACACGAACCCCTGTACTCACAGGCATGGATGCATGCATGTGTAACAAGCACTTTGACCCTGGGAACTGGGTATACCTCTCCTCCAGTGGAGCCAGATGCCAAAGGGCCTCACTCTGCTCTTTGCCAAAGTCGGTTCTCTGCCATAGCTGCACAAACCTTAAACCCTGACCTTCCTGTCCCCGCCTTCCACCTCCTGCCTGGGTCTTCAGCTCAGTGCTACTCTAAATACGATACTGCTGACCGCATTTGGCTACTTCAAGTTAAACGTATGTTAATTGAAATGAAATACAATGAAAATGCAGTGCTCAGTCACACCAGCTGTATTTCTTTTTTTTTTTTTTCCTTGAGACAGAGTCTTGCTCTGTTGCCCAGGCTGGATGGAGTGCAATGGATGCAGTCTCGGCTCACTGCAGCCTCCACCTCCCGGGTTCCAGCGATTCTTGTGCCTCAGCCTCTCGAGTAGCTGGGCGAGACCATCCTGGCTAACATGGTGAAACGCTGTCTCTACTAAAAATACAAAAAATTAGCCAGGCGTGGTGGCGGGTGCCTGTAGTCCCAGCTACTCAGGAGGCTGAGGCAGGAGAATGGTGTGAATCTGGAAGGCAGAGCTTGCAGTGAGCTGAGATCGTGCCACTGCACTTCAGCCTGGCAACAGAGGGAGACTCTGTCTCAAAAAAAAAGAGCAAAAAGAGCAGGGGGCCTCCCTGCCTGGCCCCTGGCAACCACCCCAAGGGCAGACCCTCATGAGCAGGCAGACGGGTGTGCAGATTCCTCTCCAGCCAGTCCCAGGAGAGCTCCCGCAAGCCCTTTCCCTCACACGCCCGTCATGACCCCAGGCTTGGTCAGGTCAAGTTCTCTTGCCCTGGCCTGGGCTGGCCTGCCTCAGATCCCTGGGAAAACAGCTCTTGTCTCTGTTAGGACAAGTGAGATTCTGGATTCAGGGCAGGAAGGGACCAGCTCCCAGAACGGCTATCTGGGATCTGAGGCCTGCCTCTCCAGCTCCTGGAAACTTCTGCTCCAAATTAGCCACAGTTTCCGCTGACTCTGGAGCCCTCTGGGGTGGGGGTTACATGTGGAGGGTGTGCCACTCAGCCCCAGGCTGACCATAGCATCAGTTTGTACCTCCCTGGCTTGTGCCTGGCTTTTGGGGGACGTTACCATCATCACCTGTACCATGAGGACTGAGGGTCCCTGAGAAATACATTCTCCTGTCTCTGAGATGGGCCTGCCTGCTGGTCATCCGCCTCCCTTATCCCCAGCACAACATCCTGTGTGTGTGTGTGTGTGTGCGCGCGTGTGTGTGATGTGTGTGAGATGGAGTCTTGCTCTGTTGCCCAGGCTGGAGTGCAATGGTGCGATCTCGGCTCACTGCAACCGCCTCCCGGGCTCAAGCAATTCTCCTGTTTCTACCTCCTGAGCAGCTGGGATTACAGGCGCCTGCCACCACACCCAGCTAATTTTTGTATTTTTAGCGGAGATGGGGTTTCACCATGTTGTCCAGGCTGCTCTCGAATTCCTGACCTCATGATCCGCCTACCTTGGCCTCCCAAAGTGCTGGGACTACAGGCGTGAGCCACTGCGCCCGCACAACATCATTTTATTCAACATAGATACCAGGCGGTGTTATAGGTCCTAGTGATAGAGTGTAAGCCGGAAAGAGTTTAAGGAGGAGAGAGCTGACAGGACTCAGGGAAGGCTACACTGAAGACCAGCAGGTGGGACCCTAGCTGGGGGATGCACTTATTTATTGTTGTTTTGAGACAGGGTCTCACTGTGTTGCCCAGGCTGGAATGTAGTGGTGTGATCTTAGCTCACAGCAGTCTACACCTCCTGAGCTCAATCAATCCTCCTGCTTCAGCTTCCGGAGTAGCTGCGACTATAGGGGCATGCCACCGTGCCAGTCTAATTTTTATTTATTTATTTATTTATTTATTTATTTATTTTTTGAGAATGGAGGCTTGCTCTGTTGCCCAGACTGGAGTGTAGCGGCATGATCTCAGCTCACTGCAACCTCCACCTCCTGGGTTCAAGCGATTCTCCTGCCTCAGCCTCTCCAGTAGCTACGATTACAGGCGCATGCCACCACACCTGGCTAATTTTTGTAATTTTAGTAGAGACGGGGTTTTGCCATGTTGGCCAGGCTGATCTCGAACGCCTGACCTCAAGCAATCCACCTGCCTCGGCTTCCCAAAAATTTTTTATAGAGACAGATGTCTCACTATGCTGCACAGGGTGGTCTCAAACTCCTCGGCTCAAGTGATCCTCCCACCTCGGCCTCCCAAAGTGCCGGGATTGCAGGCATGAGCCACCGTGCCCGTCCTGGGATGCACTTTTTTGGGAAGTGGGAAGTAGTGACTAGGAAGGTCCCAGGCGGGAAGAAGCTTGGGTCATTGGAGTCACAACACGCAGGCCAGGGGCTTGCTAAGGCAGAGTGAGCGAGGAGGCTTCAGAGAAGAGGCCACATAGCCAGACCGCCAGGGGCTGCGAGGAGCTTGGATTCGATTCTCAAGGGGAGCCAGGGGAGGGTTTTCAGCAGGGGAGGGACATGGCTTGCATTTTGAAGAGCTCCCTGTGGCGGTTGGACAGTCCCACGCAAGAGTGCGAGCGCCGAGGCCTGCGGGGGGCTGCGCGCGGCCACAGCACAGGGCGGTCCCACTGTCCCGACCAAGCAGGGACCCCAGGGCCTGGCCCAACCCGGGGCCCCCCTGCCGGGGTGGGAGCAAGGCCCCCCGCCCCGGGGAGGCGAGAAGACGGGCAGAAGGAGGAGGGAGCCACTGAGACGTGGGGCCCCGGGACATCGGAGCTCGCGGCGGAGGTTTGGGGCGAGGAGGCCTGTGGACAGGACCAGGACGGCGTCCAGGGGGCGGTGGGTCCAGCGACGGTTGCCGGGGTGACGGGGGACGGGTTGATGGTTGACCGGAACGGGTAGCGGTTGTCCGGGTGACCGGAGGGGCCCAGGCAAAGGCTGACGGGAGGCCTGGGTCAGTTGCCCTGGCGACGGGGTTCCGCTGACGGTTGCTAGGGCGACGGAAAGGCGCCTTCTTCCGCCTGCGCGGCTGCAGGCGGGAGGGAGGCGGGGTCTTCTGGAGAAGGCGATCGCGTCGATTGGGCAGAGTCCTGGCTAGTGAGCCAATAGAGACTCGTGTCTCTCCTAGACCCGCCTCCCCCAGCCTGAGCCAATCCCGGCCCGCTTTTTTTTTTTTTTTTTTTTTCCGCCTGGCCCAAGGGCTTGTCGCGCGCATCTTTTAGGGCTGCAGCGGGTACGTCGGGGGCTTGGCCTGGGGTTTCTCCCAGTTTCGGCCTATCCCTCTCCCTGCCTCTAGTCCACTTTCTGTCACTCACTCTCTCACTCCTCACTCATTCAGAGGTCTAGTCTGCATTGATGGTCCAGTAGTAGAATTCTCACTTCCCATTCATTCATTCATCCATTCATCTGTCCCTGCCACCAGTTCTAGGAGGGATGGTGGGAGACAAAACCGGGCTCTGACACTGCCAGCAGGGTGTGATCAGGCCCTGGTGGAATGAGAAACGGGAGGAGCACTTACCTGTGGGGAGGGAGGGAAGGCTCCCTGGAGGAAGCAGTCTTGGAGCTGAACCTTGCAAAGCTGGGCTCCGACTCACAGAAGCCTCCCACGCAGGGATGATTTAGCATTTCCGTGAGACTGGGAGGAAAGTTTGGGATCGGAAGACGTGGAACTGTAAAAGGCTTCACATGCCAGCAGGGGAGGGTCTCGGACAGATGCGTGTGTCTGGAATGTCACTTGGGGGATGGTGAGAAGGCGGACCAGAGGGGCAGACGGAGGGTGGGGAGGCCTCAGAGGAGGATGGGCGTGGTCCAGGCAGTGGAGAACGAGACTCAAGTCCAGGCACTGGAAGAGGAGCAGATACGATGGGAAGGTAGAGAGGCAGGTTTGGGATATATTCATTCTGACGGGGCTGGATCCCAGGGTAGGGACCTAGAAGCATGTTACGGGCTAAAGACAAAAACAGCCCAGCAAGCATTGGTGTATTGTGCGGCAGAGAGTCTCTGAAGCTGGGAGCGAGGGTGAAGTCTCCCTAGAGCAGAATGGACAACAAGACTGAGCCCTGAGGACCCCCAACACCTCAGAGACAGAGAAGAGAGGCCACAAAGGTAGGAGGTGAGGCCGGGCGCGATGGCTCATGGCTGTAATCCTAGCACTTTGGGAGGCGGAGGCCGGCGGATCACAAGGTCAGGAGATCAAGACCATCCTGGATAACATGGTGAAACCCCATCTCTATCAAAAATACAAAAAATTAGCCGGGCATGGTGGCACACACCTGTAGTCCCAGCTACTCGGGAGGCTGAGGCAGGAGAATCACTTGAACCTGGGAGGCAGAGGTTGCAGTGGGCCAAGATCATGCCACTGCACTCCAGCCTGGGCGACAGAGGGAGACTCCGCCTCAAAAAAAAAAAAAGAAAAAGAAAAAGAAAGAAAGAAAGAAAATAAAAGAAAGAAAGATCAGGCACAGTGGCTCACGCCTGTAATCCCAGCACTTTGAGAGGCCGAGGCGGGAGGATCACGAGGTCAGGAGTTGGAGACCAGCCTGTCCAACACAGTGAAACCCTGTCTCTACTAAAAATGCAAAAATCAACTGTGTGTGGTGGTGGGCGCCTGTAATCTCAGCTACTCGGGAGGCTGAGGCAGGAGAATCGCTTGAACCCAGGAGGTGGAAGTTGCAGTGAGCCAAGATCACACCACTGTACTGCAGCCTGGGCAACAGAGCTAGACTCCGTCTCAAAAAAAAAAAAAGATAGGAGGTGAACCAGGCAAAAGTGGTGCCCCAGCAATGGAGGAGGGAGGAGTGTCAAGGAATAGGGATGTAGTTCCTGGTGTCAAAAGCTGCTGAGAGACAAGCGTGGTGGTTCATGCCTTTAATCCCAGCATTTTGGGAGGCTGAGGAGGGAGGATCACTTCAGACCAAGAGTTTTGAGACCAGCCTTGGAAACACTGCAAGACCCCTTGTCTCAAAAAAAAAAAAAAAAAAAAAAAAATTTTAACTGCTGGGCATGGAGGCTTGTGCCTGCAGTCCCAGCTACTTAGGAGGCTGAGATGGGAGGATTGCTTGAGCTTGTGAGGTCAAGACTACAGTGAGCTGTGATCATGCCACTGCACTCCAGCCTGGGCAACAGAGCAAGACCCTGTCTTAAACAAACAAAAACCCAGGCCAGGCACAGTGGCTCACTCGTGTAATCCCAGCACTTTGGGAGGCCAGGGTGAGCAGATCACTTGAGGCCAGGAGTTCAAGATCAGCCTGGCCAACATGGTGAAACTCCGTCTCTACTTAAAAAAAAAAAAAAAAAAGGCCGGGCACGGTGGCTCACGCCTGTAATCCCAGCACTTTGGAAGGCCGAGGCGGGCGGATCACAAGGTCAGGAGATCGAGACCATGGTGAAACCCCGTCTCTACTAAAAATAGAAAAAATTAGCTGGGCGCAGTGGCGGGCACCTGTAGTCCCAGCTACTCGGGAGGCTGAGGCCGGAGAATGGCGTGAACCCAGGAGGCGGAGCTTGCAGTGAGCCGAGATTGCGCCACTGCACTCCAGCCTGGGCGACAGAGCGAGACTCCGTCTCAAAAAAAAAAAAAAAAAAAAAAAAAAAGAGTGAAACTCCATCTCAGAAAAAAAGAAAAAATGAAAACCCAAAACAAAACAAAAAACAACTGCTGAGATAATCAAGCAAGACCCATGGAAATCTCCAAGTTATGAGGGAGGAAAGCCAAGAGTGAGACTGAAGGCAGAGGGCTTGGCTGCTCTGAATGAGGTTAAGCAGGGATGGGCAAGGGAATATTGGAGGCTTGGGGAAAAACAACAGAACACATTCAAACAGAGTAATGCGGTCAGGCACTCAGGCTCACACCTGTAATCCCAGAGCTTTGGGAGACTGAGGAGAGAGAATCACTTGAGTTTAGGAGTTTGAGACCAGCCTGGGCAACACAGTGAGACCCAGTCTCTAAAAATAAAAAATGAAAAAAAAGACAAACCAGAAAATTTGAGGCAGGTTTGCTGCAAGGACTATACACAGAGGCATGGGCAGAGTTTGGGGAAACCAACAGGAGTTGGTGAGACACCCAGGGCAAGCATCCTTGGGGATCCCTTATCATTTCTGGAAGCTCCCGACAGGGCAAGGGGAAGGATGTTAGCAGAGCCTAGGGAGAGAGTCGTGTGCATGACGGACATAGCCAAGTTGAGGCGACCCTGCAGGGAAGGACCCAGGAGGATTAGTGTCCCCTATTCACTTTCCTCTGACTACTTTTTTTTTTTTTTTTGAGACAAGGTGTCGCTCTTGTTGCCCAGGCTGGAGTGCAGTGACGTGATCTCAGCTCACTGCAACCTCTGCCTCCCAGGTTCAAGCGATTCTCCTGCCTTAGCCAAGTAGCTGGAATGACAGACGCCCGCCACCATGCCCAGCAATTTTTGTATTTTTAGTAGAGACAGAGTTTCACCATGTTGGCCAGGTTGGTCTCGAACTTAGGTGATTCACCCGCCTCAGCCTCCCAAAGTGCTGGGATTAGAGACATGAACCACCACGCCTGGCCAATTTTTGTATTTTTAGTAGAGATAGGGTTTCACCATGTTGGCCAGGTTGCTCTCAAACTCCTGACCTCAAGTGATCTGCCCTCCTCAGCCTCCCAAAGTGCTGGGATTACAGGCGTGGGCCACTGCACCTGGCCAGATTTTCACTTCATCACGGAAGAGATTTCAGCCTGTGGCTAAGGAAGAAGGTAATGAAAGCCTAGGGGAGGAGCTCCCCTTCTCTCATGGAGGAGGGAAGGTAGTTGGGACAGTGGGGACAAGTGCCACCCCTACAGGAAGGAGGACAAACTTCTGGAGCCAGGGAGGCAAAAACGAGCAGTAAGGGCAGGGGTTCCCAAACCTCAGGCCACAGAGAAACGGGGCCGTACAGCAGGAGCTGAGTGGCAGGAGAGCCAGCAAGGCTCCATCTGTATTTACAGCCCCTCCCGCTCCGCACATTACCACCTGAGCTCTGCCTCGTGTCAGATAAGCAGCAGCATTAGATTCTCATAGGAGTGCAAATCCTACTGTGAACTGCGCATGCAAGGGATCTAGATTGCATGCTCCTTATGAGTATCTAATGCCTGATGATCTGTCACTGTCTCGCATCACCCTCAGATGGGACCAACTAGTTGTAGGAAAACAAGCTCAGGGCTCCCACTGACTCTACATTATGGTCGTATCATTATTTCATCATATAGTGCCATGTAATAATAATAGAAATGAAGTGAACAAAAAAATCTAATGCGTTTGAGGCTGGTCGCGGCGGCTCATGCCTGTAATTCCATCACTTTGGGAGGCCGAGGCAGATGGATCACTTGAGACCAGGAATTAGAGACCAGCCTGGCCAACGTGATGAAACCCTATCTACTGAAAATACAAAAACTAGTTGGGCATGGTGGCGCACGCCTGTAATTCCAGCTAATCAGGAGGCTGAGGCACAAGAATCACTTGAACCCAGGAGGCAGAGGTTGCAGTGAGCTGAGATCATGCCACTGCACTCTAGCCTGGGTGACAGAGCAAGACTCTGTCTCAAATACATAAATATAAATAAAAATGTAGACCGAGTGCGGTGGCCCATGCCTGTAATCCCAGCACTTTGGGAGGCTGAGACGGGCAAACCACCTGAGGTCAGAGGTTCGAGACCAGCCTGGCCAACATGGTGAAACTCTGCCTCTACTAAAAATACAAAAATTAACTGGGTGTGGTGGTGCATGCCTATAACCCCAGCTACTCGGGAGGCTGAGGCAGGAGAAACGCTTGAACACGGGAGGCAGAGGTTGCAGTCAGCCGAGATTGTGCCAATGCACTCCAGCCTGGGCAACAGAGTGAGACTCCATCTCCAAAAAAAAAAANGGTGCATGCCTATAACCCCAGCTACTCGGGAGGCTGAGGCAGGAGAAACGCTTGAACACGGGAGGCAGAGGTTGCAGTCAGCCGAGATTGTGCCAATGCACTCCAGCCTGGGCAACAGAGTGAGACTCCATCTCCAAAAAAAAAAAGGAGGGGGGGAGGGGTGGGCCAGTGGCCACGCATGGCTCTCATCTGTAATCCTAGCACTTTGGGAGGCCAAGGCAGGAGGATTACCTGAGATCAGAAGTTTGAGACCAGCCTGACCAACATGGAGAAACCTCGTCTCTACTAAAAATACAAAATTAGCCGGGTGTGGTGGCACATGCCTGTAGTCCCAGCTACTCGGGAGGCTGAGGCAGGAGAATCGCTTGAACCTGGGAGGTGGAGGTTGGGGTGAGCCAAGATCACGACACTGCGCTCCAGCCTGAGCAACAAGAGCGAAACTCCATCTCAAAAAATTAAAAAATAAAAAAAGTATCACTTGAATCATCCCGAAACCACCCCCTACCCCGGTCTGTGGAAAAATTGTCTCTCACAAAGCCAGTCCCTGGTGCCAAAGAGGTTGGAGGTCGCTGAGTTAGGGGACATCAGAACATCCCAATTCAGAGGTGAGCAAGGGGAGATAAGATCCAGGGTGAGGCCATGGGCATGGAAGGTTGCTGAGGTCCAGAGTCCAGGGCCTGAGAAGACAGGACAGAGAACAGGGTGTCAGACACAATGGAAGGTTCTGGGGTGGGGAAACCAGCACCCCCAGAAGGGGTTGAGAATGACCTCCCCTCTACCCCTCCCCAGAACCACAGAGCTGCAGATGCTCCATCGAAGTGAATTCCAGGCTGGGCTTGGTTGCTCATGCCTGTAATTCCAGCACTTCGGGAGGCTGAGGCAGGAGGATCACTTGAGGCCAAGAGTTCAAGACCCTATCTCTAGGGGGGGGGAAAAAAAAAAAAAAAAAAAGGCTGGGCTCAGTGGCTCACGCCTATAATGCCAGCACTTTGGGAGGCCAAGGTGGGCAGATCATGAGGTCGAGAGATCGAGACTATCCTGGCCAATATGGTGAAACCCCGCCTCTGCTAAAAATATAAAAATTAGCTAGGCGTGGTGGCGCGCGCCTGTAGTCCCAGCTACTGGGGAGGCTGAGGCAGGAGAATCGCTTGAACCCAGGAGGCAGAGGTTGCAGTGAGACGAGATCATTCCACTGCACTCCAGCCTGGCGACAGAGCAAGACTCTGTCTCAAAAAAAAAAAAAAAAAGGCCGGGTGCCATGGCTCACACCTGTAATCCCAGCACTTTGGGAGGCTGAGGCGGGCGGATCACAAGGTCAGGAGATCAAGACCATCCTGGCTAACACGGTGAAACCCCATCTCTACTAAAAATACAAAAAATTAGCCGGGCATGGTGGTGGGCGCCTGTAGTCCCAGCTACTCGGGAGGCTGAGGCGGGAGAATGGCGTAAACCCAGGAGGCGGAGCTTGCAGTGAGCCGAGATCGCACCACTGCACTCCAGCCTGGGTAACAGAGTGAGACTCCTTCTCAAAAAAAAAAAAAAAAAAAAAAACCCAAACAAACAAAAAGCGACTTCTCTTCCTCCACTTCCTTTTCTCCTCCATCAGTTCTCACACCCCAACACCCCAGTCTTTCCCTCTGACCTAGCCCCTGATCCAGGGGGTGTGGATATGTCTATGTGCATACAGAGGGTCTCAGGAAGTCTCGAGGGCTGGCCCTGGACACGATCAGGTCCCAACTCCCAATTTATTCATTCATCCAGCTGAAAATGATTTCACTTACTGTGCATCGGGCTCTGTGCTGGATGTTGGGAACTCAGCACTGACCAAGACAGATGCTCACCTAGCTCGCAGTCTGACGGGCGAGCCAGGCAGGATCACATGGAGTCATCAGAGCCCTGATGGAGGCTGTGTGAAACCTCAGGGTAGGCTCCCTGGGAGAAGAGAATGACAGGCCTTCCAAAGTGATTCTTTTCGACCGGGCGCAGTGGCTCACGCCTGTAATCCTAACACTTTGGGAGGCCAAGGTGGGTAGATTGCTTGAGCTCAGGAGTTTGAGACCAGCCAGGGAAAGATGGTGAAATCCCGTCTCTACTAAAATACAAAAAAATTAGCCCAGGTGCAGTGGCTCATGCCTGTAATCCCAGCACTTTCGGAGGCTGAGGCGGGTGAATCACTTGAGGTCAGGAGTTCAAGACCAGCCTAGCCGAACTCCTGACTCTACTAAAAATACAAAAAATTAGCCAGCTGTGATGGCGGGTGGTTGTAATCTCAGCTACTTGGGAAGCTGAAGCAGAAGAACAGCTTGAACCCGGAGGCGGAGGTTGCACTGAGTCAAGATCACACCGTTGTACTCCAGCCTGGGCAACAAGAGTGAAACTCTGTCTCAAAGAGAAAAAAAAAAAAAAAAATTACCTGGGCATGGTGCTGCGCGCCTGTAGTCCCAGCTACTCGGGAGGCTGAGGCATGAGAATCGCTTGAACCTGGGAGGCAGAGTTTGCAGTGAGCTGAGATCGTACCACTGCACTACAACCTGGGCGACAGAATGAGACTCTGTCCCCAAAAAAACAAAAAAACCCAAAGTGATTGTTTGTAAACTAAATCAGATCAGCTTCTTGTGCTAAAACCCTCCAGCGGCTTCACCTTCACTGTGCTTGGGCTAGAATCCCAGACCCTCTGGCCCTTTGGGAGTCAGCCCCACCCGCTTCTCTGACCTCCTCCCCTTTGCTCATTCTGCACCCGGCACCCAGGCTTCCTCACTGTTCCTCTTGTCCACCCTCTCCTTCCTCCTCTGGGCCTTTGCACTCGCTGTTCACTCTGTCTGGAACACCCCAGCCCTGGATGTTTGCCTCGCAGGCTCCTCTTCTCCTTTGGGTGACTTCCCTGCTCTCCCTCACATTTAACCATCTTGTTCTTGTCTCAATGGCTCTGTTTTGGTTTCTTTTCTTTTCTTTCTTTCTTTTTTTTTTTTTTTTTTTGAGATGGAATATCCCTCCGTCACCCAGGCTGGAGTGCAGTGGTGCGATCTCAGCTCATGGCAACCTCCACCTCCCAGGTTCAAGCGATTCACTTGCCTCAGCCTCCCAAGTCACTGGAACTACAGGCGCCCGCCACGATGCCCGGTTAATTTTTGTATTTTTAGTAGAGACGAGGTTTCACCATGTTGACCCAGGCTGGTCTCCAACTCCTGACCTCAGGCGATCCGCCCACCTCAGCCTCCCAAAGTGCTGGGATTACAGGCATGAGCCATCATACCCAGCCTCTTTATTATTATTTTTTTAAGACAGGGTCTTGCTCTTTTGCCCAGGCTGGAGTACAGCGGCACAATCATAGCTCTCTGCAGCCTCAAACTCTGGGCTCAAATGATCCTCCTGCCTTAGCCGCGGAAGTAGATGGTACTACAGGCATGCACCACCTATGCTTGGCTAATTTAAAAGATTTCCTTAGGCCAGGCGCAGTGGCTCACGCCTGTAATCCCAGCGGTTTGGGAGGCCAAGGCAGGTGGATCAGGAGCTCAGGGGTTCGAGACCAGCCTGACCAACATGGTGAAACCCTGTCTCTACTACACACACACACACACACACACACACACACAAAACAAAACAAAACAAAACCAAAAAAAAACTAGCCGGGCATGGTGGCGCATGCCTGTAATCCCAGCTACTCAGGAGGCTGAGGGAGGAGAATCACTTGAATCCAGGAGGCGGAGGTTGCAGTGAGTGGAGATGGTGCCACTGCACTCTAGCCTGGTGACAGAGCGAGACTCTGTCTCAAAAAAAAAAAAAAAAAAAAAAAAATTCTTTCGAAGAGACAGGTGGGGTCTCGCTATGTTGACCAGACTGGTTCTGAACTCCTGGACTCAAGTGATACTCCTTCCTTCGCCTCCCAAAGTGTTGGGATTACAGGCGTGAGCCACCGCGCCCGGCCTTGATGGTTCTTGTTTGTCTGTTTGTTTCTTGTCTGTTTCCCTTCTCAGGGCAGGAACTGGCTCTGTCTTGGGTCACCTCTGCCTACAATAAGGCCTGGCACCAAGTAAGTGTCCAGTAAATGTTTGTTGAACGACTGAATGAAGGTGAGAAGAGCTGGAGGGTCAGAGTAAGCAGCCAGGGGAAAGGAGCCTTTGTGGTATGAGAAGCATGTTCCTACCAGTGGGAACGTTGCAGGCAAAGGCTAGCAAGGCCAAGAGGCAGGGAGATGAAACTGATGAGGTGGGGAGGAATTGTGTTACTTCAGGCAATAGGGAGCCATGGAAGGTTCAAGCGTCAGAGTGTCCCAGGGAAGCAGTGTCCAGGGGACACGGCTGGGTCCAGCCTCCCCACACTTGCCGAAGGCCCACACTCAACTGCCCTCACCCCTGCTGGTTCTCACTAGGCTCCCACAGCCCACTGCCTGGCTGGAGAACCTGGCCCCAGCTTCTGGGCAGAGGGCGGGACCGCAGTCCCAAGAGGAAAAGCCAAGGGCACATTCTCAGGTTCCTGGTCAGCGGGCCGGCAGCTGTGTCTTGGCCTGGCCCCAGGTCCTGCATCCCCAGGGACTGAGCTCATGGAGGAGAAATGCAGTCCCCAGCCAAGGCAGCCAGCAGGAGCTGGAGAGGGGGCTCAAGCCCACCCCCACCACATTGGGAACTGTGCGGCTGCAGGCTGCAAGGCCATGGGAAGGGTTGCTCCGACTGCCCCGTCCCCTAGGGATCTGGACACCTTGGGTGGGTCCCATCACCGTGGCTGGAGGGCAGTGGCAGGAACCCGCAGCTGAGATCCCATCTTTGGCTGAGCGGGTGCTTTTTTTTTTTTTTTTTTTTTTTTTTGAGATGGAGTCTTGCTCTGTCGCCCAGGCTGGAGTGCAGTGGCCGGATCTCAGCTCACTGCAAGCTCTGCCTCCCAGGTTTACGCCATTCTCCTGCCTCAGCCTCCCGAGTAGCTGGGACTACAGGCGCCCGCCACCTCGCCCGGCTAGTTTTTTGTATTTTTTAGTAGAGACGGGGTTTCACCGTGTTAGCCAGGATGGTCTCGATCTCCTGACCTTGTGATCCGCCCGTCTCGGCCTCCCAAAGTGCTGGGATTACAGGCTTGAGCCACCGCACCCGGCCAAGCGGGTGCTTTGTAGATATGTCTTTCTTCTTTTTACTTGAGACAGAGTCTTGCTCTGTTGCTCAGGCTGGAGTGCAGTGGTGCAATCTTGGCTCACTGCAAGCTCTGCCTCCCGGGTTCAAGTGATTCTCCTGCCTCAGCCTCCCAAGTAGCTGGGATTACAGGCGTCTGCCACCAGGCCTGACTAATTTTTGTATTTTTAGTGCAGGTGGGGTTTCACCATATTGGCCAGGCTGGTCTCGAACTCCTGACCTCAAGTGATCTGCCCATTTCAGCCTCCCAAAGTGCTGGGATTACAGGCATGAGCCACCGCTCCTGGCCGGGTCTGTCTTCTTTTAGTCTGTATTCCCCCATACAGTCCTCTGCCTGTGTTTTCACCATTACTGCCCCCTCTCCCACAGACCACGGTGTGCTGTATCAGCAGTCACAGACTCTGAACTTCCCACCTAGTGAAATGTGTGTCCAGGGTCCTTGGTTGCTCCTAGTGATGAGGAGCTCAGCGCCTCCTACAGCATCCATTCCAGCAGAAAGCCCTTTCTCAATTGTTTGAACACAGGAGACGGAGTTGCAATGAGCCGAGATCGAGCCACTGCACCCCAGCCTGGGTGACAGAATGACACTCTGTCTCAAAAAAAAAAAAAAAAAAGGAAAAAAAAAAAGAAAGAAAGAAAGTCCGTTCTCAGATGGGCCAAGGGAGGAGCTGACCTTCCTTGAGGGCCCTAACTTTGCCCCTCAATCCCTAGACCCTTCTGTGGAACCATAGACCATCCCTGCCTGCAAAATTATACTGAATAGAGTGGTTTGAGGCCCCCAAAGTGGCAGCTTTTTTTTTGGGGGGGGGACGGGGTCTCACTCTGTCACCAGGCTGGAGTGCAGTGGTGCAATCTTGGGTCACTGCAACCTCCACCTTCCGGGTTCAAGCGATTCCCCTGCCTCAGCCTCCTGAGTAGCTGGGACTACAGGCGCCCGCCACCACACGCGGCTAATTTTTGGTATTTTTAGTAGAGACGGGGTTTCACCATGTTAGCCAGGATGGTCTGGATCTCCTGACCTTGTGATCTGCCTGGCTTGGCCTCCCAAAGTGCTGGGATTATAGGCATGAGCCACCGTGCCCTGAAGTGGCTCTTCTGGGCTGGGCTTCTCAGCTCCTTCAGCCCCTTCCTGAGTCACCAAATGTCACCTGCTTTGTGCTCACCCCATGCTGGGGGATGCTGGGACCCTCGAGAAACCTCATCCTCTGTCTACCTCAGTCTTTTGTTTGTTTGTTTGTTTTTTGTTTTTGTTTGGAGACAGGGTCTCAGTCTGTCACCCAGGCTGGAGTGCAGGGGCACGATCTCAGCTCACTGCAATCTCCACTTCCCAGGTTCAAGCGATCCTCACACCTCAGTCTTCTGAATTGCTTGGACTACAGGTATGCGACAACATGCCCAGATAATTTTTGTGTTTTTTGTAGACACGGGGTTTTACCATGTTACCCAGGCTGGTCTGAAACTGCTGCCCTCAGGTGACCCGCCCGCCTCGGCCTCCCAAAGTGTTGGGATGACAGGCGTGAGCCACTGCGCCCAGCCAGCCCTTAGTCTTTAAATAGGGGACAAACCAGGGTACAGACACCCCAAACCCCTTGTGAACAAGGCTGAGCCGTGGAGAAAAAGGGCACCGGAAGAGCAGGGGTGTCGGGGAGAGAGGGGTGCAGACTGAGGAGCAGGGAGCACTTCCCGGAGAGGTATCCTTGAAGAATGGATAGGACGTAACCAGAAACAGAAATAAGGGGCCAGGCACAGTGACTCAGGCCTGGAATCCCAGCACTTTGGGAGGCCAAGAGCGGGAGGATCGCTCAAGCTCAAGAGTTTGAGATCAGCCTGGGCAACATAGCGAGACCCCCATCGCTACAAAAAATACAAAAATTAGCAGGGTTTGGTGGGGAGCACCTGTAATTCCAACTACTCGGGAGACCGAAGTGGGAGGATCACTTAAGCCTGGAAGGTCAAGGCTGCAGTGAGCTGTGATCGCACCACTGCACTCCAGCCTGGACTATAGAACGAGACTCTGTCTCTATTAAAAATAAGTAAATAAAATAAATAAATAAATAAATAGAGAGAAAGAAAGAGAGCAAGCAGGCTGGGCGTGGTGGCTCACGCCTGTAATCCCAGCACTTTGGGAGGCTGAGGCGGGCGGATCACTTGAGGTCAGGAGTTCGAGACCCGCCTGGCCAACATGGTGAAACCCCATCTCTACTAAAAATACAAAAATTAGCCGGGCGTGGTGGCGGGCACCTGTAATCCCATGGGAGGCTGAGGCCGGAGAATCACTTGAACCCGGGAGGTGGAGGCTGCAGTGAGCTGAGATTGCACCACTGCACTCCAGCCTGGGTGACAGAGCAAAACTCCATCTCAAAAAAAAAAAAAAAAAAGAAAGAAAAAAAAAGAAAGAGAGTAGCTTGGGCAAAGGGGTGGCCTGTCTGAGAACTGTGTGAGAAACAGCAGAACATTCCCTCTAGCTGGAAAAAAATGAATTTTTGAAGAGGTCACAGTGGCTGTGAGTTCCTGCTTGGGGAGGAAGCAAAAGGGTGTTTCTGTGCAGCTGGGTGTCTCAGGCAGCGGGAAGCGCCCAGGCAAAGACCATGGGAGCGCAAGGCCTGCTGGGTGCAGATGAGGTTTGACGTGGTGTGATGATTTTTTTTTTTTTTTTGCTGGGGGGTTGGTGGGGAGGGTTAGGAAGGAGAGGGTCAGTCCCGGCCCAAGGGGCCCGAAAGCAGGACTGAGGGTCTTGGATTTCCTTCCTGGGTGGTGAGCATGACACAGGACTAGATCTGTGCCTGCCCCCACGGGCCTGTTGACTCAGCACAGTCGCCGTGCGTCAGCGTGTACCCCTTCTTAGGCAACTTTTGTCTATTCCTCTGCCCAACCCCTACCCTGCCCCTGTACTCCATGTGGCCGGGAGTCACTGAGACCCAGGTTCATTTTTTTTTCTTTTTCTTCCTGTTTTTTTTNTTTTTTTTTTTTTTTTTTTTTTTCTGAAACAAGGTCACTCTGTTGCCCAGGCTGCAGTGCAGCGGTGTGACCATGGCTCCCTGCAGTCTGGAACTCCTGGGCTCAGGTGATTCTCCTGCCTCAGCCTCCTGAGTAGCTGGGACTACAGGTGTACACCACCACACCCAGCTAATTGTTTCTTTTTTGTTTTTGTTTTTGTAGAGACAGAGTCTCACTATGGCCCAGCCTGGTCTCAAACTCTGAACTCAAGTGATCCGCCTGCCTCAGCCTCCCAAAGTTCTGAGATTACAGGTGTGCTACACTGGGCCCAGCCAGGCCTTTTTTTTGGAGACAGTCTTGCTCCAAGGCTGGAGTGCAGTGTCATGATCATAGTTCACTGCAGCCTGGAACTCCTGGGCTCAAGTGATCCTCCTGCCTCAGTCTTCCGAGTAGCTGGGACTATAGGCGTGCACCGCAACGCCTGGCTTGAGACTTAGCTTCAAACCTCAACTTTTTTCCCAGAAAGGCTGCAGTGAGTCACTGTCTTTTTTTTTTTTTTTTTTCTTTTTTGAGACAGAGTTTCATGCTTGTTGCCCAGGCTGGAGTGCAGTGGTGCGATCTCAGCTTACCGCAACCTCCTCCTTCCAGGTTCAAACGATTCTCCTACATCAGCCTCCTGAGTAGCTGGGATTACAGTCACCTGCTGCCATGCCCAGGAAATTTTGGTATTTTTAGTAGAGATGGGGCTTCACCACGTTAGCCAGGCTGGTCTGGAACTCCTGACCTCAGGTGATCCACCCACCTCAGCCTCCCAAAGTGCTGGGATTCCAGGCGTGTGCCACCGTGGCCGGCCTGTCTTCTCTAAGTTATACGGCTGCACCTGTAAGATGGAAATGGTCAAATATCTTCACCTCCTGCCCTCTCAGAAGCCAGGGCAAGACCAGGGGTTGTCAGTGATGCTAGCTGCTGGTCAGTCATTCAACTTTCTTTGTTGTTGTTGTTGTTTTGAGACAGAGTCTCACTTTGTCACGGGCTAAAGTGCAATGGGCTTCATTGCACTCAGGGCTGGTGTGCAGTGGTACGATCTTGGCTCACTGCAACCTCTACCTCCTGAGTTCAAGCGATTCTCCTGCCTCAGCCTCCTGAGTAGCTGGGATTACAGGAACATGCCACTAAACCTGGCTAATTTTTGTAATTTTAGTAGAGACAGGGTTTCACCATGTTGGGTCAGGCTGGTTTTGAACTCCTGACCTTATGATCCGCCCGCCTCGGCCTCCCAAAGTGCTGGGATTACAGGCGTGAGCCACTGTGCCCAAGCTCAGCTTTTATCCTTAGCACTCTCTCTCGCTCTCTCTTTATGAGACAGCTCTGTCACCCAGGTTGGAGTGCAGTGGTGTGATCATAGCTCACTGCAGCCTGGAACTCCTGGGCTCAAGCAATCCTTCCACCTCAGCCTCTTTTTTTTTTTTTTTTTTTTGAGACAGAGTCTCACTCTGTTGCCCAGGCTGGAGTGCAGTGGTACAATCTCAGCTCACTGCAACCTCCGCCTCCCAGGTTCAAGCGATTCTCCTGCCTCAGCCTCTGAGTAACTGGGACTACAGGCACGTGCCACCATGCCTGACTAATTTTTTGTATTTTTAGTAGGGACAGGGTTTCACTGTGTTAGTCAGGATGGTCTCAATCTCCTGACCTTGTGATCCTCCTGCCTCGGCCTCTCAAATGGTGGGATTACATGGGTGAGCCACCACACCCAGCAATTTTAAAATTTTTTATAGAGATGAGATTTCACTATGTTGCTCAGGCTTATCTGAAACTCCTGAGCTCAAGCAAGCCTCCCATGTCTGCCTCCTAAAGTGTGATTATGGGCGTGAGCCACTGTGCCCGGCTGTCTCCTCTCTTTGACAAGCCTTCTCTGTCTCCTTTGCCTCCTCTTTCAGCCTTTAAAAATCATCCGTCTGGCCGGGCGTGGTGGCTTACGCCTGTAAACCAGCGCTTTGGGAGGCTGAGGCAGACGGATCACAAGGTCAGGAGTTTGAGACCAGCTTGGCCAGTATGGTGAAATCCTGTCCCTACTAAAAATACAAAAAGTTATCTGGGCATGGTGGTGCGCGCCTGTAGCCCCAGCTAGTCAGGAGGCTAAGGCAGGACGATCTCTTGAACCCGGGAGGCAGAGGTTGCAGTGAGCCGAGATTGCGCCACTGCACTCTGGCTTAGGTGGCAGAGTGAAAGTCCGTCTAAAAAAAAAAAATCCATCCAGCCGGGCACGGTGGTTCATGCCTGTAATCCCAGCATTTTGGGAGGACGAGACGGGTGGATCACAGGGTCAGGAGTTCGAGACCAGCCTGGCCAAGATGGTGAAACCCTCGTTTCTACTAAAAATACAAAAATTAGCCAGGCGAGCTAATTTTGGTGAGCGCCTGTAATCCCAGCTACTTGAGAGCTGAGGCAGAGAATTGCTTGAATCCAGGAGGCGGAGGTTGCAGTGAGCTGAAACCACTCCACTCCCTGGTGACAGAGTGAGGTTCCGTCTCAAAAAAAAAAAAAAAATCCATCCTAAGTATCAATGGACGACTGGATAAGTAATGTGGGGTATAGCCATTCAATGAAATATTACTTAGCCATAAAAAGGAAGAAAGGCCGGGCACAGTGGCTCATGCCTATAATCCTAGCACTTTGGGAGACCAAGACCAGCCTGGCCAACATGGTGAGGCTCTATTAAAATTACAAGATGTTTGTATTTTTACAAAATAACTAGAATTATTAACTATTAAAAATAGAAAAATTAGCTGGGTGTTGTGGCAGGTACCTGTAGTCACAGCTACTCAGGAGGCTGAGGCAGGAGAATTGCTTGAACCTGGGAGGCGGTGGTTGCAGTCAGCCCGAGATTCGTGCCACTGCACTCCAGCCTGGGCGCAACAGAGTGAGACCCTGTCTCAAAAATTATTAATAATAATAAATAAAATTAAATTAAAAGGAAGGAAGCCTGGATCCATGCTACAACACAGAAGAACCCCCAAAACACGATGTTGAGTGACAGAAGCCAGACACAAAAGGCCACATAGTGTATGATTCCATTGATATGAAGTGCCCAGAATGGATAAATTCATAGAGACTGAAAGTGGATTAGTGGGTTCGAGGGCCTGGAGGAGAGAGAATGGGGAGGTTTCTGTTTGCAGGGATGGAAACGATCTGTAACTAGAGATGATGGTCACACAGTATGAACATACTTTAAAATGGTCAATGTTTAATTTTATGCTATGTTAATTTTACCTCAAACAAAACAAAAAGCATCAGAGAAGGCCCAGGAGTTGTGGGGTGTGTTTGTAGTTCCAGCTACTCGGGAGGCTAAGGCAGGAGGGCCACTTGGGCCCAGGAGTTCGAGGCTGCGGTGAGCTATGATTGTGCCACTGGAACCCCGCCTGGGAAACAGAGCAAGACACTCTCTCAAAAAAAAAAAAAAAGTAAAAAAATGATCCGGAGAAATAATCAAAAGATGCTAAAATCCATGGGGGAAAGCTTAATGGGTACTAGGCTGTTCACACGGTCTCAGTGTATCTCCTTGGAAGATAACTGTTCTGTGATGCTAGCCCCTGGTCAGTCATTCAACTTTCATCCCCCTTACAAATGGGGAGGATGGAAAGGGAGGAAAATGGCACCCTTATAGCAAGGAAACTTGACCAACTTTGCCCTGGTGATGACAGCTGAACATCGCCGATGCTGGGAACTGACGTCAGGAACCTCCTAATATGATGCACCAGGCAGCATTGCTTCTGTGGTTTCTGCCGAAGATGCACAGCCTGAACCTGGTCACAAGGAAATGGCAGGCCAGCTGGCTGCTGGCCATTCTGCACAACTGACCTCAGCTCTCCAAAAATGTCAATGTCATGAAAGACAAAGAAAGGCTGAGGAACCGATTCAGATTAAAAGAAATGAAGAGATATAAGGATTAGAATTAGCCGGGTGTGGTGGCTAGCTACTTGGGAGGCTGAGGCAGGAGAATCTGTTGAACTTGGGAGGCGGAGGTTACAGTGAGCCAAGATCATGCTACTGCACTTCAGCCTGGGCGACAGAGCGAGACTCTGCCTCCAAACAAAAGGATTAGATGCAACTCATAATGCAGCATTAGATCCTGGGCCAGCAAAGAAACATTGCAATAAAAGATTCAATTTTTTTTCTTTTCTTTTTCTTTTTTCTTTTTTTTTTTGAGACTGAATCTTGCTCTTTTACCCGGTCTGGAGTGCAGTGTCGCGATCACAGCTCACTGCAACCTCTGCCTCCTCGGTTCAAGCTATTCTCATGCCTCAGCCTCCCGAGTAGCTGGGATTACAGGCGCCCGCCACCATGCCCAGCTACTTGGCTACTTTTTGTATTTTTAGTAGAGACGGGGTTTCACCATGTTGGCCAGGCTGGTCTTGAACTCCTGACCTCAGGTGATCCGCCAGCCTCAGCCTCCCAAGTGCCGGAATTACAGGTGTGAGCCACCACACCCGGTCACTGTTGTTTTTTTTTTTTTCCCCTACAGGGTCTTGCTCTGTTATTCAGACTGGAATGGAGTAGCATGATCACAGCTCATGGCAGCCTCGACCTCCTGGGCTCAAGCAACTCTCTCAGCCTCCCGAGTAGCTGGGACTACAGGTACGCACCACCATATGCTGCTAATTTTTTCTAGTTTTGTAGAGTCAGGGGTCTTACTATGTTGCCCAGGCTAGTCTTGAACTGTTGGCCTCAACCAATCCTCCCTCCTTGGCCTCTCAAAGTGTTGGGATTATACGTGTGAGCCACTGTACCTGGCCAATAAAGCCTATTATTTGGGCAACTAGCAAACTTTGAATACCGACTGGGGCAAAAACTGTAGTGTGTTTATATAAGAGGATGTCCCTGTTCTTAGGAAACACACAGCAAAGTATCTGAAGGCAAAGGAACATCCTGTCTACAACTTGCTCTCAAATCATTTAGTCAAAAAATGCATATATACATACGCGTATAACATATATGTACATATATATGGCAAATGTGGCAAAATGTGGGTGGTTGGTGAATCTGGACAAAGGGCTTATACAAGTTGTTCATGTTATTCTGTAACTCTCAGTTGTTTTTGTTTTTGTTTTGAAGTGGGGTCTTGCTCTGCTGCCCAGGCTGAAGTGCAGTGACATCCAGACTCAAGTGATCCTCCCACTTCAGCCTCCCAAGTAGCTGGGACTACAGGCGCTCACCACTACACCCTCTTAATTTTCTTTTAATTTTTTGTAGAGATGGAGGTCTTGCTATGTTGCCCAGATTGATTTTGAACTCCTGGTCTCAAACGATCCTCCTGCCTCAGCTTCCCAAAGTGCTGGGATTACAGACGTGAGCCACCATCCCTGGCATGCAACTTTGTGTGTTTTTAATTATTTTCAAATAAAAAGTTAAAAAAATTTGGTCAGGCATGGTGGCTCATGCCTGTAATTCCAGCACTTTGGGAGGCCAAGGTGGGTAGATCACTTGAGGTCAGGAATTCGAGACCAGCCTGACCAATATGGTGAAACCCTGTCTCTACCAAAAACACAAAAATTAGTTGGACATGGGGGTGTGGGCCTGTAGTTCCACCTACTGTGGGGAGGGAACTGAGGCAGGAGAATTGCTTGAACCCAGGAATGGAGGTTGTAGTGAGCCGATGGCGCCACTGCACTTCAGCCTGGGCCACAGAGCGAGACTCGGTCTTGAAAAAAAAGTCCGAGCGTGGTGGCTCATGCCTGTAATCCCAGCACTTTGGGAGGCTGAGGCGGGCAGATCCCCTGAGGTCGGGAGTTCGAGACCAGCCTGACCAACCTGGAGAAAACTATCTCTGCTAAAAATACAAAATTACCTGGACATGGTGGCACATGCCTGTAATCCCAGCTACTCGGGAGGCTTAGGCAGAAGAATCTCTTGAACCCAGGAGGCGGAGGTTGTGGTAAACAGAGATTGTGCCATTGCACTCCAGCCTGGGCAACAAGAGTGAAACTCTGTCTCAAAAAAAAAAAAAAAAAAAAAAGAAAGAAATTGGCCGGGCACGGTGGCTCATGCCTGTAATCCCATAATCCCAGCACTTTGGGAGGCAGAGAAGGGTAGATCACCTGAGTTCAGGAGTTCGAGACTAGCCTGGCCAACATGGTGAAATTCTGTCTGTACTACAAATGCAAAATAAGCCAGGCGTTGTGGTGTGTGCCTGTAATCCCAGCTACTTGGGAGGCTGAGGCAGGAGAATCAATTGAACCCTGGAGGCAGAGGTTGCAGTGAGCGGAGATCGCGCGCCACTGCACTCCAGTCTGGGTGACAGAGGGAGATTTGTCTCAAAAAAAAACACAATTGTCTGAAGATTTCTGGGATACCCATGTAACTATCTCTAACCAGAATGGTTCTCCCATGCTCAGCCCTACCTGCCTTGTAGGTGATCCCCTCAAACCCAGCACCTCACCTCCTCCCAACCCATTCCTTCGTCCAGGATCCTCACCACCAAGCCAGATACCAAGGAGTAAGCATGGCTCCTTTCTCTTCTTAACCTCTGGCCTGCACACTTTCCCTTCCAACTCTGCCCCTTCCTCTTGGCATGGGCCAGTCCCTCTGCTGGGATGTCTTCCCTCCAGCTCACCTTTCAGGGCCAAACCCCACTGGATGTCTTCTTGGACGTCCTCCAGAGTGCACCCCTGTCCATAGAACAGAGTGTGACATAGGGCTGGAGCTGTAGCCATACTTGTTGAATACATGAAAGAACAAATAAATAACCCTCCCAGGCAAAGTCCTCACCCATCGCCTGTGTACCCCAGGCCCTTCCCAGATTCCATGCCTTTCTCTGGCCCAGCCCTGAGCCCACCACACTGGGTGTGTGTGCGTCTAGCTTTTTCTTCCCCAGACTGGACGTTCCTTCAGGGCTGGGCTCCAGGCCTCTCAGGGTCCCCATTCTTTCTACGGAACAGAGGGAGCTGCAGGAAGGCTGTGCAGCATGACTGATTTGGGAAAAGGCAATTGATCAAGGCTGGGCGTGGTGGTTCATGCCTGTAATCCCAGCACTTTAGAAGGCCAAGGTGGGTGGATCACTTGAAGTCAGGAGTTCGAGACCAGCCTGGCCAACATGGCAAAACCCAGTCTCCGCCAAAAAAAATAGAAGCTGGGGGCGGTGGCTAACGCCTGTAATCCCAGCACTTTGGGAGGCTGAGGCGGGCGGATTACAAGGTCAGGAGATCGAGACCATTCTGGCTAACATGGTGAAACCCAGTCTCTACTAAAAATACAAAAAAATATAGCCGGGCGTGGTGGCAGACATCTGTAGTCCCAGCTACTCAGGAGGTTGAGGCAGGAGAATGGCGTGAATCCGGGAGGCGGAGGTTGCAGTGAGCTGAGATCGCACCACTGCACTCCAGCCTGGGCAACAGAGCGAGACTCCGTCTCAAAAAAAAGAAAAAGAAAAAATTAGCCAGGTGTGGTGGCACACACCTCTAATCCCAGCTACCTGGCAGGTTGGGGGGGATGGGGGCTGAGGAAGGAGACTCGCTTGAACCCAGGAGATGGAGGTTGCAGTGGGCCAATATAGGGCCACCACACTCCAGCCTGGGTGACACAGCGAGACCCTGTCTCAAAAAAAAAAAAAAAGAAAAACAAAAACAAGAAAAGAGAATTGATCAAATTGAGCCAGATGGGCTGAGGACCAAAGATGTGTGGCGTATGGGGGTGGGACTAGGGGGCTCGGGAGACCCTTTGAGAGTCACAGAGGGTAGTGAGGAGGAAGTGGGTTGCTTTCTGGGAGGGCTGAGAGTAAGAAGGGTGTGTGTGTGTGCATGTGTGAGCACACACGCATGCATGTGACTCCTAATGTGTGTCTGAGGTCTGAGGCTGCAAATGTACTCCTAGGCTCCTGGCCTGGTTGAGTGGGTTTTAGCGGTTTTTTTGTTTGTTTGTTTTGTTTGAGACAGGGTCTTGCTCTGTTGCCCAGGCTGGACTGCAGTGGCACGATTTCGGCTAACTGCAACCTCAGCCTCCTGGGTTGAAGCGATTTTCCTGCCTCAGGCTCTCGAATAGCTGGGACTACAGGCGTGCACCACCATGCTCAGCTCATTTTTGTATTTTCAGTAGAGTCGGGGTTTCACCATGTTGGCCAGGCTGGTCTCGAACTCCTGACCTCAAGTGATCCATCCGCCTCTGCCTCTCAAAGTGCTGGGATTACAGGCGTGAGCCACCGCGCCCGGTCGACTTTTAGGTTTGTGAGTGTTTTAGATCAGTGAGTCTTGGGGAATCTTGGTGCATGGGCTTGCATTTGTGCGTCGGTGGCTGTGGGTCCATGAGCCTCTCAGGACGTGACTGGTCTCAGTTTCCAGGGTTTCTGGGAGGCTGTGTTTTTGTCCCAGCTCCAGAGGTGTCCCGCTCTGGGTGTGTATTGGGGGATGGGGATGGGGTGCGTGGGCGTTCACGAGGTTGGGTGTGCCCGCCACTCCGGGTTCGGCCCGCGTCTCACTGCATGCTCAGCCTGGGTTTCCGAGGGTCCGCGCGTCCCAGGCCGTGCGGGTGGAGGGTGGGCAGGGACCCCGGGAGGCCGGGCGGGGGGCGGGGGCGCGCTGGGCCGGCCCCGGGGCGGGGCGAGCCTTCGAGGGCTGGGGGCGGGGCGGCCCGGCCGCCTCACTTCGGCGAAGTTGGCGGCGCGGAGGCTGGCCCGGGACGCGCCCGGAGCCCAGGGAAGGAGGGAGGAGGGGAGGGTCGCGGCCGGCCGCCATGGGGCCGGGGGCCCGGGGCCGTCGCCGCCGCCGTCGCCCGATGTCGCCGCCACCGCCACCGCCACCCGTGCGGGCGCTGCCCCTGCTGCTGCTGCTAGCGGGGCCTGGGGCTGCAGGTGAGGGGCCGGGACCTGGCGGATGGGACGAGGGCGGCAGAGGGGGAGTGCAAGAACCCCCATGGCCGGGGCTGGGGGTGTTCATGGGAGGCAGGAACCAGGGTCGGGGAAGGGGCGCAGGAGCCCGGGGCTGCATGCCAGTCCTGGAGGTCCCAGAGGTTCAGAATGGGGAGGACCCCAGAGGCCCAAGGAACGGGGACCCTTGAGCGATCAGAGCAGAAGATGAAGGGACCCAGGAGTCCGAGACTGGGAGGTCGAGGTGCGGGGATCAGGGACTCGAGGTGGGGAGGGTGTACAGAGTCCGGGACTCGTCCCCATCCAACTCACGGCTGGAGTCCTGGGTAGGTTATGGTTGGGGGCCCAGGTACTCCTAGGCCGGGGACCTCTCGCACAAAAGCCCCCCCACCCCGCCCCCGACACCCGGGGCGGGCCGGGCCAGGCGGGGGGTGGGGAGGGGGCGCGAAGTTCTGGGAGCTCTGAACTCGGAGAAAACTTCCCAGACCGGCGCGCAGCAAGACCCGGAGCCGGATTCGGAGCTGGAGCCTCGGCGGCTCGCGCGCCCCCTCCCCCGCCCGCAGCCCCGCTCCCTCCTCTGGCCGCGGGGACCCGGAGTCCCTGGGACCCCGCCCCTGCACGGGGAGGGGAAGGAGCGAGGACTCACGTGCTCCCCTTCGGCTCCAGCGCCCCCTCCCCACGGCCGGAGCCCCTCCCCAGCCGGCCAGGGGCCCCCCGCCCCTCCTCTTCGCCTCCCTCCCCTCCCCCGCTCGGGACAATGGCCGCGCCGTCTAGACACCCCCTCCCCCCGGCCGGCCTCGCGCTTTCTTTGCCAGACAAAGCGGGACCCGCGGCAGGGCCGGGGAGGGGGCTGCGGGGGCACCCCCCTCACCGCTACGGGAGGCCTGGTGGGCGGGGGAGGGGCGCCGGCCAAGGCCCCTGGCCAGGGGTCCCAGACGCCACTGTGCGGCTTGGCGCTGGGTGGAATGGGGGTTTCGGGAGTGAACGGCCTCCCCAGCCCAGCCCCGGGGCCCGGACGGGACAGGACCGGGCAGGAGCAGCCGCCTCCGCCGGACCAGTGGCGCACACACATGGCCTGTGATACACTCGCTGGCACACACAGCTCTAGGTCACGTAACAGAGATGCAAACCTGCACACACACAGCACACTCGCAGACATGCACACCTGGCCCAGGAAAGACACACCCGGCTTCACGCACACAGCTCACACATTGACATACATGCACACACAAATATGATCACACATACTGTGCATCGCTAGTGCAAGGTGTGGTACCCACGCTGCCTGCACACACTCAGCACACAGATGAAGACTCAAGGACATGCTTACACCCAGCTCACACATGCAGATGGACAGACACAGCCAACCCATACACAGACACACTGGTGCACACACAGGTCACACCAACACACAGCTGTACACCCAGATACACGGTTCACATACACAGACGTACAACAGACACAGCCTGCATACAGACAGCACACACATCTGTGCACTCCTGTATGGGTGTGCAGCTCATACACACATGGGCACACCCACGCTGACATGAATGTACAGATAGACTCACATGTAGCTGCACAGGGACACAATAGATGCATGCCCAAATCCACATACAGACTGACACACAAGCCCGTGCACGCACACACATGTGGCTCACATTGCCTACAGCTCAGCGTGACCCATAGCCCATGTTATGAGACCCACAGCGTGAGTTCACGAACACCCACAGGTCCTGGTGTGGGTGGTAGTGTCCAGTCGGCTTGTTCTGTGGGGAAGGCGACATATATCATGTACGCCCATGCTCAGGATCAGTTCAACTCATTCTGTCACTCACCCTCTTGTTTCCTTTTTTTTTTTTTGAGGCAGAGTCTCACTGTGTTCCCAGGCTGGAGTGCAGTGGTGCGATCTCGGCTCACTGCAACCTCCGCCTCCCGAGTTCAAGAGATTCTCCTTCCTCAGCCTCCTGAGTAGCTAGGATTACAGGCGCCCGCCACCACGCCCAGCTAACTTTTGTATTTTTAGTAGAGACTGGGTTTCACCATGTTGGCCAGGCTGGTCTCAAACTCGTCCTGTCCTCAGGTGATCCATCCACCTTGGCCTCCCAAAGTGCTGGGATTACAGGCGTGAGCCACCGCTCCTGGCCGCTTTCTATTTTTCTTTCTTTCTTTCTTTCTTTCTTTCTTTCTTTTTTTTTTTTTTTGAGAGGGAGTCTCGCTCTGTCGCCCAAGCTGGAGTGCAGTGGCGGGATCTTGGCTTACTGCAAGCTCCACCTCCTGGGTTCATGCCATTCTCCTGCCTCAGCCTCCTGAGTTGCTGGGACTGCAGGCACCCGCCACCATGCCCGGCTATTTTTTGTGTTTTTAGTAGAGACGGGGTTTCACCTTGTTAGCCAGGATGGTCTCGATCTCCTGACCTCTGATCCACCCACCTCGGCCTCCCAAAGTGCTGGGATTACAGGCGTGAGCCTCTGTGCCTGGCCCATTTCTTTCTGTCCTTCTCTGTCTTCTCCTGGTCTATCTGCTTCTAGTTCATTCTTTTGTGTCCGTCTTTCTGTTTTTATAGATCTTCCTTTCATTCGATCACCCTCTCTCTGACACGAGCACGCATGGACATACACACTGTGTCCCCACACCTGATCGAATGCACACAGTTCTCCACTAGCTCAGACCCAGCCACACCTTGGACCTGTCTGGCAGGACAGTTAGACTATGCCACACCCTAGAGGGACACAGCCCTTAGGGATGGCGATGTTGGACAGGGCAGCACATGCCTTGTGCCAGTTGCTCCTCCCTTCAACACACACCCTATTCCAGCAACGCCTAGCGCTGGCTGCTCCTGGAGATGCTGTGCTCACTCGTGGGTACATGCCTTGGTCCCTCTCCCAAGAGCACAACGCAGGCCTGCCTGGCTGGAGTAGATGCCCATCAGGGAAAGGAAGGCCTGTGGCCCTAGGACCCCCTGCCCCTTCCCCTTCTGTTACCCCTGAACCTGGACTTGAAGCCCCAGACCTCCCTGTAACACTCAGCACCCTTACTTCCTGTCTCGGCACACCCCATTCTGCACATCTTGGCTCTGGCAGCTTCCCGAGCCCCCACATCTGGCACAAGACAGCCCCTCCTCCTGCCCGCCCCTGCTTTGTGGTTCCCAGGGCTCGAGCTGGCAGGGACAGCTGCAGTCTCAACAGCTGGGGCTGGGGCGGGGGGGCCGTGGGAACTGTGGATGGGGGGACTCCCTGCATCCGCAGAGACGCCCCCAGCCCCATGCAGCTGTTGCCTGGTGGAGGGAGGGAGGGGGTTTGTCACTTGGGCCTGGGGTTCCTGGGCACCTGGCTGATCCTCCACCTTCCTTGGCCCCCACACAGCCCCCCCTTGCCTGGACGGAAGCCCGTGTGCAAATGGAGGTCGTTGCACCCAGCTGCCCTCCCGGGAGGCTGCCTGCCTGTGAGTGCCTGGCTCAGAGCCACCAGTGGGCCCTGTGTGGGGGGTGTGATTTGTCTTCTCCCTCTGCCTCTGTGTTCACCATGGATGTCTCTACCACTTCCTACATGTGTGTGGCTTGGGCAACCTCTCGTGTTTCCCCATTGGAAACTGAGCAGGGGCTCTGCAGTCTTCTTGGCCTGGGTTCAAGTCCCACATCATGTTGCTGACCGGCTAGGAATTAAACTCTTTATGTCTCAGTGTCATGGTCTGCAAAATGGACCTGGTAATCCCAGCTTCACAGTTCTTGGCCACCTGAGGTCACATGTAAAGCCCCCCATGAGGCAGGTATTATTCAGTCAACAAACTCTCAGGGACCAATGGCAGTGGCTCACACCCTCCACGCCCCTCCCGTCTCTCAACATTTAGTGGTGGGGGACATAGGAGGCCTATAATACAGTCCCACACTGTCACTTACTTGCACCTGTGAAATAGGGTATGCTTCACCCTGGCGACTGTGAAGGGGCTTAACAATTTAAGAAGGCTCTAACAATTTGTTAGATATCGCAAGGAAAGGCAGGGGGTTGCGGGGAGCAGAGCAGAGGCTGGGAAAAAGCTGAGGAGAGACAGAAAGAGCTCAGTTTGAATTCTGGGGTCTGGGACACCTTGAGCATTCAAGCTTTTTGAGCCTCAGTTTTTGCATCTGGAAAATGGGGCAATAATAACTCCTGTATGCACTCAGCATACATTAACTGCTCAGAATACAGTATGTGCTCAACACATAGGCATTATTATAAATAATAATGGTAGGGAGGCAGGAAACAGGTGCTCTAAGGAGAAGTCTCTCAAGGTTATGAGGAAATGCTTGGCTCCTTTCATGCTATCATTAATAACAGCAGTTCACGCAGTAGCCATTAATTGACTCATTAATGTATTCATTTATTCAGCATCATGTGTGCCAAGTACTGGGTCAGTCCCAAGCTGGGTGGGTCTGGGGTGATTTTAGACCCAGAGGAGCCGCTTTGAAGTTACACCTACATTTATTTTGGCTGGATCTCCCACTCGGGCTCACCTTTGTAGAGGGCTGAGCCTGACTGAGGGGGTTTCCTGGGTGGGGCTGGGGGGTCTGCGATGGTGGGGCTGGATGGGGAAAAGTGTGACCTTACCTGGAGCCACACACCTGGGAGGGCGAGCGGTGGGGCCGGGCGCCTGCGCAGTGGAGCTCCGCGCCTGGAATACTGCCGACAGGTGAATGCGCCCGCGGCTGCCCCGCCCTTCGACAGGTGAATCACCGGCGTGCGCGGCGCCCGGAGCCCGGATCACCCGGAGTGGAGCGGGCTCAATCCTCCGAGCGGGGCTGTGGGAACCACTGCCTACACGCCCCCCACCCCCCACGAGTCTCTTTCATGGTCTCAAATACTCAAGTCCTTTCAAGGATGCCCCAAGCTGTCACCCCACCCATGGATCCCCCAAGACTCCCCGCCTCCGACCGCAGAAGTTTCCATAGACCTCGTCCCCATCTCCTAGTCCTCGCCTCACCCGCTGTGCGCCCCCCCACCCCGACCAGGTCTGCGCTCCCCACTCGGTCTCCCCCAAAGCTTAGGCCGTGGGGCGGGGCGCGGGCTGGGGCTGGAACCGGCCCGACCGGTCGGCGGGGGCGCGGGACTCAGAGCGTGGGAACCCGCCCGGGGCGTTGGGAGGGGGCCCGCGCGGGTCGCGCCCTGCCTGGCGGTGGGACCGGCTATCCTCGGCGCCCAGCTCAGCGCGCCCCCTCCCGACGCGCGGTCGCGGCCGCAGTGGTCGCCCTGCGGGCCTTGGAGGAGGGGGCGGGAGCTGTGCCCTCCCCTCCCAACGCCACCAGCACCTCTGCTTGCTCGGCCGTGCCCCGACCTGTTTCGCTGGGGGCCGGGGTGGGGGGGATCTTGCGGGTGACGCTGACTGAGTCAGCCGCTTGTTGAGCTCAGTCGCAGGCGTCTGGGACAAGCCGGAGGGAGGACAACCGCGCCAGGGAAGGGGGAGGTAGAGGGGGGTGAGGGTTGGCAGCGTTGGGGGGCGGAGCTAGGACTCTCTGGCTTCTCCAAGCCCCTCCCTCTGACCCCGCTAGAGCCCCTTGGAGATTTCCAGTCTTAAGACCAACCCCTCCCAGTTCCAATTTCTCACACTCCTTGGTGGGCTTGGGGAGGGGGGTGCAGGTTAAAGGACCACCCCCGCAAAGATGAAGGTACCGACAGTAGTGTCAGTTCCCCAACCCTCCACCTTCCCATCCCTTCATAGGAGGCTATATAAGTCCCAGGGAAGGGACTTGAGGGTTTGTGGGAGCCCTGCTGTCTGTCCCTGTGAGTGAGAGTTGCTCATTTCCGCCTCGGATGCTGTGGGTTGGTATCTTGAGTATTGGCCAGGCCATGGGGTCCAATTGGTGTGTCCCTCTATGTGTGTAGCTGTGGTTTCTGGGCCTATGTGTGCTTGGGTGGTTGTATCCTGGGTCTGAAACTTTTCTCCTTTCTTTCTTTTCTTTCTTTTCCTTCTTTCTTTCTTTTCTTTCTTTTCCTTCTTTCTTTCTTTCCTTCCTTCCTTCCTTCCTTCCTTCCTTCCTTCCTTCCTTCCTTCCTTCCTTTCTTTCTTTCTTTCTTTCTTTCTTTCTTTCTTTCTTTCTTTCTTTCTTTCTTTCTTTCTTTCTTTCTTTCCTCTCTTCCTTCCTTCCTTCATTTCTCTTCCTTTCTCTTTCTTTCTTTGTTTCTTTCTTCTTTCTCTTTCTTTCCTCTTTCTTTCTCTTTCCCCTTCCTTCCCTCCCTCTCCCTCTCCTTCCTTCCTTCCTTCCTTCTTTTCTCTTTCTTTCTTTCTTTCTTTCTTTCTTTCTTTCTTTCTTTCTTTTTTCTTTCTTTCTTTCTTTCTCCTTCCTTCCTTCCTTCCTTCCTTCCTTCCTTCCTTCCTTCCTTCCTTCCTTCCTTCCTTCCGTCCTTTTTCTCTCTCTGTCTCTCTCTCTCTCTCTCTCTAGATTGAGTTTTGCTCTTGTTGCCCAGGCTGGAGTGCGGTGGCTCTATCTCCACTTACTGCAACCTCTACCTCCTGGGTTCAAGCCTCAGCCTCCCGAGTAGCTGGGATTACAGGCATGCGCCACCATGCCCAGCTAATTTTTTGTGTTTTTAGTAGAGACGGGGTTTCTTCGTGTTGGTCAGGCTGGTCTCAAACTCCCGACCTCAGGTGATCCACCTGCCTCGGTCTCCCAAAGTGCTGGGATTACAGGCGTGAGCCACTGGGCCTGGACAAGGGTCTGAGACTTTTGATTTGCTGTTCCCTCGGCCTGGAATGCTGTTCCCCATAAATCCCCATGGCCCCCTCCTTACCTTCAAATGTCTGTGCAAACAGAATTCTACCTCCTCAACCCCATCATTCTATCCCTTAGCCCTGTGGTTTAGCTTCCTACTGCTGCTCTAACAAATTACCACAAACTGGGTAGCTCGAACAATAGTAATTCATTGCCATGAAGTTTGGAGGTTGAAAGTCTGAAATCAAGGTTTCGGCAGGGCTGAGCCTCTCCATGGGGACCCAGGGGAGAACTGACTCTTGCAGCTTCCGGTGGCTCCAGACGTTTCTCAGCTTGTGGCTGTCTCACTCCAGTCCCTGTCTCAGTCTCCTTCTCTTCCTTCTCCCACCCAAATCTCCTTTTGGCTGCCTGTCTCTTTTTTTTTTTTTTTTTTTTTTTNTATCCATTTCTTCTAGATTTTCTAGTTTATTTGTGTAGAGGTGTTTATAGTATTCTCTGATGGTAGTTTGTATTTCTGTGGGATCAGTGGTGATTTCCCCTTTTTTTTTTTTTTTTTTTTTTTTTTGAGACGGAGTCTCGCTGTGCTCCCAGGCTGGAGTGCAGTGGCCTGGTCTCGGCTCACTGCAAGCTCCGCCTCCCGGGTTCACGCCATTCTCCCACCTCAGCCTCCCAAGTAGCTGAGACTACAGGCGCCCGCCACCACGCCCGGCTAGTTTTTTGTATTTTTAGTAGAGACGGGGTTTCACCATGTTAGCCAGGATAGTCTCAATCTCCTGACCTCGTGATCCACCCGCCTCGGCCTCCCAAAGTGCTGGGATTACAGGCTTGAGCCACCGCGCCCGGCCTGTCTCATTTTTTTGAGACAGAATTTTGCTCTGTCACCCAGGCTGGAGTGCAGTGGCGCAATCTCAGTTCACTGCAGCCTTCAACTCCCAGGCTGAAGCGATCCTCCCACCTCAGCCTCCCAAGAAGTTGGGACTACAAGTGTGAGCCACCACGGCCAGCTGATTTTTTATTTTTATTTTTTAAATGGAGTCTCTCTCTGTCACCCAGGCTGGGGTGCAATGGCATGATTTTGGCTTACTGCAACCTCCGCCTCCCAGGTTCAAGCGCTTCTTCTGTCTCAGCCTCCTGAGTAGCGGGGACTACGTGTATGTACCACCGCACCCAGCTAATTTTTGTATTTTTAGTAGCGACAAGGTTTCGCCATATTGGCCAGGCTGGTCTCGAACTCCTGACCTTGTGATCTACCCGCCTCAGCTTCCCAAAGTGCTGGGATTACAGGTGTGAGCCACTGCACCCGGCCTTTTTTTTTTTTTTTTGAGATGGAGTCTCCCTTTGTCACCCAGGCCAGAGTGCAGTTGTGCAATTTCGGCTCACTGCAACCTCTGCCTCCCGGGTTCAAGCGATTCTCCTGTCTCAGCCTCCTGAGTAGCTGGGATTACAGGCTCCTGCCACCATGTCAGGTTTTTTGTTTGTTTGTTTGTTTTAATGCAAAAAAAGGTCTCCCTATGTTGCTCAGGCTATTCTCGAACTTCTGTCTTGAAGTGATTGTCCTGTCTTGACCTCCCAAAGTGTTGGGATTAGTCGTGAGCCTTTCGCTTGTATGAACACTTGTTACTGAATTTAGGGCCCAGGTGAATACTTCAGAATAATCTCATCTTGACACCTCTCATTTAATTACATCTACATAGCTAGGTGTGGTGTCGGGTGCCTGTAGTCCCAGCTACTCAGGAGGCTGAGACAGAAGAATTGCTTGAACCCCGGGAGATGGAGGTTACAGTGAGCCAAGATCATGCCACTGCACTCCAGCCTGGGTGACAGAGCAAGACTCCGGCTCTTAAAAAAAAAAAAAAGAAAGAAAGAAAGAAAAGAAAAGAAAAAAATTACATCTGCAAAGAGTCATTTTTTTAAAAAAAATAAGGTCCTAGTCACAGGTTCTGGGACATGGACATCATCTTTTCAGGGGCTGCCACCCAACTGACTACATCCTTCATGGTTCTGATGGCTTTCACCACCCCCTGCCAGCATGTTGTATATTAATTTATTATTTCTATATGTTCTCCTTGCCTGGACCTTGCTGCAAGGATCCAGAGGGGTAGGGACCACTTTCATTGTGTTTGTTGCTGTATTTGTATTGCTCAGGACATAGTAGGTACTCAGTAAATCTTCATTGCATGAATGAATGTGTGTTTTGTTTTGTTTTGTTTTTTTGGGACGGAGTCTTACTCTGTCACCCAGGCTGGAGTGCAGTGGCACAATCTCGGCTCACTGCAACCTCCACCTCTGGAGTTCAAGTGATTCTCCTGCCTTAGCCTCTTGAGTAGCTGGGACTACAGGCACACACCACTATGCCCAGCAAATTTTTGTACTTTTAGTGGAGACGGGGTTACACCATGTTGGCCAGGCTGGTCTTGAACTCTGACTCCAAGCGATCTGCCTGCCGCAGCCTCCCAAAGTTTTGGGATTACAGGCGTGAGCCACCGCGCCCAGCAAATGTGTGTTTGCTGCGCTGTTTCCCTGTGTGTTTCTTGCCTGTCTGGTGTGTATCTTTGTGTCTGGGGCCATCCTGCCCTGTGCTGCCCGACCAAGCCACCTCTGCCCACAGGTGCCCGCCTGGCTGGGTGGGTGAGCGGTGTCAGCTGGAGGACCCCTGTCACTCAGGCCCCTGTGCTGGCCGTGGTGTTTGCCAGAGTTCAGTGGTGGCTGGCACTGCCCGATTCTCATGCCGGTGCCCCCGTGGCTTCCGAGGTGAGAGGGGAAGAGTCTGGAGGGGAGGCAGGCGGGGGTGTGGTCAGTCCCAAACTAACCCTGTCCCGTTCCCTCCAGGCCCTGACTGCTCCCTGCCAGATCCCTGCCTCAGCAGTCCTTGTGCCCACAGTGCCCGCTGCTCAGTGGGGCCCGATGGACGCTTCCTCTGCTCCTGTCCACCTGGCTACCAGGGCCGCAGCTGCCGAAGTGACGTGGATGAGTGCCGGGTGGGTGAGCCCTGCCGCCATGGTGGCACCTGCCTCAACACGCCTGGCTCTTTCCGCTGCCAGTGTCCAGCTGGCTACACGGGGCCCCTATGTGAGAACCCTGCGGTGCCCTGTGCACCCTCACCATGCCGTAACGGGGGCACCTGCAGGCAGAGTGGCGACCTCACTTACGACTGCGCCTGTCTTCCTGGTGAGTGAGCCCTACTCAGGGGAGGCAAAAGGGTGGGCGTGGGGACATCAGGCCAGCCCGACGGTGACCATCCTTGCCCCCTTCCCTGCTAGGGTTTGAGGGTCAGAATTGTGAAGTGAACGTGGACGACTGTCCAGGACACCGATGTCTCAATGGGGGGACATGCGTGGATGGCGTCAACACCTATAACTGCCAGTGCCCTCCAGAGTGGACAGGTGGGCACTGGGGCCAGAGGGAGTGGGGAGGCAGGCCTCGGGTGGACATGCGCCAGGTAGCTGGACTGCTGCATCTGTTTGCCACAGGCCAGTTCTGCACGGAGGATGTGGATGAGTGTCAGCTGCAACCCAACGCCTGCCACAATGGGGGTACCTGCTTCAACACGCTGGGTGGCCACAGCTGCGTGTGTGTCAATGGCTGGACAGGCGAGAGCTGCAGTCAGAATATCGATGACTGTGCCACAGCCGTGTGCTTCCACGGGGCCACCTGCCATGACCGCGTGGCTTCTTTCTACTGTGCCTGCCCCATGGGCAAGACTGGTGAGTAGCTGTTTTCTCTGCAGGGAGCCATGGATGGTTTTTAGGGGGGGCAAATAAGAAGTCTGACTTGAGTATTAGAAAGATTATGCTAGGCTGGGCACAGTGGCTCATGCCTGTAATCACAGCGCTTTGGGAGGCCAAGATAGGAGGATCGCTTGGGCCCAGGACTTTGAGACCAGCCTGGACAACATAGTGAGACCTCATCTCTACAAAAACTTGGTAGGCTGGGTGTGGTAGCTCACGCCTGTAACCGCAGCACATTGGGAGGCCCAGGTGGGTGGATTGCTTGAGTTCAGCAGTTTGAGACCAGCCTGGGCAACATGGCAAAATCCTGTCTCTACCAAAAATACAAAAAATTAGTTGGGCATGGTAGTGCATGCCTGTAGTCCCAGCTCCTCTGGATGCTAAGGTGGAAGGATGGCTTCAGCCCAGAAGGTGGAGGTTGCAGTAAGCTGAGATTGAGCCACTGAACTCCAGCCTGGGAGACAGTGTAAGACCCTATATTAAAAAAAAAGAGGCTGGGCGCGGTGGCTCATGCCTGTAATCCCAGCACTTTGGGAGGCCAAGGTGGGTGGATCACGAGGTCAGGAGATCAGACCATCCTGGCTAACACAGTGAAACCCTGTCTCTACTAAAAATACAAACAATTAGCCAGCCTTGGTGGCGGGCGTCTGTAGTCCCAGCTACTTGGGAGGCTGAGGCAGGAGAATGGTGTGAACCTGGGAGGTGGAGCTTGCAGTGAGCCGAGATCGCGCCACTGCACTCCAGCCTGGGTGACAGAGCAAGATTCCGTCTCAAAAAGAAAAAAAGAAAAAAAAAAAAGATTATGCTGGAGGCGGCTTTAGAGGGGAAGTTGCTGGGAGAGGAAGCCTGGGAGAGACTTAGGAGGAGGCTGACATTGCACTGATGCATGCAGAAGCCATTGGAATTGGGGAGCTCCTGGGAGTTACCCTTGGAAGTGGCAAAGATCAGAGAACATGTTTAGGAGGGGAACATGGATATAAAAAGAGGGCATAACATGGCAGAGGGTATTACAGAAGCAAAGACTGGAAGGTAGGCGTGGTGGCTCATGCCTGTAATCCCAGCACTTTGGGAGGCTGAGGCAGGCAGATCACCTGAGGTCAGGAGTTTGAGACCAGCCTGGCTAACGTGGTGAAACCCCATTTCTACTAAAAATAAAAAACATTAGCCGGGTGTGGTGGCGCATGCCTGTAATCCCAGCTACTCCGGAGGCTGAGCAGAAGAATCGCTTGAACCTGGGAGGTGGAGGTTGCAGTGAGCTGAGATCACACCATTTTAATCCAGCTTGGGCAGCAAGAGTGAAACTTCGTCTCAAAAAACAAAACAAAACAACAACAAAACAATATGCAAGGGGTGTGGGCCTTTTGGGCAGAGCAGGAAGGTCTGCCTATGACTTCTGCCTACCACTTCCCAGGCCTCCTGTGTCACCTGGATGACGCCTGTGTCAGCAACCCCTGCCACGAGGATGCTATCTGTGACACGAATCCAGTGAACGGCCGGGCCATTTGCACCTGTCCGCCCGGTTTCACAGGCGGGGCGTGTGACCAGGATGTGGACGAGTGCTCTATCGGTGAGGGGAGCTCCATCGTCTGTGAATGGGCCAGGAAAGAGGGGAGAGGAGGGGGTCCCGTCCAGCCACGCCCACACTGAACGCACTCTATCCGGCAGGCGCCAACCCCTGCGAGCACTTGGGCAGGTGCGTGAACACGCAGGGCTCTTTCCTGTGCCAGTGCGGCCGTGGCTACACTGGACCTCGCTGTGAGACCGACGTCAACGAGTGTCTGTCAGGGCCCTGCCGCAACCAGGCCACGTGCCTTGATCGCATAGGCCAGTTCACCTGTATCTGTATGGCAGGTGGGTGGTGGGCGTGGCCTGGGCGGGTCCTGAGGCAGGGGGCGGGGCCAGATAAGCCCGCGGATGGGTTGCTGAGCAGAATGGGGTGGAAGTGGGTTTGGAGTGGGACCCTTACAGACTGAAGCCCGGAGGGAGGTGGGGTCAGGGCCAGAAGGGAATCCTGTGTGATTCTGGGGGCTTGGTCAAATGGAGTCAGTAGAACCTCAGGTGGGCTGGGAGTATTCTTGACCTTAGGACCCTCTCGGGAAGGGGTTGGGGCTAGAGAGGCAGAGTTGGGGCTGCTGTGAGGTCAAGGTGAAGCCTGCAGACAGTCTTGCAGTGAGCCTGGGCAAAGGCTATGGGGGCCCTGGGGCTGGGGGCGGGGGACTGGGGACTGGGGAAAGGGCTTAGTCTGAGGACTGGGGAGAGAAGGAGGAGTTTGAAGGCAAGGCCTCTGCGGACACCCATGAGCCTTGGGCCAGTTGGGACCACAGCTGGGTGACAGTCCAGGCTGAAAATTAAGGTTGGGCTGGGAGTGTGGGAGGGGGGAAGAAGGCTCGGGGGATTTGTCGATGAGTAGGAAGGGAAGGGTAGTACTTCCTTCCTTGTACCCCGTTCACACCATAGGGCAGCCCCCACTTTCCTAAGCCCTGTGCCCTGCCCCAGGCTTCACAGGAACCTATTGCGAGGTGGATATTGACGAGTGTCAGAGTAGCCCCTGTGTCAACGGTGGGGTCTGCAAGGACCGAGTCAACGGCTTCAGCTGCACCTGCCCCTCGGGTGAGGACCTTGGGAGAGGGAGCCTGAAAAGACATGTCTGGGAAGGGGTGAAAACTCCAGAGTGGGAACCTATAAAACCACATTAGCGGATAACTTACAATAGAAATCACAGGTTATGAAGCACATTGAAGTTAATTTAAATCCAAGTAAATGGGTTTTTCCACCCAAACAAGGCGGGGCTGGAGTGGGGTGTACTGCTCTCAGCCTTTCTGGGCCTCTGCTCATCCCACTCCCCACCCCAGGCTTCAGCGGCTCCACGTGTCAGCTGGACGTGGACGAATGCGCCAGCACACCCTGCAGGAATGGCGCCAAGTGCGTGGACCAGCCTGATGGCTACGAGTGCCGCTGTGCAGAGGGTGAGGCGGGCCAATGACAATCCGACGAGAATCAGGAGGCGGGGCTTGTGGGCGACAGGGCCAATAACAGACTTGGGGAGAGCTTGGGGGCAGGATTGTAGCAAGGCAGGACCCAGTGACAGAGTTGGGGGGTGGAGCCAATAATGCATATAGACTGACATAAGGCTACATGTGGAGCCAAAGGGTTGGGCTGGGCACAGGGTGCATGTAACTGAATGGGGAGGGCCCAGTACCTTCCCCTGTCACCTGCCGTCTGCTCACATCTCCAGTAGGGGGTGGGGCAGAAACAGGGCTGGAGGTGGGGCCACAGCTGGGGGTGGGATTTAACTGTGGGAGAGTCTTGGCTAGGGACAAATTCCGGAGCTTGCAGCGGGGTGGAGTGGAAGTAAGTGGCGGGGCAGGGCCTGTATTGAGCCTGCCTCCTGACAGCTTGATGGGCAGGGCCTCAGATAGAGCTGAACCAGGATTGGTCCGAGGCCTCACCTGTGGGCAGGCCCCTGGCAAGTGGGCGGAGCCTGACACTCTTGGCCCCGCAGGCTTTGAGGGCATGCTGTGTGAGCGCAACGTGGATGACTGCTCCCCTGACCCATGCCACCATGGTCGCTGTGTGGATGGCATCGCCAGCTTCTCATGTGCCTGTGCCCCTGGCTACACGGGCACACGCTGCGAGAGCCAGGTGGACGAATGCCGTAGCCAGCCCTGCCGCCATGGCGGCAAATGCCTAGACCTGGTGGACAAGTACCTCTGCCGCTGCCCTTCTGGGACTACAGGTGGGACTGGGGGCTGGGGCAGAAACAGCACTCCTGAAGGGGCACAGAGGGTTTGGGAAGGTTGCATTTAAGGGGGCACAGTGGTGACTGCTCCATGCCATGTTCCTGGCCACCAGGTGTGAACTGCGAAGTGAACATTGACGACTGTGCCAGCAACCCCTGCAGCTTTGGAGTCTGCCGTGATGGTATCAACCGCTACGACTGTGTCTGCCAACCTGGCTTCACAGGTGGGCAAGTGGCTGCCATGGAGAGGGGGTCCTTAGATCGAGGGTGAAGTCGCTCGTTTCTGTGGGCCTGTTTTGCCCATATCTTTGCAGACTCTTGTCCAACGAGGTTGTCCATGCTTTGCCCTGAGTCTGTGCTGTCTCATTGGCATAAGGTTGTTTCGATATTATTCTGGAGGCCAGGCATGGTGGCTCACGCCTGTAATCCCAGCGCTTTGGGAGGCCAAGGCAGGTGGATCACTTGAGGTCAGGAGTTTGAGATCAGCCTGGCCAAAATGGCGAAACCCCGTCTCTACTAAAAATACAAAAATTAGCTGGGCGTGGTGGCGGGCGCCTGTAGTCCCCGCTACTTGGGAGGCTGAGGCAGGACAATTGCTTGAACCCAGGAGGTGGAGGTAGCATTGAGCCAAGATTGTGCCACTGCACTCCAGCCTGGGCGACAGAGTGAGACTTCATCTAAAAAAAAACACACACACACACACACACAAACAAGAAAAGATTATTCTGGAACACAGATGAAAGTGTCTAAACTCAGTGACTAGGTTATTTCTGAATGGGACTTAAGTAATTCTTGGTGGAAATGAATGAGACTTTGCTAAGTGTGTTGGCTCATGTCTGTAGTAAACCCAGCACTTTGGGAGGCTGAGATGTGAGGATCACTTGAGCCCAGGAATTCGAGACTAGCCTGGGCAACAAAATGAAACCCTGTCTCTACAAAAAATAAACACACTCCCCAAGCCAGATTAGTCAATAAGTAGATAAACACACACACACGCACACAATTAGTCGGACGTGCTGGTGTGCAACTGTAGTCCCAGCCAGTCGGGAGGCTGAGATGGGAGGATCGCTGGAGCCCAGGAGGTCAAGGCTGTGGTGAGCTATGATCACGCCACTGCAGTCCAGCCTGGGAGACAGAGTGTGACCCTATCTCAAAAAATAAGAAGAAGAAAAGAAAAAGAAAGGGACTTCATGGAAGTTTGGGGACCAGAATGATCTGGGGCAAGGCAGCTCTTGTTTGAGGAGGTGGGTGTCCTAATTTGCACAAGAGCTGATGCATTACGAAAAAGAGGTTGTCCTTGCTCGGGGGTGTGGGTGTGCTAAGTGGGGTCAGATCGTCCCTCCCTGGTTGTCCCTGCTGCCTTTGTTCTGAGGTGAGATTGCTTGTGTACTCCCCAGGGCCCCTTTGTAACGTGGAGATCAATGAGTGTGCTTCCAGCCCGTGCGGCGAGGGAGGTTCCTGCGTGGATGGGGAAAACGGCTTCCGCTGCCTCTGCCCGCCCGGCTCCTTGCCCCCACTCTGCCTCCCCCCGAGCCATCCCTGTGCCCATGAGCCCTGCAGTCACGGCATCTGCTATGATGCACCTGGCGGGTGAGGGCCCTTCTCAACCTCAGACACCGCCTCCTCTCCCTGGCCTACCTCCTTGGCCTGACTACCTTCCCCTGCCAGGTTCCGCTGTGTGTGTGAGCCTGGCTGGAGTGGCCCCCGCTGCAGCCAGAGCCTGGCTCGAGATGCCTGTGAGTCTCAGCCCTGCCGGGCCGGCGGGACGTGCAGCAGCGATGGGATGGGTTTCCACTGCACCTGCCCCCCTGGTGTCCAGGGTGTGTACCTCACCTTCCCTCCGCAGCCCCACCAACACCATTGGCCTCATCTCTCTTCTCCTCTACTCTCTCCTCCCCATATATTGGCTTCTTTTCTGCTTTCAATCATTTCCCTCCAGCAGCTTGGGAGGTGGGTATCGAAGTGGGGACAGGTTGGGGGAGGTGGGGGGAGATGGGATCAGGGAATCCCTCAAGGCTGTCTCTGCTTCCTTCTCTTCCACCCCCCACAGGACGTCAGTGTGAGCTCCTCTCCCCCTGCACCCCGAACCCCTGTGAGCATGGGGGCCGCTGCGAGTCTACCCCTGGCCAGCTGCCTGTCTGCTCCTGTCCCCAAGGCTGGCAAGGTATGTCACCTGCTTCTCTCCCCTCCTCCTCTCCATCTCCTCTGCCCCTTGCCCTATCGGGATTGATGCTGGGGATCCAGAGGGGGACCATCCCCAGCTCTGCCTTTGAGAGAGGCTTCCTTCTGGGAAAGACAGAGCTGGACACAGATCTGCTGCCTGTGTGGGTCAGCCATTGGAAGAGGAAGGGCTATGGGGCTAGAGATGCTGGGATTCAGGATGGGGTTTGGGGTACAGCTTCCTGGAGGAGCAGACCTCATAGTAGGTATTTGCCACCTACTGAGACAGGGAGACGACCGTTCTGAAACTGCATATGCAAAATGCCCACGCGAATGACAGCATGGCTTATTTTGCCTTCACCCATCTCAGCCTGCAGGTTCTTCCTGAGCCCCAGGTCCCTGGGACCCTGCTCTATACCCTGTAACCCTAGGTGTGACCTTGCTCCCCACCCTCAGGCCCACGATGCCAGCAGGATGTGGACGAGTGTGCTGGCCCCGCACCCTGTGGCCCTCATGGTATCTGCACCAACCTGGCAGGGAGTTTCAGCTGCACCTGCCATGGAGGGTACACTGGCCCTTCCTGCGATCAGGACATCAATGACTGTGACCCCAGTGAGTGCAGGGGAGCTCTTGGGGGTGCTGCTCTGGGGAACACAGTCATTAAGCTTGAACTGTGTGCCTGGCACTGTGCTGTCATTTCTTCTTCAGTTATCTTACTTTTCCCATTTTATTCATATGGAAACCTAGGCCCAAGAAGGTTGAGTGACTTCTAGCCCGAGGCTATGGAACGAGTCAGGGAATGAGCTGGGCTTAGAACCCTGGAGTCTGTGCACTGCCTCTTTTTTTTTTTTTTTTTTTGAGACAGTCTTAGCTCTGTTACTGGAGTGCAGTGGTGCGATCATGGCTCACTGCAACCTCTGCTCTCTGGGCTCAGGTGCCTCAGCCTCCCCAGTGGCTGGGACTATAGACGTGCACCACCACACCCAGCTAATCTTTTGTATTTTTTGTAGAGATGGTGTTTCGCCATGTTGCCCACGGTGGTCTCCAATTCCTGGGCTCAAGCAATCTACCCACCTCCACCTCCCAAAGTGCTGGGATTACAGGCGTGAGCCACCACAGCCGGCCTGAGTGCACCGTCTTTGAGAGCAAGCGAGTTAATATCGTGTGCAGAGTGTGAGATAAAAGGCCCCCCAGAGGCCAGGTGCGGTGGCTCACGCCTGTAATCCCAGCACTTTGGGAGGCCGAGGCGGGTGGATCACCCGAGGTTGTGAGTTCGAGACCGGCCTGACCAACATGGGGAAACCCCGTCTCTACTAAAAATACAAAATTAGCTGGGCGTGGTGGCGCATGCCTGTAATCCCAGCTACTCGGGAGGCTGAGGCAGGAGAATCACTTGAACCTGGGAGGTGGAGGTTGCGGTGAGGTGAGATCGTGTCATTGCACTCCAGCCTGGGCAACAAGGAAAAACTGTCTGAAAAACAAAAAACAAACAAACAAAAAGGCCCCCCAGAGGATTCCCCAGGGATGCTGCCCAATAGACAAATAACACAAGCCACTTATGCAATTTTAAATTCTCTAGTAGTCACATTAAAAATAAACACAAACTGGAGATATTAAATTTAATATTATTTATTTATTTATTTATTTATTTATTCAGAGTGAGGCTCTGTCACCCTGGCTGGAGTGCAGTGGTGCGATTTTGACTCAGTGCAGTCTCAAACTCCTGGGCCGAGGCAATCCTCCTGTCTTAACCTTCTGAGTAGCTAGGATTACAGGCACTCACTACCATGCCTAGCTAATATTTTTATTTTAATTTTGTAGATATGGGGTCTCGCTACGTTGTCTAGGCCGGTATCAAACTCCTGGCCTCAAACCACCCTCCTGCCTTGGCCTCTCAAACTGCTGCCACTGTGCCTGGCCAAATTTAATATATTTAAATTTAATTTATTAAATGTGTATAATCGGCTGGATGTGGTGGCTCACGCCTGCAATCCCAGCACTTTGGGAGGCTGAGACAGGTGGATCACCTGAGGTCAGAAGTTCAAGACCAGCCTGACCAACATGGAGAAACCCCGTCTCTACTAAAAATACAAAATTAGCCCTGCATGGTGGCGCATGCCTGTAATCCCAGCTACTCAGAAGGCTGAGGCAGGAGAATCACTTGAACCCAGGAAGCGGGAGGTTGTGGTGAGCTGAGATTGTGTCATTGTGCTCCAGCCTGGGCAACAAGAGCAAAATTCCATCTCAAAAAATAAAATAAATAAATAAATAAATAAATAAAAGTAAATGTATATAATCTATTTTATTTAACCCAATATATTAACATATCATTTCAACATGTAATCAGTATAAAAAGTGTTAACGAGATATTTTACATTTTTTCCTTTTTTTAATTTTTTGGAGACAAGGTCTCACTCTGTCACCCGGACTAGGGTGCAGTGGTGTGGTCATGACTCACTGCAGCCTTGATCTCCCAGGCTCAAGTGATCCTCCCATCTCAGCCTCCCCAGTAGCTGGGACTACAGGTGTGCACCACCACACCCAGCTAATTTTTGTATTTTTCATAGAAATGAGGTCTTGCCATGTTGCCCAGGTTGGTCTCGAACTCCTGAGCTCAAGTGATCTGCCCACCTTGGCCTCCCAAAGTGTTGGGATTACAAGTGTGTGCCACCACGCCCAGCCTATTTTTTTTTTCATACCATGTCTTCAAAATCTGAAACCCAGTTTGTATTTTACATTTATAGCACATCTCCATTTAGTCACAATTTCAAGAACTCAGTAGCCACATGTGGCTAATGGCCACTGTCCTTGGCTTGTCCCAAGCACAGGAATTAGATCAGGCACAATTAGCAGCATTTGCTCGGCAGCTTAAAGGGACATTTTGGTTCTCCCCACATCCTGCCCTTGCCACATAGGTGAGGTTTCCAGATAAAGGAGGGGACGAGGCCACAGAAGGGGATGGATTTAGATTCCTCTGATCAAATGCACCGGATCCCAGTTGAACCTGGTTTCCTCCTGAATTCTTTTTTTTTTTTTTTTTTTTTTTTTTTTTGAGATGGAGTCTCGCTCTGTCGCCCAGGCTGGAGCGCAGTGGCCGGATCTCAGCTCACTGCAAGCTCCGCCTTCCGGGTTTACGCCATTCTCCTGCCTCAGCCTCCCGAGTAGCTGGGACTACAGGCGCCCGCCACGTCGCCTGGCTAATTTTTTGTATTTTTTAGCAGAGACGGGGTTTCACCGTGTTAGCCAGGATGGTCTCGATTTTCTGACCTTGTGATCCGCCCGTCTCGGCCTCCCAAAGTGCTGGGATTACAGGCTCGAGCCACCGCGCCCGGCCTCCTCCTGAATTCTTCTCAATCCAAGGCATATCCCAGTCAGACTGGACTAATGGGGGCAAAGTAGGTGACCAGACTGCCTTCCTCCTGTCCGCAGACCCATGCCTGAACGGTGGCTCGTGCCAAGACGGCGTGGGCTCCTTTTCCTGCTCCTGCCTCCCTGGTTTCGCCGGCCCACGATGCGCCCGCGACGTGGACGAGTGCCTGAGCAACCCCTGCGGCCCAGGCACCTGCACCGACCACGTGGCCTCCTTCACCTGCACCTGCCCGCCGGGCTACGGAGGCTTCCACTGTGAACAGGACCTGCCCGACTGCAGCCCCAGGTGGGCGGGGCCTCTGTTTGGAGCGCAGGGACTCTGACTTGGCATGGGGCCTGGGACCTGGGACGAAGTGGGGACAGCAAGGACTAGGGGGAGTCCTCAGCTTGATACCCACTGCGGACTGTGATGACTAATGGGGCAGGGCCAGGGAAGGAGCAGGGCGTCTGTTTGGAGGTCACCTTGGAGTCTCTGGTGCCTGAGAGGGCATGGCCTCCAGGTGGCTGTCAGCTTAGGGCTGAAGTCCCTGGTGAATTGGGGCTAAGGGACTTGGTTGGCTTCTGCTGGGGCTGCAGCTTCTTTCGGAGATAAGGGTCAGGGAGTGGGACGTCCCCAGTGCTACCGGTGGAACTCAGCGCTTCCAGCGGGACTCGGGAAGGAGGGCGGGGCCTGTGAGGGGGCGGAGCCTGATTCTCCCTCCCACTCCTTCTGCTCCAGCTCCTGTTTCAATGGCGGGACCTGCGTGGACGGTGTGAACTCGTTCAGCTGCCTGTGCCGTCCCGGCTACACAGGAGCCCACTGCCAACATGAGGCAGACCCTTGCCTCTCGCGGCCCTGCCTACACGGGGGCGTCTGCAGCGCCGCCCACCCTGGCTTCCGCTGCACCTGCCCCCAGAGCTTCACGGGCCCGCAGTGCCAGGTAGGTGGAGTTACTGGGGACCTGGGGGAGGAGCCTGCCTGGGATCCTAGGAGGGAGAAGGATCCCTCCTTGGAGAAACTTGGAGAAGCCAAGTTTCTCCCAGACTACCCCCTACCCCCGAGTACTGACTCTGAGTGCTTCCTCTCCAGACGCTGGTGGATTGGTGCAGCCGCCAGCCTTGTCAAAACGGGGGTCGCTGCGTCCAGACTGGGGCCTATTGCCTTTGTCCCCCGGGATGGAGCGGACGTCTCTGTGACATCCGAAGCCTGCCCTGCAGGGAGGCTGCAGCCCAGATCGGTGAGTGGGAGCACGCGGGCGGGGCTGTGGGGCCTCAGGAGGGGGCTCTTGCACGTACTTCCTGCTAGTGTGAGTCGAATGGGGGTGCCACAGAGCTTATGCGGCATGATGGGGTGTGTGACTGAGTGGTGTGGGTGTGTGAGCATGTGACAACTGGCTGGGATGGTGTGTGTGTCTGTCACTGTGAGACAGCAGGGATGGTATATGTGCTACAGGGTGTGACCGAGCTGCTGTGAGTGTGGAAGGCATGTGTGTGTGTGTCAGTGATGAGACCTTGCCTGCTGGAAGGATGTGTGACAACCTGATGGAGTGTGGGTGCGATCCTGTGGACCCATTCTAGCAAGGATGTTGGAAGATGTGTGTGATGGAGGCAGAAGGGGGATGTATGGGGTTACCTCTGTTCCTGTGCCACTCTCCTCTTTGCAGGGGTGCGGCTGGAGCAGCTGTGTCAGGCGGGTGGGCAGTGTGTGGATGAAGACAGCTCCCACTACTGCGTGTGCCCAGAGGGCCGTACTGGTAGCCACTGTGAGCAGGAGGTGGACCCTTGCTTGGCCCAGCCCTGCCAGCATGGGGGGACGTGCCGTGGCTATATGGGGGGCTACATGTGTGAGGTAAGGGGGCGCTCCCCAGGAGAGGGAAGAGAGGGTGGGCATGCTTGGGTGTGTCTGGGCACACGTTTCTCTGCATCTGTGACTTGGTGTGTGTATGTCTCTAGATGTGTCTGAGTTTTTGCTTTTGTGACTCTTGGTATATCTGTGGGTGTCACTCTGGGTAGATCTGGGGTGTTTGTTTGTTTGTTTTTTGAGACAGGGCCTCACTCTGTGGCCCAGACCGTAGTGCAGTGGCACAATCTCGGCTCACTGCAACCTCTGCCTCCCGGGTTCAGGTGATTTTCCTGCCTCAGCCTCTCGTATAGCTGGGAATACAGGCACCCACCACCACGCCCAGCTAATTTTTGTAGTTTTCATAGAGACGGGGTTTCACCATGTTGGCCAGGCTGGTCTTGAACTCCTGACCTCAGGTGACGTGCCCACCTCGGCCTCCCAAAGTTCTGGGATTACCTACTGGTAGTGCGCTGGACATCCGTGTGTGTCCTTTCGTGCTGGGATTCTTTGTGCCTTCATGGGTATGTCCAGTTGTGTCTGTGTCACACTAAGTTGAGTGGGTCCCTCTCTTGCCCCACTGAAGTGTCTTCCTGGCTACAATGGTGAGAACTGTGAGGACGACGTGGACGAATGTGCCTCCCAGCCCTGCCAGCATGGGGGTTCATGCATTGACCTCGTGGCCCGCTATCTCTGCTCCTGTCCCCCGGGAACGCTGGGTATGCCAGGGCCAGAGTTGGGGGACAGGATGGGAGGCTGTCTTCATTCCCTCCTGACCACCCCCTGTTTCTTCCCCCAGGCGTGCTCTGCGAGATTAATGAGGATGACTGTGGCCCAGGCCCACCCTTGGACTCAGGGCCCCGGTGCCTACACAATGGCACCTGTGTGGACCTGGTGGGTGGTTTCCGCTGCACCTGTCCCCCAGGATACACTGGTTTGCGCTGCGAGGCAGACATCAATGAGTGTCGCTCAGGTGCCTGCCACGCGGCACACACCCGGGACTGCCTGCAGGACCCAGGCGGGGGTTTCCGTTGTCTTTGTCATGCTGGCTTCTCAGGTAAGCATTGGAGAAGGGGCTGGCCTGGGACTCGGCCTGTTATTCCCCCACTGTGGTTGATCTACATGCTCCTGCTTGCTCAGGTCCTCGCTGTCAGACTGTCCTGTCTCCCTGTGAGTCTCAGCCATGCCAGCATGGAGGCCAGTGCCGTCCTAGCCCAGGTCCTGGGGGTGGGCTGACCTTCACCTGTCACTGTGCCCAGGTAGGTGTGGGTGGCGGCCTTTGGAGGCGGGGCAGGGGCGTGGGCTCTGGAGTAGTGGGGGGTGGCATCTAGGAGGAGGATGTGGCTTTAGGGGAAACTTCGAAGGGAAGGGAGTTTCTGGAAAATGCTGACATTTCTAACGGGTGTGGTAGCTCATACCTGTAATCCCAGCACTTTGGGAGGCCTAGGCGGGAAGATCACTTGAGGCCAGGAGTTCGAGACCAGCCTGGGCAACATGGTGAAACCCTGTCTCTACGAAAAATACAAAAATTAGCCGGGTGTAGTGGCAACCGCCTGTAATCCCAGCTACTCGGGAGGCTGAGGCAGGAGAATCGCTTGAACGTGGGAGGCAGAGGTTGCAGTGAGCCGAGATCGCGCCATTGCACTCCAGCCTGGGTGACACAGTGATACTATGTCTCAAAAAACAAAGAAATAAACCCCCGCCCCCGACATTTCCTGGAGGTTTGAAGGGAAAAGGGGGTGAGGCTGGTAATTAGGGGGCGTGGCCTCCCAGGGTGGCGGGGCGTGTCTGCCAGGTGGGGTCTCCGTTGTGGAAAGGGGAGAGGTTGGGTGGGACATGGGGAGGTTGTGGGGGGCGGGTCTCAACCTTCCTTAATCTTGACCTCTTCTCTTCCCCCTTTCTCCCCTTGACTCTTCTTTTCGCCACTCCTCTATTTCTTCTCCTCCTTCCTTCCTCTCGCCTCCTTCACTTTTTTCCCTCCCTCCCCAAACCTGACCCCCAGCCGTTCTGGGGTCCGCGTTGCGAGCGGGTGGCGCGCTCTTGCCGGGAGCTGCAGTGCCCGGTGGGCGTCCCATGCCAGCAGACGCCCCGCGGACCGCGCTGCGCCTGCCCCCCAGGGTTGTCGGGGCCCTCCTGCCGCAGCTTCTCGGGGTCGCCGCCGGGGGCCAGCAACGCCAGCTGCGCGGCCGCCCCCTGTCTCCACGGGGGCTCCTGCCGCCCCGCGCCGCTAGCGCCCTTCTTCCGCTGCGCTTGCGCGCAGGGTTGGACCGGGCCGCGCTGCGAGGCGCCCGCCGTGGCACCCGAGGTCTCGGAGGAGCCGCGGTGCCCGCGCGCCGCCTGCCAGGCCAAGCGCGGGGACCAGCGCTGCGACCGCGAGTGCAACAGCCCGGGCTGCGGCTGGGACGGCGGCGACTGCTCGCTGAGCGTGGGCGACCCCTGGCGGCAGTGCGAGGCGCTACAGTGCTGGCGCCTCTTCAACAACAGCCGCTGCGACCCCGCCTGCAGCTCGCCCGCCTGCCTCTACGACAACTTCGACTGCCACGCCGGTGGCCGCGAGCGCACTTGCAAGTGAGCCCATCCACCCGATCGATCCATCTGTCTATGCATCCATCCCAGTCTGTCTGTCCATGGGCCCTGCCTCTCTTTCTACCTGCCCACCCACTTGCCCCGTCTGTTTCTCTGTGCACCCTATCTGCCCATCATTGTGTCCCATGTGTCTGTCCGTCTGTCTGTTCATCCATGTGTCCTGCCTATCTTGTTCTTGTTTCTATCTGCGTATGCACTTCTCTGCCCCGTTTGTCTGCCCTTTTCTCCATCCAAGAATTTCTTTTTCTTTTTTTTCCCCCCAGCAAGACGGAGTCTTGCTCTGTGGCCCAGGCTGGAGTGCAGTTTCGCGATCTCGGTTCACTGCAACCTCTGCCTCCCAGGTTCAAGTGATTCTCTTGCCTCAGCCTCTGAAATAGCTGAGATTACAGGCGTGAGCCACCGTGCCCAGCCGAATTCCTTTTTTTTTTTTTTTTTTTTTTTTTTTTTTTTTTTTTTTT